>NW_028318645.1:0-352042 GCF_062004578.1 Staurois parvus | reverse complement strand
CTCCATGACTTGTCATGGAGAACTTTCTTTTTCTTGTAGTCAGTTTTCAGACTCACCAACTTTTCCTCCTCCTTTGCGATTCTCACCAGATAATCAGCAACCCGCTCTCTGAAGACAGGGAGGGATTCCCCACTTTTAGGGCCACAGCCAAGGTCTTCAGGTGCTGGTGAAGTATGGGAAGGCAAGCTGGGTCCCTCAGGGGGAGCATGGTCTGAGCCTAGCCCAGAAGAGGCCATGTTTCTGGGGCCAGGCGAGCAGGCCTGGCCCCCTAGTGTCTGGAGAGGGAGAGCACCTGCAGCACAACCTCTCTGGTGCAGAGTGGAAGCTCCTCTGGTGCAGAGACTGATGTGACTGCGGGGGAGGGGACATTAGAGTGTAAGCTCCTCTGGTGCAGAGATTGATGTGACTGCGGGGCAGGGGACATTAGAGTGTAAGCTCCTCTGGTACAGAGACTGATGTGACTGCGGGGGAGGGGACATTAGAGTGTAAGCTCCTCTGGTACAGTGACTGATGTGACTGCGGGGGAGGGGACATTAGAGTGTAAGCTCCTCCGGTACAGAGATTGATGTGACTGCGGGGGAGGGGACATTAGAGTGTAAGCTCCTCCGGTACAGTGACTGATGTGACTGCGGGGGAGGGGACATTAGAGTGTAAGCTCCTCTGTACAGAGACTGATGTGACTGTGGGGGAGGGGACATTAGAGTGTAAGCTCCTCCGGTACAGAGACTGATGTGACTGCGGGGGAGGGGACATTAGAGTGTAAGCTCCTCCGGTACAGAGACTGATGTGACTGCGGGGGAGGGGACATTAGAGTGTAAGCTCCTCCGGTACAGAGACTGATGTGACTGTGGGGGAGGGGACATTAGAGTGTAAGCTCCTCTGGTACAGAGACTGATGTGACTGTGGGGGGAGGGGACATTAGAGTGTAAGCTCCTCTGGTACAGTGACTGATGTGACCATGAAAGAGGGGACATTAGAGTGTAAGCTCCTCTGGTGCAGAGAATGATGTGACTGTGGGGGAGGGGACATTAGAGTGTAAGCTCCTCTGGTGCAGAGACTGATGTGACTGTGGGGGAGGGGACATTAGAGTGTAAGCTCCTCCGGTACAGAGACTGATGTGACTGTGGGGGAGGGGACATTAGAGTGTAAGCTCCTCTGGTACAGAGACTGATGTGACTGCGGGGGAGGGGACATTAGAGTGTAAGCTCCTCTGGTACAGAGACTGATGTGACTGTGGGGGAGGGGACATTAGAGTGTAAGCTCCTCTGTACAGAGACTGATGTGACTGTGGGGGGAGGGGACATTAGAGTGTAAGCTCCTCTGTACAGAGACTGATGTGACTGTGGGGGAGGGAACATTAGAGTGTAAGCTCCTCTGGTACAGAGACTGATGTGACTGCGGGGGAGGGGATATTAGAGCGTAAGCTCCTCTGGTACAGAGACTGATGTGACCATGAAAGAGGGGACATTAAAGTGTAAGCTCCTCTGTACAGAGACTGATGTGACTGCGGGGGAGGGGATATTAGAGCGTAAGCTCCTCTGGTACAGAGACTGATGTGACTGTGGGGGAGGGGACATTAGAGTGTAAGCTCCTCCTGTACAGGGACTGATGTGACTGCAGGGGAGGGGATATTAGAGCGTAAGCTCCTCTGGTACAGAGACTGATGTGACTGTGGGGGAGGGGACATTAGAGTGTAAGCTCCTCTGTACAGAGACTGATGTAACTGCGGGGGAGGGGATATTAGAGCGTAAGCTCCTCTGGTACAGAGACTGATGTGACTGTGGGGGAGGGGACATTAGAGTGTAAGCTCCTCCTGTACAGGGACTGATGTGACTGCAGGGGAGGGGACATTAGAGTGTAAGCTCCTCTGGTACAGAGACTGATGTGACTGTGGGGGGAGGGGACATTAGAGTGTAAGCACCTCTGGTTACTTAGACTGATGTGACTGTGGGGGAAGGGACATTAGAGTGTAAGCTCCTCTGGTGCAGAGACTGATGTGACCATGAAAGAGGGGACATTAGAGTGTAAGCTCCTCTGGTACAGAGATTGATGTGATTTTGTGGGGGGGGACATTAGAGTGTAAGCTCCTCCGGTACAGAGACTGATGTGACTGCGGGGGAGGGGACATTAGAGTGTAAGCTCCTCCGGTACAGAGACTGATGTGACTGCGGGGGAGGGGACATTAGAGTGTAAGCTCCTCCGGTACAGAGACTGATGTGACTGTGGGGGAGGGGACATTCAAGTGTCAGCTCCTCTGGTACAGTGACTGATGTGACCATGAAAGAGGGGACATTAGAGTGTAAATTTTTTGTTTATTAAAATCTTGCAAACAAAAAACATCATAAAAATCATATTTACATATATACAGAATAAAAATATGTATTTTTAAACAAAACCAGCTTACTTCAGCAAAATAACAAATCCTGACCGTCACCTAAACACCCCCTCAGGCTAAGAAACGATTAAACATTCACCCCATACATTGATCCCATACATCGATCCCACACATTCATCCCATACATCAATCCCATGCATGCAGCCTTTCTTCAAAAATCTAATGTTACAAAATCTAGGGGACGTGAAAGGACAGAAAGAGAAGCCACGCCCCCAGAGACTGACAGACAGCAGCTACGGGGACCTGACATTCCTCCATGCCTTTGTCCAGGCTCCCGGCCGCCACCTGTCCTTCTCAAGACCCCGAATCTTCCCAACCTCACCCAGAATGTTGTTCACCACCACCTCGACAGGAAGGACTTTTTTGCGAATGGAAACCTGACACCGTGCATTCCACGTGTGGTAACGGACTACTAAGCTAACTAGAAAAAGTGTCTCAAAATCAAAATCCCGGTGAGTCTGAAAGGCTCCATAAGACCACTCCGCGTAACTCAAGCGGGAAAGGAAAGGGATCCCCAGAGCCCCACCCACCCGCTTGTAGACTTCTATATTGAAGGGGCACTGAAGCAAGAAATGGTCCATCGTCTCCTCCACCCCACCGCACTCCACTCTTGGACAACCACGGTTCTCCGCAGAGCGATGCTTCAGGTTGCCCTTCACATAGAGTCTGCCATGGAACGAGAGCCAGGCCAAATCCCAAAACTTTAAAGGGATTCTCTCCAGATTCATCAAACGCAGACCCTCCCTCATAACCGGGCCTGGGCAATCCCTCAAGGCCAATGGCTCGCTAAAGGCAGATTCAACAACCCTCCTCTCCAGGGCCTTCCTAGGAAGAGATTTAATTTCCTCCGCCGTCACTCGCCATTGCCGAAGCATTTTCAGACACGGGGCAACATAAGCCGGGAGCTTACCATGTTGGACCCTCAGGCTTTTCACTGGCCCACCATTCTCCCAGCTCCGTAGAAAAGGCCTAAACCAGGACTGAAAAATACCAACCCACCCAGGCGGTTCCTCTGCCAGCATGCTACCAAAATTATGTTTCAAAAACATCAGAGAAAAGAAAACCACCGGGTTGACCATACCTAGGCCACCCATCCGCCTAGGAAGGTAGGTTACAGACCTCTTAATGAGGTTCAGTTTGTGCCCCCATAACAGCTGGAAGAAACAACTGTAGATCCTCGCATAGAGAGACACTGGCAAAACACAGACAAAGCTGACATACAGAAATACCGGGATCAGGTAAGTTTTAATCAGGTCAATCCTTTCCCTGTAAGAGAGTTTCCAATCCTTCCAGCTGGCCACCTTGGCATCGGCATCTTGTAGCCTGCTTACCCAATTTGCAAGGCCGTAATCACCGGGACCAAATCTGATGCCTAATACTTTAATTTCCTGCTGGGGCTCTGGGAAGGCGTCCGGAAGGGTAAAGCCTTCGCCTTCCTCTCCCATCCAGAAAACCTCACTCTTATCCTGATTGATCTTTGAGCCAGATGCCTCAGCATACTGTTCCATCACCGAGACCACCTCCTCCACCTCCTGCGTCCCGGAGATGAAAACAGACACGTCATCAGCATAGGCCACGACCCTCAGAGGGGGCTCCCCAGGAATGCCCAAAGGAACTCCACACAACGGTCCGCTCTCTAACCTCCGAATGAAGGGATCGATTACAAACGCATATAGCAGAGGACTCAAAGGACACCCCTGACGCACACCTGAGCCAACCTCAAACGGTCGTCCAATCCAACCATTCACAAGCATGAAGCTTTCAGCCCCTCTATATAAGGTCTTTAGCCAATCGATAAAGCCCCCCTCCAGGCCATACTTGCCAAGAAGCAGCCATAGGTACTCATGATTGACTCGATCAAAAGCTTTGGCCTGATCCAATGCCAGCAGGAACTTTCCCCAGCCTGCAGCCCTGCACCGCTCCAGGGCCTCCCGGACAGCTAACACCGCTGAAAAAGTGCTTCTTCCCTGAACCGAACAGTGCTGATGGCGAGAAAGTAAATTGCCCGCAACAGACGATAAACGCCAGAAAATAATTTTTGCCAATATCTTCCTATCAACATTGAGAAGGCTAATGGGCCGCCAATTCTCAATTCTCGAGGAATCCTTACCCTTTGACAGAAGAATCACTGCAGATTGTCGCATGGAGGGAGAGAGCGAACCCTCTCTCAGACAGCCACTAAACACCTCCACCAAATATGGGGCCAGAGTCACCTTAAAGTGCTTATAAAACTCGGCTGTCAATCCGTCTGGCCCAGGCGACTTCTTCATGGCAAGCTGATCAATAGCTTTCACCACCTCATCTGCCGTGATGTCCTCTGTCAAACTCACAAGAGAACTGCCATTTCCCAGTCCTGGAGTAGAGTCCAGAAAACCCGACACGCTCGCCCGATCGAGGTCCCTCCTACCCAGGAGGTCAGCTTAATATGACCTGGAGGTTTCCAGGATCCCTGACTTGGACTTTGTCAGGGAACCCGTACTGTCAGCCAGGCCTACAACTGACTTAACTGCTCTACCTTGTTTGCAGTCCTGGTAAGGGTCGGGCGAGTGATATTTCCCATAATCCCTTTCCAGAACCAAAGAGGCATGCCTGTCATATTGACACTGCCTGAGCAAGAGTTTAACCTCAGAGATCGCTTCTGGATCTCCATTATTCGAGACAAGCCAATCAAGCTTCCTCCGCAGACGCTGGTAGGTGACATACTTATCAAGCTGTTTATTCCTTCCTATGGCCTTGAAAAACCCAACGATCCTTCGTTTTGTAAGCTCCCACCACTCAGACTTACTGCTGCAAAAGTCCATGATTGATACCTGTGCCTGAAAAAAATCCTCAAAGGATTGACTCACCTTCTCATCATCCAGGAGTGCCGAATTCAGCTTCCAGGTACCCCTCCCCTTAGGTGGTGTATCGGGGCCACTCAGAGTCACAGACAGAATACAGTGATCGGAAAACTCCACCGCCTGACACACTGGTGCCGAGAAGGCGGAGTTCCCCTTTAAAAAAAACCTATGTATTCTACTCTGACTAGAACCTCGCTGAAAAGTGAATCCCGTGTCGTCTGGGCAGCAATGAATGTGCACATCAACCAGACCTGCCTCTCTAGCCATCACAGTCCAGCCTGACTCCGGGACCTTTCCTGTCCTTAGTCCTAGTGACGGTGTTAAAGTCACCACCGAAGACAACTTGCTGGGCTGTAAAAAGGAAAGGCTTGATCTTCATGAAGAGGCATTTCCTGTCCCATTTTGTCTGGGGCCCATAGATGTTAATCAGGCGCAGGTCCTGCCCCCCCATGGAGACGTCTAAGACCATGCATCTCCCCATTTCTACCTCAATAATCCGCCGACAGGTTACCATGCCGGAAAAAAGTACCGCAACTCCAGTGTAAGGCTCGGCCGCAAGAGACCAGAAGGAGGGGCCGCGCCTCCACTCCTTCTTCGCCATATGAACATCCCCCAAACTGGACAACCTGGTCTCCTGCAAAAAGAAAATGTCAGCATCAAACCTGTTGAGCAAAAATAAGGCCATGTTACGAGCGCTTACTGATTTTATGCTGGCGACATTAATGGTCGCCACCTTCAAAGGAGTGGGAACCGCCATCAGGATGATCGAGGTACCCGTTTCTTAGCCTGCTTACCCCCCTCCCTACTTGGAGACCCTACACGCTTCATAGTCCTCTGTGATTCCTCCTCCATGGAAACCACAGACTCATCACTTGAGGATCCCTCATCCTCCACCTCAGATAACACTTCAAATGTGTTTGACACCTCCACCCTCCCAGGGTCAGGTACAGGCACATCCTTCTTCCTCTTCTTCTTCCCAGACTTCCTTTTTGCCTCCAACCACTCCCTATCATCATTTGATAAACCGGACCGCAAAGCCCCCTCCCCTTCCCTTCCACCATCACCAACAACATCATCCACCCCACTCTCTCCACTCACCACAGCAGTCCCCCCAACCTTCACCCCAATACCCCCACCATCATTCACTCCACCCCCCATCGCCTCACGCGCTCTGACCCTCCGGGGGGTCGGTGCAACCATACACATTGGTCCAGTTCCCTCCACAGCCCCCACTACCTCTGGGGAAACTGACACAGGAGGATCAGACACAACATCCATGGACACTGACTCAGGGGGCACAACACAAGGAGATGACACATTAGAGGGACCATCAGACACTGGGACCACAGGGACAGAGACATTGGGGACCCCTGGCACAGCCTCCCTCTCCTCTGCCTCCTCCATGTCCAGACGAAAAAACTCTTCCACCAAAGCTGACTGGTTATGCATGGCCTCAGGGCAGCGGTTGTACGAATGGCCAACCTTATCACACAGATTGCACCTGATGATATTACAATCCTTAGCCAGGTGCCCCAGATCCTGACATAGAGAGCACTTCATCTCTGGACATGAGGAGGCCAAGTGACCCCGAGAACCAGATGTCCCAGATCCTGACATAGAGAGCACTTCATCTCTGGACATTAGGAGGCGAAGTGACCCCGAGAACCGCACTTATTGCAGAGCTTGGGCTGTCCAGGGTAGAATACCACAATCCTATCCTTCCCAATGAAGGCTGAGGAGGGCAGATGCTGGACCACATTCCCACACACATACAGCCTCATCTGCACCGACCACCCACCAGTCCATATCCCTCTCTCATCCACAATCTTCTTCAGGGGTGCAAGTAGCTCCCCAAATCTCCTCAGCCAGACAGCCAAGTCAGCCGAAGGAATTGACTCATTCCGTACTAGAATGGTGACCGTCTTCACTAGAGGTTGGCGTGAGACAACCTTTGGGACGAGTCCCTTCCACTCCGGCAGACCCTTATACATGTGTTCATACTTCTCTCAGAATATATCCAGAGACTCGGGGCGCACAAAGGACAGATCATATTCATAGGATCCTACAGGGCTGATCAAGGCGAAGATGTCATCCGCCCTAAACCCCATCTCCAAAATCCTGTCCACCACCAACATCCTGACCGGGGGAGCACCCCCACCTTCCCATCTGAGCTGCACCAAATTCCTCCTCCTGAAGGACAGGGGTGCAAATGGCAGACCTGCAGCAGACCTCCCCCCAGAGCTGACAGCATGATGTGACCCCCTCCTCCCAGCCAGAGCTCCAGCATAGGTCTTATTTGCAGCATTAGATGTAGTGGACCTTAAAGCTGCACCCCGCCCATTGGTTGCAGGAACCTCAGAGCCCCCGCTCTGCAGACCACCATCAGAGGCAGCAGCAGTCACTCCATCCACCAACACACAGGTATTCCCCTTTCCAGCATTGCAAGCACTCTTATCATCCATATGTTTCCTTTCACTCGTGGCACTACTGCTCCCAGCAGACCCACTCACACCAGATGCTCCTGTCTCCCCCTCCCCCAACATACTCCTCTTAGGTAAAAGCCTTCCACTCCTGGTCACTCTCCCCTGAGTTTCAGCAACACCTTTCAGAGTGCTGCTGACAATTTCCCTCCCACCATTTTCTGCTGCATTTGCAGCCATCAGCAGGGATTGTCCAGCACGTGTGTCAGATCCCCCCTTTACCTTCCCCCCAGCAGAGTCCACAGTCACAGGGTTCCTGGTATCAGAGTCCACAGTCCCAGCAGAGTGCAGTCCTGCAGGCACAGCAGCCATCTTCCCTGCAGAGCTCTATGCAGACACAGGAGGATTTCCCTCCAAAACACTACAGTGCACATGGCTGTCCACACTGGAGTCCAAACTGTCACTTTTAATAAAGTGCGGCTTTTCTGTTTTTTTCTCCTTTACAGGACCAGGTACAGAGTCCTCACCGTCATCTTCATCCTCAGAGTCCTCAGAAAAGCGGAAAGTTCTTCCAATTAGGGAAGACTCCAATTCCTCAATGTATTTTAGCAGCCCTCCGCCATATTCCTCTACCTTCTGTGCTGATCCTCCAGCTTGCTGTGGAGGGAGGGAAGCTGAGGCTGACATTTCCTCCAGGGAAGCAGATCCTGAGGTGGATGGGATAGCAGGGGCAGCATCCAGGACCCCCTCCTCACTCTCCACCCGTACTGCCACCGCCGATGCTGGATCCTTACCGGAGTCTCCCTTCATCTTCCTGAATCTTTCCTCATTCCGGAGCTTTTCTCTGAAAGCTCCGCTCTTCTCCTTCAGCGTCTTTACCAGATTCTGCTGCTTCTTAATGGCGACCTCCAAACCCTTCATCTCCGGCTTCATGCTCTGCCTCTTACTGCTCCATGACGTCCTCCAAACCCTTCATCTCCGGCTTCATGCTCTGCCTCTTGCTGCTCCATGACTTGTCATGGAGAACTTTCTTTTTCTTGTAGTCAGTTTTCAGACTCACCGACTTTTCCTCCTCCTTTGCGATTCTCACCAGATAATCAGCAACCCGCTCTCTGAAGACAGGGAGGGATTCCCCACTTTTAGGGCCACAGCCAAGGTCTTCAGGTGCTGGTGAAGTATGGGAAGGCAAGCTGGGTCCCTCAGGGGGAGCATGGTCTGAGCCTAGCCCAGAAGAGGCCATGTTTCTGGGGCCAGGCGAGCAGGCCTGGCCCCCTAGTGTCTGGAGAGGGAGAGCACCTGCAGCACAACCTCTCTGGTGCAGAGTGGAAGCTCCTCTGGTGCAGAGACTGATGTGACTGCGGGGGAGGGGACATTAGAGTGTAAGCTCCTCTGGTGCAGAGACTGATGTGACTGCGGGGGAGGGGACATTAGAGTGTAAGCTCCTCTGGTGCAGAGATTGATGTGACTACGGGGGAGGAGACATTAGAGTGTAAATTTTTTGTTTATTAAAATCTTGCAAACAAAAAACATCATAAAAATCATATTTACATATATACAGAATAAAAATATGTATTTTTAAACAAAACCAGCTTACTTCAGCAAAATAACAAATCCTGACCGTCACCTAAACACCCCCTCAGGCTAAGAAACGATTAAACATTCATCCCACACATCGATCCCACACATTCATCCCATACATCAATCCCATGCATGCAGCCTTTCTTCAAAAATCTGATGTTACAAAATCTAGGGGACGTGAAAGGACAGAAAGAGAAGCCACGCCCCCAGAGACTGACAGACAGCAGCTACGGGGACCCGACATTCCTCCACGCCTTTGTCCAGGCTCCCGGCCGCCACCTGTCCTTCTCAAGACCCCGAATCTTCCCAACCTCACCCAGAATGTTGTTCACCACCACCTCGACAGGAAGGACTTTTTTGCGAATGGAAACCTGACACCGTGCATTCCACGTGTGGTAACGGACTACTAAGCTAACTAGAAAAAGTGTCTCAAAATCAAAATCCCGGTGAGTCTGAAAGGCTCCGTAAGACCACTCCGTAACTCAAGCGGGAAAGGAAAGGGATCCCCAGAGCCCCACCCACCCGCTTGTAGACTTCTATGTTGAAGGGGCACTGAAGCAAGAAATGGTCCATCGTCTCCTCCACCCCAACGCACTCCACTCTTGGACAACCACGGTTCTCCGCAGAGCGATGCTTCAGGTTGCCCTTCACATAGAGTCTGCCATGGAACGAGAGCCAGGCCAAATCCCGAAACTTTAAAGGGATTCTCTCCAGATTCATCAAACGCAGACCCTCCCTCATAACCGGGCCTGGGCAATCCCTCAAGGCCAATGGCTCGCTAAAGGCAGATTCAACAACCCTCCTCTCCAGGGCCTTCCTAGGAAGAGATTTAATTTCCTCCGCCGTCACTCGCCATTGCCGAAGCATTTTCAGACACGGGGCAACATAAGCCGGGAGCTTACCATGTTGGACCCTCAGGCTTTTCACTGGCCCACCATTCTCCCAGCTCCGTAGAAAAGGCCTAAACCAGGACTGAAAAATACCAACCCACCCAGGCGGTTCCTCTGCCAGCATGCTACCAAAATTATGTTTCAAAAACATCAGAGAAAAGAAAACCACCGGGTTGACCATACCTAGGCCACCCATCCGCCTGGGAAGGTAGGTTACAGACCTCTTAATGAGGTTCAGTTTGTGCCCCCATAACAGCTGGAAGAAACAACTGTAGATCCTCGCATAGAGAGACACTGGCAAAACACAGACAAAGCTGACATACAGAAATACCGGGATCAGGTAAGTTTTAATCAGGTCAATCCTTTCCCTGTAAGAGAGTTTCCAATCCTTCCAGCTGGCCACCTTGGCATCGGCATCTTGTAGCCTGCTTACCCAATTTGCATGGCCGTAATCACCTGGACCAAATCTGATGCCTAATACTTTAATTTCCTGCTGGGGCTCTGGGAAGGCGTCCGGAAGGGTAAAGCCTTCGCCTTCCTCTCCCATCCAGAAAACCTCACTCTTATCCTGATTGATCTTTGAGGCAGATGCCTCAGCATACTGTTCCATCACCGAGATCACCTCCTCTGCCTCCTGCATCCCAGAGATGAAAACAGACACGTCATCAGCATAGGCCACGACCCTCAGAGGGGGCTCCCCAGGAATGCCCAAAGGAACTCCACACAATGGTCCGCTCTCTAACCTGCGAATGAAAGGATCGATTACAAACGCATATAGCAGAGGACTCAAAGGACACCCCTGACGCACACCTGAGCCAACCTCAAAGGGCCGTCCAATCCAACCATTTACAAGCATGAAGCTTTCAGCCCCTCTGTATAAGGTCTTTAGCCAATCGATAAAGCCCCCCTCCAGGCCATACTTGCCAAGAAGCAGCCATAGGTACTCATGATTGACTCGATCAAAAGCTTTGGCCTGATCCAATGCCAGCAGGAACTTTCCCCAGCCTGCAGCCCTTCACCGCTCCAGGGCCTCCCGGACAGCTAACACCGCTGAAAAAGTGCTTCTTCCCTGAACCGAACAGTGCTGATGGCGAGAAAGTAAATTGCCCGCAACAGACGATAAACGCCAGAAAATAATTTTTGCCAATATCTTCCTATCAACATTGAGAAGGCTAATGGGCCGCCAATTCTCAATTCTCGAGGAATCCTTACCCTTTGACAGAAGAATCACTGCAGATTGTCGCATGGAGGGAGAGAGCGAACCCTCTCTCAGACAGCCATTAAACACCTCCACCAAATATGGGGCCAGAGTCACCTTAAAGTGCTTATAAAACTCGGCTGTCAATCCGTCTGGCCCAGGCGACTTCTTCATGGCAAGCTGATCAATAGCTTTCACCACCTCATCTGCCGTGATGTCCTCTGTCAAACTCACAAGAGAACTGCCATTTCCCAGTCCTGGAGTAGAGTCCAGAAAACCCGACATGCTCGCCCGATCGAGGTCCCTCCTACCCAGGAGGTCAGCATAATATGACCTGGAGGTTTCCAGGATCCCCGACTTGGACTTTGTCAGGGAACCCGTACTATCAACCAGGCCTACAACCGACTTAACTGCTCTACCTTGTTTGCAGTTCTGGTAAGGGTCGGGTGAGTGATATTTCCCATAATCCCTTTCCAGAACCAAAGAGGCATGCCTGTCATATTGACACTGCCTGAGCAAGAGTTTAACCTCAGAGATCGCTTCTGGATCTCCATTATTCGAGACAAGCCGATCGAGCTTCCTCCGCAGACGCTGGTAGGTGACATACTTATCAAGCTGTTTATTTCTTCCTGTGGCCTTGAAAAACCCAACGATCCTTCGTTTTGTAAGCTCCCACCACTCGGACTTACTGCTGCAAACGTCCATGATTGATACCTCTGCCTGAAAAAAATCCTCAAAGGATTGACTCACCTTCTCATCGTCCAGGAGTGCCGAATTCAGCTTCCAGGTACCCCTCCCCTTAGGTGGTGTATCGGGGCCACTCAGAGTCACAGACAGAATACAGTGATCGGAAAACTCCACCGCCTGACACACTGGTGAAGGCGGAGTTCCCCTTTAAAAAAACCCTATCTATTCTACTCTGACTGGAACCTCTCTGAAAAGTGAATCCCGTGTCGTCTGGGCAGCAATGAATGTGTACATCAACCAGACCTGCCTCTCTAGCTATTTTGTTTAAAAAAAACCCGTCACAGTCCAGCCTGACTCCGGTCCCTCTCCTGTCCTTAGTCCTAGTGACGGTGTTAAAGTCACCACCGAAGACAACTTGCTGGGCTGTAAAAAGGAAAGGCTTGATCTTCATGAAGAGGCATTTCCTGTCCCATTTTGTCTGGGGCCCATAGATGTTAATCAGGCGCAGGTCCTGCCCCCCCATGGAGACGTCTAAGACCATGCATCTCCCCATTTCTACCTCAATAATCCGCCGACAGGTTACCATGCCGGAAAAAAGTACCGCAACTCCAGTGTAAGGCTCGGCCACAAGAGACCAGAAGGAGGGGCCGCGCCTCCACTCCTTCTTCGCCATATGAACATCCCCCAAACTGGACAACCTGGTCTCCTGCAAAAAGAAAATGTCAGCATCAAACCTGCTGAGCAAAAATAAGGCCATGTTACGAGCGCTTACTGATTTTATGCTGGAGACATTAATGGTCGCCACCTTCAAAGGAGTGGGAACCGCCATCAGGATGATCGAGGTACCCGTTTCTTAGCCTGCTTACCCCCCTCCCTACTTGGAGACCCTACACGCTTCCTAGTCCTCTGTGATTCCTCCTCCATGGAAACCACAGACTCATCACCAGAAGATCCCTCATCCTCCACCTCAGATAACACTTCAAATGTGTTTGACACCTCCACCCTCCCAGGGTCAGGTACAGGCACATCCTTCTTCCGCTGCTTCTTCCCAGACTTCCTTTTTGCCTCCAACCACTCCATATCATCATTTGATAAACCGGCCCGCAAAGCCCCCTCCCCTTCCCTTCCACCATCACCAACAACATCATCCACCCCACTCTCTCCACTCACCACAGCAGTCCCCCCAACCTTCACCCCAATACCCCCACCATCATTCACTCCACCCCCCAGCGCCTCACGCGCTCTGACCCTCCGACGCCGGGGAGGGGGGGTCGGTGCAACCATACACATTGGTCCAGTTCCCTCCACAGCCCCCACTACCTCTGGGGAAACTGACACAGGAGGATCAGACACAACATCCACGGACACTGACTCAGGGGGCACAACACACGGAGATGACACATTAGAGGGACCATCAGACACTGGGACCACAGGGACAGAGACATTGGGGACCCCTGGCACAGCCTCCCTCTCCTCTGCCTCCTCCATGTCCAGATGAAAAAACTCTTCCACCAAAGCTGACTGGTTGTGCATGGCCTCAGGGCACCGGTTGTACGAATGGCCAACCTTATCACACAGATTGCACCTGATGATATTACAATCCTTAGCCAGATGTCCCAGATCCTGACATAGGGAGCACTTCATCTCTGGACATGAGGAGGCCAAGTGACCACGAGAACCGCACTTATTGCAGAGCTTGGGCTGTCCAGGGTAGAACACCACAAACCTGTCCTTCCCAATGAAGGCTGAGAAGGCTGAGAAGGGCAGATGCTGGACCACATTCCCACACACATACAACCTCATCTGCACCGACCACCCACCAGTCCATATCCCTCTCTCATCCACAATCTTCTTCAGGGGTGCAAGTAGCTCCCCAAATCTCCTCAGCCAGACAGCCAAGTCAGCAGAAGGAATGGACTCATTCCGTACTAGAATGGTGACCGTCTTCACTAGAGGTTGGCGTGAGACAACCTTTGGGACGAGTCCCCTCCACTCCGGCAGACCCTTATACATGTGTTCATACTTCTCCCAGAATATATCCAGAGACTCGGGGCGCACAAAGGACAGATCATATTCATAGGATCCTACAGGGCTGATCAAGGCGAAGATGTCATCCGCCCTAAACCCCATCTCCAAAATCCTGTCCACCACCGACATCCTGACCGGGGGAGCACCCCCACCTTCCCACCTGAGCTGCACCAAATTCCTCCTCCTGAAGGACAGGGGTGCAGATGGCAGACCTGCAGCAGACCTCCCCCCAGAGCTGACAACATGATGTGACCCCCTCCTCCCAGCCAGAGCCCCAGCATAGGTCTTATTTGCAGCATTAGTTGTAGTGGACCTTAAAGCTGCACCCCGCCCATTGGTTGCAGGAACCTCAGAGCCCCCGCTCTGCAGACCACCATCAGAGGCAGCAGCAGTCCCTCCATCCACCAACACACAGGCATTCCCCTTTCCATCATTGCAAGCACTCTTATCATCCATATGTTTCCTTTCACTCGTGGCACTACTGCTCCCAGCAGACTCACTCACACCAGATGCTCCTGTCTCCCCCTCCCCCAACATACTCCTCTTAGGCAAAAGCCTTCCACTCCTGGTCACTCTCCCCTGGGTTTCAGCAACACCTTTCAGAGTGCTGCTGACAATTTCCCTCCCACCATTTTCTGCTGCATTTGCAGCCATCAGCAGAGGTTGTCCAGCAATAGTCTCAGATCCCCCCTTTACCTTCCCCCCAGCAGAGTCCACAGTCACAGGGTTCCTGGTATCAGAGTCCTCAGTCCCAGCAGAGTGCAGTCCTGCAGGCACAGCAGCCATCTTCCCTGCAGAGCTCTGTGCAGACACAGGAGGATTTCCCTCCAAAACTCTGCAGTGCACATGGCTGTCCACACTGGAGTCCAAACTGTCACTTTTAATAAAGCGCGGCTTTTCTGTTTTTTTTCTCCTTTACAGGACCAGGTACAGAGTCCTCACCGTCATCCTCATCCTCAGAAAAGCGGAAAGTTCTTCCAATTAGGGAAGACTCCAATTCCTCAATGTTTTTTAGCAGCCCTCCGCCATATTCCTCTACCTCCTGTGCTGATCCTCCAGCTTGCTGTGGAGGGAGGGGGGCAGAGGCTGACATTTCCTCCAGGGAAGCAGATCCTGAGGTGGATGGGATAGCAGGGGCAGCATCCAGGACCCCCTCCTCACTCTCCACCCGTACTGCCACCGCCGATGCTGGATCCTTACCGGAGTCTCCCTTCATCTTCCGGAACCTTTCCTCATTCCAGAACTTTTCTCTGAAAGCTCCGCTCTTCTCCTTCAGTGTCTTTACCAGATTCTGCTGCTTCTTAATGGCGACCTCCAAACCCTTCATCTCCGGCTTCATACTCTGCCTCTTACTGCTCCATGACGTCCTCCAAACCCTTCATCTCCGGCTTCATGCTCTGCCTCTTGCTGCTCCATGACGTCCTCCAAACCCTTCATCTCCGGCTTCATGCTCTGCCTCTTACTGCTCCATGACGCCCTCCAAACCCTTCATCTCCGGCTTCTTGCTCTGCCTCTTTCTGCTCCATGACGTCCTCCAAACCCTTCATCTCCGGCTTCATGCTCTGCCTCTTGCTGCTCCATGACTTGTCATGGAGAACTTTCTTTTTCTTGTAGTCAGTTTTCAGACTCACCAACTTTTCCTCCTCCTTTGCGATTCTCACCAGATAATCAGCAACCCGCTCTCTAAAGACAGGGAGGGATTCCCCACTTTTAGGGCCACAGCCAAGGTCTTCAGGTGCTGGTAAAGTATGTGAAGGCAAGCTGGGTCCCTCAGGGGGAGCATGGTCTGAGCCTAGCCCAGAAGAGGCCATGTTTCTGGGGCCAGGCGAGCAGGCCTGGCCCCCTAGTGTCTGGAGAGGGAGAGCAACTGCAGCACAACCTCTCTGGTGCAGAGTGGAAGCTCCTCTGGTACAGAGACTGATGTGACTGTGGGGGAGGGGACATTAGAGTGTAAGCTCCTCTGGTACAGAGACCGATGTGTCCGTGGGGGAGGGGACATTAGAGTGTAAGCTCCTCTGGTGCAGAGACTGATGTGACTGGGGGGGGGGGGACATTAGAGTGTAAGCTCCTCTGGTACAGAGACTGATGTGACCGTGGGTGAGGTGACATTAGAGTGTAAGCTCCTCTGGTACAGAGACAGATGGGATTGTGGGGGAGGGGACATTCGAGTGTAAGCTCCTCTGGTACAGAGACTGATGTGACTGTGGGGGAGGGGGCATTAGAGTGTAAGCTCTTCTGGTACAGAGACTGATGTGACTGTGGGGGAGGGGACATTAGAGTCTAAGCTCCTCTGGTGCATAGACTGATGTGACTGTGGGGGGAGGGGACATTAGAGTGTAAGCTCTTCTGGTACAGAAACTGATGTGACTGTGGGGGAGGGGACATTAGAGTGTAAGCGCCTTTGGTACAGAGACCGATTTGACTGTGGGGGAGGGGGCATTAGAGTGTAAGCTCCTCTGGTACAGAGACTGATGGGACTGTGGGGGAGGGGACATTAGAGCGTAAGCTCCTCTGTTGTAGAGACTGATGTGACTGTGGGGGAGGGGACATTAGAGCGAAAGCTCCTCTGGTGCAGAGACTGATGTGACTGTGGGGGAGGGGACATTAGAGCGAAAGCTCCTCTGGTGCAGAGACTGATGTGACTGTGGGGGAGGGGACATCAGAGTGTAAGCTCCTCTGGTACAGAGACTGATGTGACTGTGGGGGAGGGGACATTAGAGTGTAAGCTCCTCTGATATAGAGACTGATGTGACTGTGGGGAGGGGACATTAGAGTGTAAGCTCCTCTGGTGCAGAGACTGATGTGACTGTGGGGGAGGGGACATTAGAGTGTAA
Source organism: Staurois parvus (assembly GCF_062004578.1). Classification (NCBI taxonomy): domain Eukaryota; kingdom Metazoa; phylum Chordata; class Amphibia; order Anura; family Ranidae; genus Staurois; species Staurois parvus. Next base: position 335,172 of record NW_028318645.1, on the reverse strand, counting down.
GCTCCTCTGGTACAGAGATTGATATGATTTGGGGGAGGGGACATTAGAGTGTAAGCTCCTCTGGTACAGAGACTGATGTGACTGTGGGGGAGGGGACATTAGAGTGTAAGCTCCTCTGGTACAGAGACTGATGTGACTGTGGGGGAGGGGACATTAGAGTGTAAGCTCCTCTGGTGCAGAGACTGATGTGACTGTGGGGGAGGGGACATTAGAGCGTAAGCTCCTCTGGTGCAGAGACTGATGTGACTGTGGGGGAGGGGACATCAGAGTGTAAGCTCCTCTGGTACAGAGACTGATGTGACTGTGGGGGAGGGGACATTAGAGTGTAAGCTCTTCTGGTACAGAGACTGATGTGACTGTGGGGGAGGGGACATTAGAGCGTAAGCTCCTCTGGTACAGAGACTGATGTGACTGTGGGGGAGGGGACATTAGAGTGTAAGCTCCTCTGGTACAGAGACTGATGTGACTGTGGGGGAGGGGACATTAGAGTGTAAGCTCCTCTGGCTCAGTGTCCTCTGTACAGCACTCTGGTATATGTATATATAACTGTATTTGTGCTCAGAGATCAGTATTACCTGAAGAATGTTTGTGGTTTTCAGTCTCCTTATCTCTGGAAGTATTTCTGTAGATGAAGATTTGTGGTAGTGAAGCTCTCGGGGTCACACATTTCTCTCTGGGGGGGTCACATGTTTCTCTATCGGGGTCACACGTTTCTCTATAGGGGTCACACATTTCTCTCTGGGGGTCACACATTTCTCTATCGGGGTCACACGTTTCTCTCTGGTGGGGGGTCACACGTTTCTCTATAGGGGGTCATACGTTTCTCTCTGGGGGGTCACACGTTTCTCTATAGGGGTCACACCTTTCTCTCTGGGGGGGGTCACACATTTCTCTATCGGGGTCACACAATTCTCTCTGGGGGGGTCACACGTTTCTCTATAGGGGTCATATGTTTCTCTCTGGGGGGTCACACGTTTCTCTATAGGGGTCACACCTTTCTCTCTGGGGGGGTCACACATTTCTCTATCGGGGTCACACATTTCTCTATCAGGGTCACACATTTCTCTATAGGGGTCACACGTTTCTCTCTGGGGGGGTCACATGTTTCTCTATAGGGGTCACACATTTCTCTCTGGGGGGTCACATATTTCTCTATAGGGGTCACACGTTTCTCTCTGGGGGGGGTCACATGTTTCTCTATAGGGGTCACACGGTTCTCTCTGGGGGGGTCACATGTTTCTCTATAGGGGTCACACATTTCTCTCTGGGGGGTCACATATTTCTCTATAGGGGTCACACATTTCTCTATCAGGGTCACACATTTCTCTATAGGGGTCACACGTTTCTCTCTGGGGGGGTCACATGTTTCTCTATAGGGGTCACACATTTCTCTCTGGGGGGTCACATATTTCTCTATAGGGGTCACACGTTTCTCTCTGGGGGGGTCACATGTTTCTCTATAGGGGTCACACGTTTCTCTCTGGGGGGGTCACATGTTTCTCTATAGGGGTCACACATTTCTCTCTGGGGGGTCACATATTTCTCTATAGGGGTCACACATTTCTCTCTGGGGGGTCACATGTTTCTCTCTGGGGGGGGTCACACATTTCTCTCTGGGAGGGTCACACGTTTCTCTCTGGGGGGGTCACACATTTCTCTATAGGGGTCACATGTTTCTCTCTGGGGGGTCACACGATTCTCTCTGGGGGGGTCACATGTTTCTCTCTGGGGGGGGTTACATGTTTCTCTCTGGGGGGTCACATGTTTCTCTCTGGGGGGGGGTCACACGTTTCTCTCTGGGGGGTCACATTTTTTCTCTCTGGGGGGTCACACATTTCTCTATAGGGGTCACACGTTTCTCTCTGGGGGGGGTCACATGTTTCTCTCTGGGGGGGGTCACATGTTTCTCTCAGGGTGTGTAGTGAACAGAATATAGGAGTCCTTTGGGATAAATGTTTGATTGGTGAAGGGGGGAGGGGCTCTCTTTACAGGTAAACATTGCTGACAATGGAAAGGGCTTGGCAGGTTGTTGTGGAATTTCCAGATCAGGAGATGTAAGTTGGTTCCTGCAGCATAGAGCCTTGTGCATGGTGGGGGGGGGCTCCAGACATCTTTTGGGGGGTGCTATGCTGGTGCTTGGAGAATACATGGAAAGGCTTAGTCAGAAATGAACAAAGCAATGTTATGTAGAAACCATTCACAGTGCAATGAGAAGACGGTCCCTCTTGAATATTGTTAGGTGAGTGCCGAGGGCAGTTGTCTAAAGCATCCCTAATATTGATGGGATGAAGAGCAACGCCTTGAAGGAACTGACAAGAGAAATGTGGTGCCCTATGCATGCTGCTGCCCACTGCTTTGTAAGGTATTAGCAAGAAAACATTTGGCTGGCATATCACGCTTCCTATACATGCTTGTGGGCATGACTGAAAAAGTGGCCATAGTCAGTAAACTGCGTGTTGCTTCACATGGTATGGTTGGTATGGTGCCACCTTCCCTTCTGGTGTATTGCTATGGTAGAGGCGGAATAGGACCTTGGGGTACACTGAAGAGATTGTCCTTGGGGTACACTGAAGAGATTGTCCTTGGGGTACACTGAAGAGATTGTCATTGGGGTACACTGAAGAGATTGTCCTTGGGGTACACTGAAGAGATTGTCATTGGGGTACACTGAAGAGATTGTCCTTGGGGTACACTGAAGAGATTGTCCTTGGGGTATACTGAAGAGATTGTCCTTGGGGTACACTGAAGAGATTGTCCTTAGGGTACACTGAATAGATTGTCCTTGAGGTACACTGAACAGATTGTCCTTGGGGTACACTGAAGAGATTGTCATTGGGGTACACTGAAGAGATTGTCCTTGGGGTACACTGAAGAGATTGTCCTTGGGGTACACTGAAGAGATTGTCCTTGGGGTACACTGAAGAGATTGTGCTTGGGGTACACTGAAGAGATTGTCTCTGGGGTACACTGAAGAGATTGTCCTTGGGGTACACTGAACAGATTGTCCTTGGGGTACACTGAATAGATTGTCCTTGAGGTACACTGAAGAGATTGTCCTTGGAGTATACTGAAGAGATTGTCCTTGGGGTATACTGAAGAGATTGTCCTTGGGGTATACTGAAGAGATTGTCCTTGGAGTATACTGAAGAGATTGTCCTTGAGGTACACTGAAGAGATTGTCCTTGGGGTACACTGAAGAGATTGTCCTTGGGGTACACTGAAGAGATTGTCCTTGGAGTACACTGAACAGATTGTCCTTGGAGTACACTGAACAGATTGTCCTTGGGGTACACTGAACAGATTGTCCTTGGGGTATACTGAAGAGATTGTCCTTGGGGTACACTGAACAGCTTGTCCTTGGGGTACACTGAAGAGATTGTCCTTGGGGTACACTGAAGAGATTGTCCTTGGGGTACACTGAACAGCTTGTCCTTGGGGTACACTGAAGAGATTGTCCTTGGGGTACACTGAAGAGATTGTCCTTGGGGTATACTGAAGAGAGTGTGGGAGTAAAATAAGCCCCATTGTTGGTGTCAGTGGTAGCATTACTAAATTACCCCAGCAAGTGTCAGGGCCACAATAACCACATCAGTTTGCCAGGGCGCACAAGAACAACCCCAATCATTGTGTCAGGGCCCACAAGAGCAACCACAGCATTGTGCCAGGGCCCACAAGAACAACCCCAATCACTGTGTCAGGGCCCACAAGAACAACCCCAATCACTGTGTCAGGGCCCACAAGAACAACCCCAATCACTGTGTCAGGGCCCACAAGAACAACCCCAATCACTGTGTCAGGGCCCACAAGAACAACCCCAATCACTGTGTCAGGGCCCACAAGAACAACCACAGCATTGTGCCAGGGCCCACAAGAACAACAAAGAAATTGTGAAAAGAGATTGACAAGAAGCCCATTCCGTCCCAGAGAGAGAAGAAAGCAGACAGTGAGTAAAACAGCACACTTACACAGTTAGAACATTTAGGACACATTTAACCCCTTGACCCCCCCCCCAGTTAACCCCTTCACTGTCGTGTCACCAGTGTCATTAGTACAGTACACAGCTTTTTGCTGATCGCTGTGTTAGTGAGGCCGGCGACTTCACATAGCATTAGTGCCCCTTTCAGATAGAGTCAGATTGCCCGTCAGTACACCACTCATCACATTTAACCCCTTGATTGCCAGGAACATGCTCACATACACAATAAACCACCGCTGCTAGTATAGTGTCTGAACGGATCAATATCTTTGATCAGATCAACACCATACCAGCATTCAAATTAGTATAGTGTCCCCAAAAATGAAGCGTTAGTGGGATCAGCCCTGACACCTGCCAGCATCTGTGTTTAGCCCCTACACTTACCCCCCCTTCTCCCCCAGCAAGTGCAGTGTCAGTAGGTCACTGTCACTTGATACATTGCACACAAAACTGCAGTGTTCACAGAATCAAGCCTGATCTCTGCTAGCACTTGCAGGTACATTTGCTTGTAGGGGTTCATGCAGTCACTGAAAGCCAAGTGCTCTTTTATCCTTGAGTCACACTAGGTACCTATAAATTTAGTGTCCAATATGTCCAACAAAAGGTACACTAGTGAAGAGGCCTACAGGATTCTTAGTATGTCAGATGAGAGTGAAGGGGAAGACTTACTGACGGAATCTGTCTCACAATACGAACCTGTAGACAGCTGCGGCACCCTGACAGATCGCTCAGACAATGGGGAAGAGGTCCCTACTAAGGTCAGGCATACCCAACCCCGTTCCCAGGTTGCTGAGATGTTACAATCGCATGACGACTCTCATATGCAGCAGAGTGCCAGTACTAGTGCCACACTACCTTTTGGTGAACTGGCGATCACCAGCAGTCTAGTACATCCTGGTCTCTCTTATACCAGCACTGCAGTATCACTTGGTGATGAGGCGAGTCCCATAAGTGCAGTACAAGCTGGTGCGGTGACGAGCACAAGTACTGTCTCGCAACCACCAAGAATTTGCACACAGGCCCGTAGAGCACCTAGTATCCTTCCGGACGTGCTTGCAAATCCCAATTGGCAGCCTACAAATTCTGCAGCATCTGTACTTCCCTCATTCACTGCCAAACCTGGAATTCAGGTGGAAACAGCAAATTTAACTCCTCCCCTTGATTTTTTGGAACTGTTTTTCACGGAATATCTGTATGCAATGATTGTGGATCAAAGCACTTTATATGCACAACAATTTATGGCCTCCAACCCAAATTCTAACCTTGCCAGACTATTTGCATGGAAACCCATTACAGTTCCTGAATGTAAAGTTTTTTGGGACTAACCCTCAACATGGGCATTACTAAAAAAATGAATTGCGATTGTATTGGTCCGCAGACCCGATTCATCAAATGCCGTGTTCTCTGCTTCCATGGCCAGGCATAGATATGAGAGTATAATGTGTTTTATGCATTTCAATGACAATACACTATCATCCTCGAGGTGACCCTTAATTTTACCGACTCCACAAAATGCAGCCCCTCGTAAATCACCTTAACCAAAAAATTGCAGATGTCTATACTCCCCAGCAAAGCATCTGCGTTGATGAGTCCCTCATTCATTTTTCTGGCCGCCTTGCATACAAACAATTTCTCCCCAGCAAGTGTGCCAGATATGGGGTCAAGATGTAGAAGACCTGTGAGAGGGCAACAGGCTATACATATGTTTCAGATTTATGAGGGAAAAGATAGTCACATGGAGCCCCTCGGATGCCTAGAATACATGGGGAGCAGTGACAAGATAGTTTGGGACTTGGTGTCATCCTTTTTCCATATGGGGTACCACTTATACGTGGATAATTTTTATTCAAGCGTGCCACTATTTAGACATTTGTACAATCTTGGAATTGGCACGTGGCACCGTGTGACCTAATGTGTGCCCACCATTAGAAGTGGGTGGATGCAGGGTGGTATATTCTAATGGTGGGCACACCAAACACTTTTACTGGCAGAGATTTCTTCTCTTTTTTAATTCAGTCCACAGGCTGCATATAAAAAAAAGAACATAGTATATATACCCAACAAGGACCAGAGACGTACTGGTACATCAGAGGACTTTGAATGGTTATACCAGGATGATGCCTACAGTGGCAGGCATCATCCTGGTATCATTTTATTCAGCCGGCAATCAGCCTTCATGTAAAAGCAATCCTAGTGGCTAATTAGCTGCAAGATTGCTTTTACAAGCAGTGGAGTAGATGCCCCTTCCTTCCACGGTCTTCTTGGGCAGTCCTGTGCCATCAGGGGAACCCGTGATAGCATTAAAAGGGATATAAAAAAATGAAAGGGACAATGTAAAAATAATAAAACAAATCAAAATAACGTTTAAAAAAGCCCCCTCGAGCGTGGTAACTTGTAAAGGCTTTTAAAGCATTGCCTATGGATATTAAGTTTGTCGCCATTGCACAGGGGATGCGCAGTTTTAAATAATGTCATGTTTGGTATCTATTTATTCGGCATACCATCATCTTTTATATTTTACCAAACATATTTTGTTTTGTGCATTAAAAGTGAAAAAAGTGTATTTTTTCAAAAAAATTACATTTGAAAGATCGCTGCGTGAGAACTATGTGACATAAAAAATTGCAGCTCCCACCAGTTTATTCACTAGGTTGTCTGCTTTAAAAAAATGTATAATGTTTGGAGGTTCAAAGTAATTTCCTAGCAAAAAATATGCAAAAAAAAAGCAAAAAATACGGTTCATGTGAACCAAAAGTGTCAGAGAAGGCTTGGTCTTCAGGTGGTTAGAAGAGTGAATGATGTGTGGCATAAACTTCTAATGCTGGGCATAGAATGCCCCCACTCCCCAAAATGACCAATTTTTGGAAAGTAGACCACCCCAAACTATTTTCTGAGAGGCATGTTGAGTCAATAGAAGAATTAAGTTTTTTACCAAACGTTTTTGGGAAATGAAGCATGGCGAGTATTTTGCAGATCTCGTTTATTGCAACAATTCTTTGGAAAATGAAGAAAACAAAAACATATTTTTTTCTATTTTTTTATATTTCAAAACCTTGTGAGAAAAAATGAGATCTGCAAAATACTCACCATGCCTCTTTTTAAATTCCTTGGGGTGTCTACTTTCCAAAAAAGGGTAATTTGGAGGGGGGGGGGGGGGGTGGTGCTATCCTTGCATTTCAAGGCCTCTGAAACTGTGATAGGTAATGAGGAAGTTACACACCTTCAGGCTTTCACAGTGGTCATTGGATTTCAGGCTCCTGTATGTGGCTAGGCTCCCAAAAAGTCTCACACATGTGGTATCCCCATACTCGGTAGAAGTAGCAGAATGTATTTTGGGGGGTAATTCCACATACACCCTGTTCAAAATTATTATGCAAATGATATTTTTCTCATTTCCCTCAATAATTGATGTAAATAACAGTCAGCATAATTCTCAGGTTACAACTAGAAGAGTACAATTCACATTTTATTGAACAAACCTCCTAATGATAACAGGATTTGTGTTCCGGATTATTCCGCACAGTAAGTTTCAAAACACTTTCTAGGTTGTAAAGAACTGAAAATTGTCATTTGTTGTGTTTGCAGCACATTTACTGAAATCAAAAGCTATTTCAATCAAACTTTTACCAACATTGTAACTTTGTAAACATTTGAACCAGTCACGTTACATTGTAACATAGGACCCCTTATCTGATAGCAGATCACAAGTCTCGCATCCATTGAACTTGGGAGTTTTTGGACAGTTTCTGCTGGAATTTGTTTGCAAGATGTCAGAATAGCCTCCCAGAGCTGCTGTTTGGATGTAAACTGCCTCCCACCCTCATAGATCTTTTGCTTGAGGATGCTCCAAACGTTCTCAATAGGATTGAGGTCAGTGGAGGATGGAGGCCACACCATGACTTTCTCTCCTTTTATCCCCATAGCAGCCATTGATGCAGAGGTATTCTTTGCAGCATGAGATGGTGCATTGTCATGCATGAAGAGGATTTTATTACGGAAAGCATAGTTCTTCCTTCTTTACTACGGAAGAAAGTAGTCAGTCATAAACTCCACATACTTTGCAGAGGTCATCTTTACACCTTCAGGGACCATAAAGGGGCTGACCAGCTCTGTTCCCATGATTCCTGCCCAAAACATGACTCCACCACCGCCTTGCTGACATCGCAGCCTTGTTGGAACAGGGTGGCCGTCCACCAACCATCCACTACTCCATCCATCTGGACCATCCAGGGTTGCACGGCACTCATCAGTGAACAGGACTGTTTGAAAATGAGTCTTCATGTATTTTTCTGCCCAATGCAGCCGTTTCTGCTTGTGAGCATTGGTTAGTGGTGGCCGAATAGAAGGTTTCTGCACAGTTGCAGGACTCTGGAGGACTCTACACCTTTGATGTCCGTGGGACTCCAGAGGCACCAGCAGCTTCAAATATCTGTTTGCTGCTATGTGATGGTATTTTAGCAGCTGCTCTCTTGATCCGATGCATGGATCTGGCAGAAATCTTCCTCAATGTGCCTTTATCTGCACCAACCCATCTGTGCTCGGAATCTGCCACAAATCGCTTAGGTTTTCATGAAATATCGAATGTTTTCATACCTCGTCCAAGGCATTGAACTATTTCACTCTTTTCGGCAGCAGAGAGATCCTTTTTCTTCCCCATATTGCTTGAAAATGGCGCTCTGCTTAATAATGTGGAACGCCGTCCTTTAGTTTTTTTCCCTTAAATTGGGCTCACCGGCCAATCTAATTATCACAGATGTCCAAGATTATTTTCAGTGATCAAAAGAGCCCCGACACACAATGCCATCCATGAGTTACACTGAAAAACAACATATTTATTCTTTGTGACACTTAAATAGAATTTGCAGAATAATTTGGAACGCGGTGTATACCCATGGCTTGTGTGACAAATATATAATTTAATGACAACTTTGTGTAAAAAAAAAAAGTTTTTGTAATTTTCCAAAAATTTGTGGAAAAAAAATAAATCTTCTTTGGACTCAACATGCCTCTCAGTAGATAGCTTAGGGTGTCTACTTTCCAAAAAGGGGTCATTTGGGGGTGTTTGTACTGTCCTGGTATTTTAGCACCTCAAGAAATGTGATGAGCAGTCAGAAAGAAAAATTCCATTATCTCTCCCATAGATTGTAGACGCTATAACTATCACACAAAGCAATCAATATACACTTATTGGGGTTTTTTTTAACCAAAAACATGGAGCAGAATACATTGTGGTCTAAATTTATGATGAAATTTGAGTTTTTTGGATTTTTTTTTTACAGAATTGAGAAAATCTTTTTTTTTTCTAAATTTTTTTGTTTATAGTGCCAAAAATTAAAAATGCACAGGTGATCAAATACCACCAAAAGAAAGCTCTGTTTGTGTGAAAAAAGTGCATAAATTTCATTTATGTACCATGTTGCATGACCACGCAATTGTCAGTTAAACTAGCACAGCGCTGTATAGCAAAAAAAATGGTGTAAATTCCATTATCTATCCCATAGTTTGTAGACGCTATAACTATCACACAAAGCAATCAATATACACTTATTGGGATTTTTCACCAAAAACATGGAGCAGAATACATTTTGGCCTAAATTTATGACTAACTTTGAGTTTATCGTATATTTTTTATAACTGAAAGTAAAAAGAATTGTTTTTCTTCAAAAAAAATATTTTTTTTGTTTATAGCACAAAAAATAAAAAGCGCACAGGTGATCAAATACATCTGAAAGAAAGCTCTATTTGTGTGAAAAAAGGACGTAAATTTTGTTGGGGTGCAGCATTGCATGACCGCGCAATTATCAGTTGAATTAGTGCAGCGCCAAGTAGTAAAAAGAGGCGTGGTCATTAAGGGGGGTCAATCCTCAGGAGGGCGAGTGGTTAAAGGTGGAAAAATCTGAAATTATTTATCTTTCTCTCATTTTTTTACATCCCAGAAACTTGACATTTCAGCAGGGTGTGCAGACTTTTTATATCCACTGTATCTTATTGAACTGCACCTACGCTGGCAAAATGATAATATTGCTGATTATCTGTCCTCCCAATTCTGGACAAATTCAGTTTTATAGCCAACCCTGGAAAAGCTCCACCAGTTTTCTAGTCCACATATTATGGTTGGTGGGGACATCAATGCACATATGTCCTGTATAGGGACAGACCTTCAGTCATTGGAGGATTACCGTCTAAAGGTCTGATTGCTTTATCTATGTCTTTTCCCGATCTTACGAGGGAATATCACCTATATGACTGGTGGAGGACCAAACACCCTCCCCACAAACAATATTCTTTATTCTCCGGGGGTCATCGGGTCCACTCTGGGCTGGATTGATTTGTCTCAGCTCCATGGATAAAGAATATCGTCTCCTCTGAAATAATTTCCTTGGTCTGATCACACGGCCACATCATTGGATTTTCTGGTTCCCGATATGTCTAGTAGAACATGTTATTGTCGGCTGATCGACATTTTACTTCAACACCCGGAAATCCAATATGACTTGCAGGCTTCTTTGGAGGAATGGTGTAGACTGAACACTGGTACTGTGGACAGGGTGGACACGCTGTGGGGGGCACATGAGGTATTCTTTAGGGGTCCATGTATTTCTGTTGGAGCCCATCTTAAATGGGATAATAACCATCAGAAGTTTACTCTCCAGCGTGAACTTTCTAAAGCAGAAACTCATTTATTCTGCCAGAATTTTTATGAGAGAAAATATATTTTATCTTCTCTCCAACTAGAATTGTATTACACTGAAGAGGCCCAAAAATCCAAAGTGACTTCCAGGTGTCAGTTCCAGCCGGATACAATCTCCTTCCCAATAGTCAGTTACATTGTTTGTTTTTGTTTTTTTGCAAACAAAGCTATTTTATGGAGCTCATCTAGAACAATGGATCTCTCCCCACATGAAGTCTAGGAGATTGTCCTCTGATTGTCATGTATATAGTATCTATTGGACAAGTACAGAATTGAGGAAAGCGAGGACACCTCAGTGCAGGAACAATGGGATTCTGTCCTATCTCCTGCACCCGGGGCAAATGAACAACATGTACCAGCCTTCCCAGCCCCATCAATGTACACTGTGGAGGCATCTTGTATGTAGACTCTGGATTCAACAAACCAGCAGCCTGGCCATTCAGGAACGTACCATTGTTCAGCTCTGGGGGGGGAACAAACATCTCTCATGGAAAGGAGCTCTGGGGAGTCAACAGACCAATCTCTCATCTATACATATGTTTCCATCTATCCACATCACTCCATTCTTTTTCTGGACAAAACCATTATAAATATCAGCGACAGATTTACAAATCTAGGATTTTACAATGAGAACACAATGTCACAAGGGATCTATAAAAGATTTTATCCGGACACAAGATCCCATTGTAAGAAAGGAATTCTGAATATGAACAGCGACTTATGTGGGATCCCATTATATTCAGTGCGGGGAAATGTATCTGATTGTAGAAATAGTGTGTGTGATGTCATATCTGCAACCAATCAGGAGTGATAGAAATAGTGTACGTGTGATGTCATATCTCCCACCAATCAGGAGTGATAGAAATAGTATGCGTGTGATGTCATATCTCCCACCAATCAGGAGTGATAGAAATAGTGTGCGTGTGATGTCATATATCCAACCAATCAGCAGTGATAGAAATAGCGCACGTGAGATGTCATATATCCAACCAATCAGGAGTGATAGAAATAGTGTGCGTGTGATGTCATATATCCAACCAATCAGGAGTGATAGAAATAGTGTGTGTGGCTGTCAATCACCGTATCCCGGACAGTAATTACCCACCGGCACCCAGTGATTACCGAGTATCTCCGATGGGGAGGAGGACTGTTTTGTTTACTAACAATCTTCCTCTCTGTCAGCTCAAAAACACTGCACAGCACAGCCATCCAGAACAGTGCACTTACAGTGATGCACCCCCCTGCCCCCTAGTAAAACATTCCCGGCACACAGTTAACCCTTTGTTCACCCCTCATGTTAACCCCTTCCTGCCCAGTGCCATTAGTACAGTGTCAGTGCTTTTAACTGTATTGGTGTCACTGGGGATGTCAGTGACACCAAGTCAGTTCCTCCCCAGTGTCAGAATGTCTGCCACAGTCTTGCAGTCCCTTATTGTAAATAAATAATAATTTATTTCATAACCCGTAGTCCATATGTCCACGGATCTAATCTGTGTTTTTAAAGGATTGTGGTTGGCTCTAAATTACTCAGAATTATTAATTAAGTCAGATAAATGATTTTATAAATTATTATTATATTTGCAAGCACCTTTAGCTGACTTTATTTGCCCAGGCATTACCTGGCAGAACATACTATTTTTGGAGGCACTGCTGGATGAATTATTAATAATTCTTCAAAAGCACAACACCCCCCATGGTTCCTCTCTCCTCTTCTCTTAGTGACATCACATTGCCCCCATAGATCATGTCTCCTCACCTCTGAGTGACTCCACATTATTATTATTATTATACAGTATTTATAAAGCACCAATAGTTCGCTCAGCGCTGTACATTACAGAGGGGGACAGAACATGTGACAGAACAATAACAATACAATACAATGCAAAACATGAGGGGATCGAGGGCCCTGCTCTTTCAAGCTTACAATCTAGGAGGGAGGGGATGGTAGCACAGGAGGAGAAAGCTGTGGGGGATGGAGTGGTAGGAAGAGTGGAGGAGGTCAGCAGGTTAGCAGGGGGTGGGGTAGGCTTCCCTGAAGAGATGAGTTTTCAGGGTGCGCCTAAAGGAGAGGAGAGTAGGTGATAATCTGATGGGTTGGGGCAGGGAGTTCCAGAGGATGGGTGACACCCTGGAGAAGTCCTGGAGGCGGGCATGGGAGGAGGAGACCAGGGAACTAGAGAGAAGGAGGTCTTGTGAGGAGCGGAGTGTGCGTGTTGGGCGGTACTTGGATATTAGGTCAGTGATGTAGTTCGGGGCAGTATGGTGGACGGCTTTGTACGTCAGTGTTAGGATTTTGAATCTGATCTGTTGCGCAATCGGAAGCCAGTGGAGGGATTGGCAGAGGGGGGTGGAGGACACTGAGTGGAGGCCAGTGGAGGAATTGGCAGAGGGGGGTGGCGGAAACGGAGCGGTTGGAAAGGTGAATGAGTCTGGCAGCCGTATTCAGGATGGACTGAAGCGGGGATAGCCAGCGGCGAGGCAGGCCAGTGAGGAGGGAGTTGCAGTAGTCGAGTCATGATATGATGAGGGAGTGGATGAGCTGTTTAGTGGTTTCTGGGGTTAGGAACGTGCGGATTTTGATGAGGTTGCGGAGGTGGAGTTTGTTAAAGATTGGACTTGGGGCTGGAAGGATAGGTTGGAGTCCAGAATGACACCAAGTACTCTGGCCTGCAGGGCGGGTTTGATATTGGCGTTGTTGGATGTGATGGAGAAGTCAATGGGGGGTGGGGTCCGGGCTGGGGGGAAGACAAGAAACTCAGTTTTGGAGAGGTTCAGTTTAAGGAAGTGGAGCGACATCCAGTCTGATATGTCGCTCAGTAGGTGTGTGATTCGGGCTGAGACCGAGGGGGTGAGGTGGGGGGCGGAGAGATAGATTTTTGTGTTGTCGGCATAGAGGTGATAGTTGAAGCCGTGAGAGTGTATGAGTTGGCCAAGGGAGGAGGTGTAGATGGAGAAGAGAAGGGGCCCTAGGGTGGGGCCTTGAGGGACCCCAACAGAGAGGGGGAGTGAGGGGGGGGGGGGTGGTAGCATTATAGGTAATGCTGAAAGAGCGTTGTGGCAGTTAGGATGAGAGCCAGGAGTCTCTGAGGCCGAGGGAGTGTAGTTTTCTGAGGAGGAGGGGGTGGTTGACTGTCTTGAAGGCTGCGGAGACATTGCCCCACATGGTTCCTGTCTCCTCACCTCTGAGTGACTCCACATTGCCCCACATGGTTTTTGTCTCCTCACCTCTGAGTGACTCCACATTGCCCCACATGGTTCCTGTCTCCTCAGCTCTGAGTGACTCCACATTGCCCCCATGATTCCTCTCTCCTCACTTCTGAGTGACTCCACATTTCCCCCCATGGTTCCTGTCTCCTCACCTCTGAGTGACTCCGCATTGCCCCATATGGTTCCTGTCTCCTCACCTCTGAGTGACTCAACATTGCCCCATATGGTTCCTGTCTCCTCACCTCTGAGTGACTCCGCATTGCCCCACATGATTCCTGTCTCCTCACCTCTGAGTGACTCCACATTGCCCCCATGATTCCTGTCTCCTCACCTCTGAGTGACTCCACATTGCCCCCATGGTTCCTGTCTCCTCACCTCTGAGTGACTCCACATTGCCCCCATGGTTCCTGTCTCCTCACCTCTGAGTGACTCCACATTGCCCCCATGGTTCCCGTCTCCTCACCTCTGAGTGACTCCACATTGCCCCACATGATTCCTGTCTCCTCACCTCTGAGTGACTCCACATTGCCCCACATGGTTCCTGTCTCCTCACCTCTGAGTGACTCCACATTGCCCCACATGGTTCCTGTCTCCTCACCTCTGCGTGACTCCACATTGCCCCACATGGTTCCTCTCTCCTCACCTCTGAGTGACACCACATTGCCCCCATGGTTCCTGTCTCCTCACCTCTGAGTGACTCCACATTGCTCCCATGGTTCCTGTCTCCTCACCTCTGAGTGACTCCACATTGCCCCCATGGTTCCTCTCTCCTCACCTCTGAGTGACTCCACATTGCCCCCATGGTTCCTGTCTCCTCACCTCTGAGTGACTCCACATTGCCCCCCATGGTTCCTGTCTCCTCACCTCTGAGTGACTCCACATTGCCCCCATGATTCCTGTCTCCTCACCTCTGAGTGACTCCACATTGCCCCCATGGTTCCTGTCTCCTCACCTCTGAGTGACTCCACATTGCCCCCATGGTTCCTGTCTCCTCACCTCTGAGTGACTCCACATTGCCCCCATGGTTCCCGTCTCCTCACCTCTGAGTGACTCCACATTGCCCCACATGGTTCCTGTCTCCTCACCTCTGAGTGACTCCACATTGCCCCACATGGTTCCTGTCTCCTCACCTCTGAGTGACTCCACATTGCCCCACATGGTTCCTGTCTCCTCACCTCTGCGTGACTCCACATTGCCCCACATGGTTCCTCTCTCCTCACCTCTGAGTGACACCACATTGCCCCCATGGTTCCTGTCTCCTCACCTCTGAGTGACTCCACATTGCTCCCATGGTTCCTGTCTCCTCACCTCTGAGTGACTCCACATTGCCCCCATGGTTCCTCTCTCCTCACCTCTGAGTGACTCCACATTGCCCCCATGGTTCCTGTCTCCTCACCTCTGAGTGACTCCACATTGCCCCCCATGGTTCCTGTCTCCTCACCTCTGAGTGACTCCACATTGCCCCCATGATTCCTGTCTCCTCACCTCTGAGTGACTCCACATTGCCCCCATGGTTCCTGTCTCCTCACCTCTGAGTGACACCACATTGCCCCCCACGATTCTCCTCTCTCACTACAATAGCTGCTGTCACCCCAGTAGTCTCTCTCTATGGCTCCTCACATCCTGACCTCCCCAGACATTTCTCCTTCAGCTTCTTGTCTGTCTCTGGCTGCAGCTCCATGTAAGAGCAGGAGGGGGATCCTCAGTTCAGGAAAGAAGGGGGAGGGGGTGATCTCAGTGGAAAGAGTGTCTTGAGTGGGGGAGGGGTGTCAACACTAGGGGAGAGGAGTGTACTCAGAAGGGGAGGGGTGTCCTCAGTGCAGGAAAGGAGGGGTGTCTTCAGAGGAGGAAAAGAGGGGAAGGGGTGTCTTTAGTGGGGGAGGGGTGCCCTCTGTGGAAGGGTTTTCTTAGTGGAGGAGGGGGAAGGGTTTTTTGGGTAAATAACACCAGATCTAAATCCTCCTGAGAAGTTCCTAAAAAAAACAATGGTCATTGGGGTGACATGGCAGAACTTTAGCTGAATCTTAGAAAGCACAGCCTATTCCAAGGGGCTACAAGGTAAACTGACCCCAGCTTTGTTTGCGGACAGGGAGGGGTCCAGTGGTCTGTTTACACAAGTCCTAAACAAGAGCTCCATTGTTCTCCAAGCTTCATTTCTCCAGAAGGAAGAACCTGTTCTGGCTGTACAGATCACACAGGTGGAGTCTACACTGCAGTCTGCATTGTCAGCCGAGCAGCTGAAGGAGTCCAACATCTAACCGTCTACTAATCAGGCGTACTCTTGGAGCACCACCTACACAAGACTCACCTCGTCCATCTAGACTGCTCACTAGAGCTTCTTCTACAGCCTCTGACCCATCACTTCCCTCCTCTGCTGGAGGCACTTTATTAGGATCTATAGAGGGACAACACCGGCCTCATTTTGTACTTCGGGATCAAGGAAACAGCAGAGATCTGGCCACAGGGGAGCTAGGAAACATCAATACTGCAACAAGGGATCTCCCACTCATCCAACCATCCCAACAGATGATTCATCATCAACAGAAATAGATGGAATTGTCACCTTCTCCTCAGCTGGACTGACATCGGGTAAGATGGACCTTCTGGGGAAAGGTTTGGGCTTTAGCCCTAAAGGTATCATGAAGAAGTTTTTGTTGGCAGAAGACTTGTATAGATGTTTTAGGAATATTAGATTGAAGGGACATTATTCTTGGAGAGGCGATATTGAGGGATCATCTGTAGTCACACCACTGAGTAGGTCTGTCTGAGGTTGACAGACAAAATGGAAGTTTCCACCACCCACTACATATGCAGCAGCAGAAATGTTTCTTCTGTGGATGATAAAGATGTTAAGTATGACAGTCTATGATCAGGAACTCTGGGGTCATATCCTAATAATGGGACCATTGAGGAGAAAGGTGCATTGCCATCATTACCAGCATGGTGAGATATAACATTGAAGCCAGCTGATAAGGGGGGATGGGTGGTCATTATGGACACAGCCTGTGATGACAATGAGACACTGGAGAGTGCAAAGTCTGGTGCAGCTCTGTATAGGAACCAATCATCCTCCAGGTTTATGGTCAAAGCTTAATTGAACAAGCTGAAGTCAGAACCTGATTGGCCCCCATGCACAGCTGCCCCAGATTTTGCACACTCCAGTTTTAGTAAATCAGCCCCATTGTGTCCATCTGAGATGGTTTGTGCCAGATCCCGGGTTGTGAGTTCCATTCAGTACAATGTCTTTGGGTTCTCTTGCTAGTTGACTGCCCCCTTGTTAGTTGAGGTGTTTGTAGTCATAGAGGTGTTGGGTCATGATGGAATGATGTTGTGTCAGGTGAATGGTAGGCTCTGACCTGGTTTTATCTGCCAGCTCTGTGTTGATTCGCTGAGTTTTCTATTGTTTGTTATGTCCATCCTTGGAATTAGGGAGGACAGTATGATGTTGGAGTGAGGACATTTTTGTTGTGCGGTCTCTGTTAGTTGTAATAGTTTATTCTCAGAGGTTTCCTTTTGTCCCTGGAGGATGTTTGGGTCTGTGTGTATGATGATATGTTTGGGTCGGTGTGTATGATGATATGTTTGGGTCGGTGTGTATGATGATATGTTTGGGTCGGTGTGTATGATGATATGTTTGGGTCGGTGTGTATGATGATATGTTTGGGTCGGTGTGTATGATGATATGTTTGGGTTGGTGTGTATGATGATATGTTTGGGTCGGTGTGTATGATGATACGTTTGGGTCGGTGTGTATGATGATATGTTTGGGTCGGTGTGTATGATGATATGTTTGGGTCGGTGTGTATGATGATACGTTTGGGTCGGTGTGTATGATGATATGTTTGGGGTCGGTGTGTATGATGATACGTTTGGGTCGGTGTGTATGATGATATGTTTGGGTCGGTGTGTATGATGATATGTTTGGGGTTGGTGAAATACGGATCATTGATGACTCCTATCGTTTGTTCAGTTGTTGAACTTGAATTTTGTTGTCTCTTGTTCCTGGGAAGAGCCGTTTGGTGTTTAGATATTTCCCATTGGAGTCTATTAATAACAATAAGAATCAGGAGATTGTTGGCTGTTCTTGTGGTTTGATGATTGTTTGTTTGTAGGGATGGGCTTCATGTTCCAGTCAAACTTGAGTTTGATTTGAACATGGGCCATTTGTGCGTTCGGTGAACACCTGAATGGTACAGGCATTCGGTGGGCTGTTTGCCAGCTGTGTCCCACAATGCACTGCGCCCTAACATTGCATTGTGATTGGTCAAAGCAATGCACCTAACCACAGGTCAGGTGCAATGCTTTGACCATTCACAGCATGTGATGATGTCACAAGGGGGCGGGGTGATCCCCCACTCCCTTGTGACATCAAGACAGTATATAAGAACTGTCATCATGGGCGCAGCTGTGATTGGCCTTTTACCACATCACGTGATCAGCTGTGTCCGTAGGACACAGCGATCATGGAGATTGCCGGGTGCGCGCCCCCTGGGGCGCGCAGGAGAGCGCGTTCTGGGAGCATGTCATATGATGTCCACTCAGAACTGGCCGGCCGCAGTGCAGCCGTCATTCGGCTATCTGCGGTCGGCAGCTAGTTAATAAAGGACTTGTCAAAGACTGTCTCCTGTCATTTATTAACTACACCTTTTTTTGTGAATGGGTAGCAGTACCATATACCGCCTACT
This sequence comes from Staurois parvus, assembly GCF_062004578.1. Classification (NCBI taxonomy): domain Eukaryota; kingdom Metazoa; phylum Chordata; class Amphibia; order Anura; family Ranidae; genus Staurois; species Staurois parvus. Next base: position 316,613 of record NW_028318645.1, on the reverse strand, counting down.
CATTCACACAGGCAGGGGGGCCGGGATTTGGGGGCCCCCTTGTTAAAGCGTGCTTCCAGATTCTCATAATCCCCCCAGGCTTCAGACCTTCACAACCACAGGCCAGGGTTGTGGGGAAGAGGCCCTTGTCCTCATCAATATCTGGACAAGGTGCTTTGGGGGCTCCTGGCCCAAAGCACCCCCCCATGTTGAAGGCATGGTTCAGGAGGAGGGCTCTCATCCCCCCCTAATTGACCTGCCAGGCTGCATGCTCTGATAAGGGTCTGGCATGGAGGGTCCCCCTCAAAATCCATACCAGACCCAAAGGGCTTGGTATGGATGGGAGGGGGGACCCCAAGCTGTTTTTTTTTTTTTTTTTTTTTTAATTGTTGGGCAATGCTGACAATTCTTTTGACATTCAGCTGTCAGCGGGGAGCCCCACTGACACCAGGAACATGAATGAGTGTCTCACTACTAAAATACGGCGTGACTTCATCATAGAACTCATGCCGGATATTAGTAACTGAGCGGGATCTTCATACTCAGATGCGGTAAGACACCTCTCAGTCCTTTGTGTTCGACATTCACTGTAGAACATTCTGTAGGTTCGGATGTTTGACCGCGACCTGAACAGGGGGGTGTTCGGCCATCACTATTTGTGGTCTCAGGATTAGTAGAGTTGTCTTGGCTATTGCTGGTCTTTGTCTTGTTACATTTCGGAAGCTGATTGGTCTCACCGGTCTGTTGTTCCTTGATGGGTACTTTGTATAAATCATCCTCTTTGATTCTCTTTCCTGATTGTTGAGCTCCATTTGTATCTTTGGTGTCATTATCTCTTCCCTCAGTTGAGTTTTCTTGTTGTAATTGTTACATTTTAGATTGAATTTCTAGGATAGATCTTTGGGGGTATTTTTAGTGTTTTTAGCTCCTCTCTCAGCTTCTCATTTGCATTTTTCTCACCTGTCTTTGACATTTTTCTTTTAATTGAACAAAGTCTCTCCGTAGCTGAGATTAAGCTTGTAATTTTTGGATCCTTAGATGTACTTTCTGAACGAACCTGCAAATCGAATCCAAGCATTCTGGTTATCAACTCATACTCCCACCAGGCATGGATTGAGCAGGTGAACTCCATATTAACCACTTGAGCTCCTGAGGATTTACCCCCCTTAATGACCACGCCTTTTTTTGCTGTTTGGCGCTGCACTAATTCAAATGATAATTGCGCGGTCATGCAATGCTGTACCCAAACAAAATTTACGTCCTTTTTTTCACACAGAGATTTCTTTTGGTGGTATTTGATCACCTGTGCGCATTTTATTTTTTGAGCTATAAACAAAAAAAACACGACAAATTTGAAAAAAGCAATATTTTATACTTTCAGCTATAAAAAATATATCGTAAACTCAAAGTTAGTCATAAATTTAAGCCAAAATGTATTCTGCTACATGTTTTTGTTAAAAAAAATCCCATGCATTAGCGGGCAAACTGGCGCTATCTGGGAGGGGCGCTAACACTATCGGAAGTCACCAGTGACACTAATACAGTGATCAGTAAAAATCTGTTAACTGTAATCAATGACACTGGTGACAGGCAGTGAAGGGGTTAACTGGGGGGGGGGGGGAGTGTGGGGGGCGATCAAGGGGTTAAATGGGATTACTGGTGGGCAAACTGGCGCTATCTGGGAGGGGCGCTAACACTATCGGAAGTCGCCAGCGACTCTGATACAGTGATCAGTAAAAATCTGTTCACTGATTAGTGACACTGGTGACAGGGCAGTGAAGGGGTTAACTCGGGGGGGTGATCAAGGGGTTAAATGGGATTACTGGTGTACTGGCGGGCAAACTGGCGCTATCTGGGAGGGGCGCTAACACTATTGGAAGTCGCCAGCGACACTGATACAGTGATCAGTAAAAATCAGTTCACTGATCAGTGACACTGGTGACAGGGCAGTGAAGAGGTTAACTGGGGGGGGGCGATTAGGGGGTTAAATGTGTCCTAGAGTGTTCTAACTGTGGGTATGTGCTGTTTTACTCACAATTTGTATGTCTTCTTCTCTGTCTGGAACGGAATGTGTCCAGGCAGAGAAGAATGACATCATATCCTGTCCTGTGTAAATGTCAACACAGGACAGGATAGGACAGGGACCGATCATCTGATTTCAGCCAGACATCACTGGCTGAAATTGAATGATTGATCCCTCCGGGATCAAATGGTGTCCCCCGCGGGTCGGCGGGAGCGCACGCCCCCTGCCCGCGAAAACGTCGGGAGTGCGGAGCCCGTTTTAAAAACGTGCTTTTGCGCCCCAGTGCCGCCCTGCACATGTATATATATGCAGTGGCAGGGCGGCAAGTGATTAATGCATGAAAACCTAACTTCTCCTAGGAGACTTATGGCTCTCTGGCAGAACTGGCTGGATACTCCGGTACTCACTCCCCATACTTCATTTGTCATAGGTTTTTATAGGTTTAACTTTTTTAGGCCCCTAAAAATGGACCAGCCAATTGTACCCTACTAAATGGTAACTACATTGGAGGCCGATACTTGGTGTATGATCCTGTAGACACAGGCCTACTTGAACGGTGTCAGCTATCTATGTATGTACTGGGGAGAGTTACTTGCCATGTACAGGTGAATTGTTCTACGTTGCTTCTTATTTCTCTTTTCATTTGTTTATTGAAGGTTGCTTGAGGTGATTGTAGCCGTATTAGTGCATTTGCGACATTGAAGGTAAAAGTGAAACCAGAGACAAAGCAAGTTATTGTTCTGTATGATCTGTAACATTGCCACAACTGCTTATACATTAGAATGTATGACTCCATTGTCTGGGCTGAATGTTGGGAATACTGTGTGCACTTAAAAACTTAAACAATACAATTTAGTTTATGGAAAAAAAATAAAATATTTTTTTAAATTAAAGTTTATTAATAAACTCAAAGCATACAATAGGTCCAGGTAATACAAGGTATCAGTCGGAAATACAATCGGAGGTAATACACATACAGCAAACAAAAAGATACATAGCAATACATAGGCAAAGAATCAGACGTAAGTCATCCCAGGGAAAAGAAAACGGGAAGAATGAGGACATGCAAACGCAGGAACATTAAAGGCATATCTGGTCTCAAGCCCTGATTCAGCATATTGGAATCACAGCACTGGCAGGTCCATGATATATAACCTCAGTCACCGAGCAGCAGAGAGCGGGGGCAGTGAGTCAAAGGTATGCATTGGAAATGTATACAGTAGGTGTGGAGGGGGGGCAAGGGCTTGTAGGATAGGGCCTTGTACTTTTGATGAAACTGAGGTCACCCACTACAGGTTGTCAGCACGTGGGTAAAATATTATATATATATATATACAAATGTTAATGTATATATGCTTTCTATATATATAACACAGGTGTCAAACACCTGTATCCAGATCCCGCCCTCTAAGTTATTTCATGTGGCCCTTGTACCTCTGCTGCAGGTACCCCCTTGTTTCCTCCCCCACCTTGTCTCAGCAGTTGGCAGCAGAGAAGAGAATAGAACTCCTCTGCCAAATCCTGCACTTCTCAGTGCAGCTGCATCATCCCCTCATCCTCACCTCCCTTGGTCTCAGCATTCAGCAGACTCTGGTAATTGACTCCACTCCTCCTCTGGTCCTCCTCCAGACCCTGCACTTTCTGCTTTCCAGCTCTGCCCCCAAAGAAGGTGCACGGTGATGTTAGGGTGGGTGTGGGGTTCTCGGCATCTTATGTAATAGTGGGTGAGGTGCTCTGGACATCTAGTCTTACAGTTACAACTGGCCCTTTGAGGACAACCATAATGCTGACACAGCCTGCGATGATATAATATATATGTAATAATGATCATTAAAAATAAAAAACAACTTTAGACCTTTTATATAGAATTCAGATTTTTTTTTTTTTTTTTTTTTGTACAGGTTGATTGATGAACCACGTTTTCGGTCATGCTGGTGTTTGTGAATACAACTCAGTCACATGGGAAACCAAACATCTGGGTGTCTTAATTGACTGAATGTTTTTATTGCAGTTCACTGGAGGAGTCACACAGGACACAAGTCATATCCGTGTTCTAAATGTCATAAGTGCTTTGGGTCCTCTTCAACACTGATCCAACCTCAGAGGACAACATGAGAAAAGTCATTTCAGTGTTCTGGAAGTGACAATTGCTTTACAGTAAAGTCCAACCCATGTATACATAAGAGGAGTCATTTCAAGCGATTTCTTGTTTGGAACGTGACAAAAATTTTACAATGGAGGCAAAACATAGTACACACCAGAAGGTTCACACTGGAGAGAAGCCATATCAGTGTTCTGAATGTGACAAAGCTTTTACATGGAAGTCATATCTTATCATACACCAGAGGAGTCACACTGGAGAGAAGTCATATCAGTGTTCTGAATGTGACAAAGCTTTTACACAGAAGTCACATCTTATCAGACACCAGAGGATTCACACTGGAGAGAAGCCATATCAGTGTTCTGAATGTGACAAAGCTTTTACATGGAAGTCAAATCTTACCATACACCAGAGGAGTCACACTGGAGAGATGCCATATCAGTGTTCTGAATGTGACAAAGCTTTTACACAGAAGTCACCTCTTATCATACACCAGAGGAGTCACACTGGAGAGAAGTCATATCAGTGTTCTGAATGTGACAAAGCTTTTACACAGAAGTCACATCTTATCAGACACCAGAGGATTCACACTGGAGAGAAGCCATATCAGTGTTCTGAATGTGACAAAGCTTTTAGACATAAGTCAGATCTTATATCACACCAGAGGATTCACACTGGAGAGAAGTCATATCAGTGTTCTGAATGTGATAAAGCTTTTACACAGAAGTCATATCTTATCACACACCAGAGGATTCACACTGGAGAGAAGCCATATCAGTGTTCTGAATGTGACAAAGCTTTTACAAATAAGTCATATCTTATCATACACCAGAGGATTCACACTGGCAAGAAGCCATATCAGTGTTCTGAATGTGACAAAGCTTTTATATGGAAGTCAGATCTTATCACACACCAGAGGATCCACACTGGAGAGAAACCACATCAATGTTCTGAATGTGATAAAACTTTTACACGTAAGTCAGTTCTCATAGCACACCAGAAGGTCCACACTGGAGAGCAGCCATATCAGTGTTCTGAATGTGATAAAACTTTTAAACTGAGGGGAAACCTTGTCATACATGAGAGGATTCACACTGGAAAGAAGCCATATCAATGTTCAGAATGTGATAAAGCTTTTACACAGAAGTCAAATCTTATCAGACACCAGAAGGTTCACACTGGAGAGAAGCCATATCAGTGTTCTGAATGTGACAAAGCTTTTACACAGAAGGCACATCTTATCAGACACCAGAAGGTTCACACTGGAGAGAAGCCATATTAATGTTCAGAATGTGACAAAGCTTTTACAGGTAATGCCGGGCTAATCTGTCACCAGAGGATTCACAAGCTTGAGCTGCATAGAGGAAACTCCAGAAGAAGGGGCAATATTAAAGAAGTCACAGTTGTCCCATTAGGTTCACAGGCCCAATGTCTTCCCACAAACTAGGGAAGACATGATGCTACTTAATAAAAAAAAAAACTTTGAAGAAACAGGACTCTAATGATCGGATTCATTGGGTTTAGTGATTATGTCCATCAGGAACACACCTAGAAGGCCTGTGAATATTTTACCTTTGGAGATTTTTTCAGACAAGCAGCAATGACTGAACTGTATTCCTCATCATTCTCATCTTCATCCTTTTTTATGGAGCATTGACTGAACATGTAATGCATTTTCATCATTCACTAACTGAGCTATGTTCCCATGTGTTTTCTTCATTGCCAGAATCTGACCAACCAATACATGACCAACAATGCCTCAGTACCAGAGTCTAGGATGGGGTCCAATGGCTTCTTGCCAAGCCTCTAAAACCTCATTAGGAGAGTCCATTCCAGGTTCTTTTGAGAACTGATACACCATAAGCTAGGCTTGAGGGCTCCAGCTAAGCCCACCTTGTCCACACCTCCCATTACATGTACCACCTCCTCTCCCATGATCAATGCCTCCTTTCCATGTTCCATCTCCTCTCATGGATGACAGGCAGGTCTGTAGCTGAGATACCAGCCAGATAGAGGTCTATGTTTGGTTAGAGAGTAACTTCTTAAGCTGGCGTAGGCCTTCCAACACGGAGTTAATGCTGTTTTAGGGGACATATTCAACAGTATCACCTACTCCCAGCTGGCCACTTATGTTTCATCTGGTTTTCTCAAAAGGGATTCTATCAGGTGAAGATTGGATGTCCTTGTTATCTTTTTTTTTTTTTTTGTCCAGCTATTGCTCATCTCCATAAACTATTCACACGGTACAACTGCAAGAGATCTGAACTTACAAAGTGCTAAGTGTGCGGTCATATTCCTACCACTTCTTCTGGGAGACTGAAATTCCTCTTATTGGGGTTCACCTTAATGACTCTGAATGAACGGGTCCCTTTTTGGGGCAAAGTGTGCAAAGAGCACTAATTATTCCTGGAAATGCTAAGACATCGACATTAAAGTGTAACAATGGGCAAAATCAATAATTACATAAATGGTGCAATCTGTCATTAGCATAAACGTTTTTGTTTTTCTGAGTCTCCCCTTGTAACATTTTTATTACCTGTTGACCCTCCCAGTAGATCTGTTTTTTTCTGCTTCTTGTAAAAGGCCAAGCTATTTGGCAAAAATGAAAGTTGGGGGGTTAGGAAACACCATATAACACTGCTGGGGGTGCTTACAACTGTCATCTTCCATTCATATGGGGGGTTGAACCTTATAGAAATCCTGTTGCTGTAACTGCTGTAGAAGTGTTAGCTGGAGTTGGACTTTACTTGTTGTGTGTCTTACTTATAATCTATCTAAGACTTCCCTGTACAGGGTGACAACGCTGCTGTGTAATGTTCCTGCAGACTGATCAGGGTTGTCACCCTGTTACAGACGGTGGGAAATAACAGATCTACAGACAGGACCAACAGCTGATACAACTATGTTGCAGAGGGAACTCTGGGAATGCTAATGACAGATTGCATTACACATTCAGTTAGGAGACTTCCTGCTGTTGGTCTGATGTTTGAATTGTGTTCTGATATTTACTGTCCTGCTGTAAAAGGTGTAAATGATTGCCCGCATGTTTCCTGTATAGCAGGGACTACAAACTCATATCAGGAATATTAGGATGGGTACTTACCCAAGGGGGTCACCTTTTTTTGATTTGGAAGAAACATTTTACATGGTTTCTGAAATTCCATTAATGACACCGACAAGGGGAGTCTTACTTGCTGCTCTAACAATAGGAGAGCCAATCACAGGCCAGTAACATTTCATGGTTTCTCAATGTAATTGCAGAATGTTTAATCCCCATTGGTCCAATGGATTCCTAGTCCTTCCAGATAACAGTTGCTTCTTGAGTGGAAGGAGCACCCTAAAATGTCTTCCCTTCAATTCCACCCATAGCTGTACTTGAGGTTATGTTGCCCCCCCCCCTCCCATATCTGTAAGGGAAAGCCTCAATTTCTCCCAATACTCCCCTGGCCTTCCAGTGAGAAGAAACATTTTCTCTGGACTGGAGCTGCTTTATGCAGTGAGCCCTTCATAGACGGGATGGGGAATCTAAGATAAGTAAGATGAACCGGTGTACTGGAGTCATGGATCAGGTAACCAATGACACCATTGATGTTATAGCAGATCTGACAGCAGAAGTGGCTCCACCATCTAGGGTGGTGTCACAGAACTGCTTGGCAGCTGACTATCTCTTGGCAGACCAAGGTGGAGTCTACAAATGGTGTCAGATAGAGAGTGTTGTACATTTATATTAGATCATGAGGATCTCAGAAGGGGATATCTACACAAGGTAAAGGAGTTCCAACAGGAACCTGGGTGGGAGGAGGTGGGATCCAATGTTTTGGGTTGGTTTAGTTGGAACCTGGTTGAGTAATATGGTGGGTTTGCTTCTTAAGCCATTAGTTGCTACCATAGTTTTGATTTTGAAATGTTATATATTGCTGTATTTTCTTTCACTGCCAGAGTTTATTTTGCTTTTGTTTTTAGTTAAATTCACATTTCAGGCCATATGATTAGTTAAACCCCAAACATTTCTTTTTATTATCTGAAAGCAGAGACTCTGGAGAATATAATGGCGGTAGTTGCCATTTTTAATGTCACAGAATATTAGTACAGCTGTTTATCAAATTTGTTTCTGTAAAAAAAGATAATGTTAGTGCACAAAGAACACAATATATGACCCAATTTGTTTGGTGAAATATAAAATATGGGGTTGTCATCAAGTATATAGATCCCAAACATGTCAAACTTTACAAACTGCGTACTTGTGAAATGGTGACAAACTTCAGAACCAAAAATTGTTCAAAGTTGACGCTTTAAGAGCCTTTATAGGTTATCAGTTCAGATAGTTACCCGTGAACGATGGCCTCAGAATGATTGTTCTCACTCTCACTTGTGCAATGATATGTAAAATGTGTCGTGTGATTTGTTTTGTGTTTTTTTTTATTTTTATAGTGTTACTTAAATTTTTTTCAACTCTTTTTTCACTTAACATGGCTTCTATCAGATAGGGGGTTGGTACATATTTCTGGTCACAGGTCCTCTTTAAAGAGACATCAGAACATTATTAGACCCTAATGTCACCTCTGTACCCCAAAAAAGATGGTCAAGCACAGATCATGCCTAATCAGCTCCTTCCCAAACTATAGTGACTGGAGAATGACAGCGATAAACCCAGAAATGACATAATCTCCCACCTCCCACATTCATTCACTGAAGGAGAGATCAGATGTTTGCTGATCTCCTGCTCTCATCACTGACACCCACCATGTCTGTCTTGGGCTTGCAGGAGGGACAGCTGAGCCCAGTATACCTGGTGGGGGGAGGACCTTCAGTGCGGCTGAACCACTTCTACCAGAAATCTGACAGTTGGCCTAACAAATGTAGACAACCCCCGGGTGCTGTAGCTATAAGGCCGTGCTGCTGCTGATGGAAACCTTACGTTGGCTGGAGTGAAAGGGTTCCACTAATGTACATCTGCCAAATCTGTATCTGAGGAGACCATAGAAGCAGCATTAGAAAGAAATGTGAGCATGGCTTCAGTCAGGCGATGGTCCTGGTGGTCATGGTCTTGTTCTCCTTCAGGTCCTCTCACCTTGTAGATGGTGACATGGACTTGTGTGGGAATAAGCAGGAGGGGCTCGGGGTTCTCTTGTACCTAATCAGCTTGTTATGGATAAAAGATGAAAGTGTCTTCTGGGAATTTCCAGGGATTTGGATGTTTAGAGGGTCACATAAGTGGGCGGGGCCGATATTAATGAAGGGCATGTCATATGTTAATCAGTTTCTTAGCATAGCTGAGATCCTTGAAATGTAAACAATCTATCTCTTTTCTTCTGTTGTTAAAGTGTCACATATATTGACACTTTAAGTTGAATTATAATTTCATCACACAATACCATGGTCTGGGTTCTTCTACAACACATCCCCCCAAAAATGTCCTCTTCCAGTTATAGGGGTCTGGTGGAATGGGACACCAGCTGATTGTGTCTCTTAGGCCCCTTGTACATGGGGGGGTCCAGCCCCTGTGGGTGCAATGCTGGCATTATAATACACCTGGTAGGCACAGGTACAGTGTCCAGCCCCGCTGCCTGCAGCCTGTCAAAGTCTACACTACAGCTGGATGGGGCTCAATGCTGCACCACGTTTACCTCGTGTTTAGGGGGCTCCGTGTTCAGGGAGAAATGACCGCCATCCTGATCAGACGAAGCATAAAGAATAATGCTACCACCTCCCCCTCACTCCCCCTCTCTGTTGGGGTCCCTTAAGCCTCCATCCTCGGCCAAGGGAGGAGGTGTAGATGGAGAAGAGAAGGGGTCCAACTCATACACTCTCACGGCTCCAACTACCACCTCTATGCCGACGAAACACAAATCTATCTCTCTACCCCTCACCTCACCCCCTCAGTCTCCGCCCAAATCACACACCTACTGAGCGACATATCAGACTGGATGTCGCTCCACTTCCTTAAACTGAACCTCTCCAAAACCGAGTTTCTTGTCTTCCCCCCAGCCCGGACACCACCCCCCATTGACTTCTCTATCACATCCAACAACTCCACCATCAAACCCGCCCCGCAGGCCAGAGTACTTGGTGTCATTCTGGACTCCAACCTATCCTTCCAGCCCCAAGTCCAATCTTTAACAAACTCATGCAGACTCCACCTCCGCAACATCGCCAAAATCCGCACGTTCCTAACCCCAGAAACCACTAAACAGCTCATCCACTCCCTCATCATATCACGACTCGACTACTGCAACTCCCTCCTCACTGGCCTGCCTCGCCGCTGGCTATCCCCGCTTCAGTCCATCCTGAACACGGCTGCCAGACTCATTCACCTTTCCAACCGCTCCGTTTCCGCCACCCCCCTCTGCCAATCCCTCCACTGGCTTCTGATTGCACAACGGATGAAATTCAAAATTCTTACACTGACATACAAAGCTGTCCACCATACTGCCCCGAACTACATCACTGACCTAATATCCAAGTACCGCCCAACACGCACACTCCGCTCCTCACAAGACCTCCTTCTCTCTAGTTCCCTGGTCTCCTCCTCCCATGCCAGCCTCCAGGACTTCTCTAGACACACTAGAGGATAAATTGTTAGTAGTTCTGATGTTTTATGATTTTTATTATTTTACACAATATTAGTGCAATGATTTATGAAAGGTACAATTTCAGTTAAAAACACAGTAAAGTTAATTTCTGGAACATAAATGTAATTTATTATCTAAGGTTTCAGTAAAATATAAAAGATACATTTCCCCGCACTGAATATAATGGGATCCCACATAACAGTCGCTGTTCATATTCAGAATTCCTTCCTTACAATGGGATCTTGTGTCCGGATAAAATCTTTTATAGATCCCTTGTGACATTGTGTTCTCATTGTAAAATCCTAGGTTTGTAAATCTGTCGCTGATATTTATAATGGTTTTGTCCAGAAAAAGAATGGAGTGATGTGGAGAGATGGAAACATATGTATAGATGAAAGATTGGTCTGTTGACTCCCCAGAGCTCCTTTCCATGAGAGATGTTTGTTCCCCCCCAGAACTGAACAATGGTACGTTCCTGAATGGCCAGGCTGCTGGTTTGTTGAATCCAGAGTCTACATACAAGATGCCTCCACAGTGTACATTGATGGGGCTGGGAAGGCTGGTACATGTTGTTCATTTGCTCCGGGTGCAGGAGATAGGACAGAATCCCATTGTTGCCGGGTGTCCTCGCTTTCCTCAATTCTGTACTCACTTCATTTACAAAAGCAAACTTTGTGAGTGGAGAAGGTGATTGTATCCGGCTGGAGCTCAGACCTGATAGGGACTCGGGATTTTGGGCCTCTTATGTCTAAGACAAATATAGTCTGAGTTGGAGAGAAGATAAAATATCATTTCTTCTCAGAGACATTCTGAGGGGTTTTCCACAATTTGTAATTGCTGACAATTCTTTTGTGGACATTCAGCTGTCAGTGGGGAAACCTGCCGACAGATGAGGAGTCATCGGTTAGGGGTGTGGCTACCTGATTTCCGGCCAATCATTAACAACCAGATATATTTCACACAGAATTCAGATCAGTCCATCAATTGTCAACAGATGAGAATTCAGAGAAAGCTCCACCCTCATTCCTTCTCCACCAATCAAGGATCTCACTCCAGTTAGCCAGTCACCATGGGCATGATTTCCTTGACATCCATCATTGGTGTCAGTGAGATAAAATAAGCCCCATTGTTGGTGTCAGTGAGATAAAATAAGCCCCATTGTTGGTGTCAGTGAGATAAAATAAGCCCCATTGTTGGTGTCCGTGAGAACAAAGTGTACCCCCAGCCCAGCATTGGTGGTCAGTGGTGGTACTTACCTGATCCCACCCTCCCACTACCTCTCTGCTGATGTCAGAATTATACTTTCACTGTAGGAAAGGAGATGCCGGCTCCCAGCAGTCGGGTATAATTGCAGTGCCTGGTGATGGAACCCAGAGAGTGTTCCGGAGTCATCACCTCACTGCCACTCTGAAGAGTCCTGGAACCTGCCAGACATGGACATGAACATTGGAGAACACTTGGAAACAACAACAAGGTTCAAACTATGAGACATTTCTTAGAGCTGCAGTTCCTCTGAGTTCCACCAGGTGGTGATCTCCCTTCTATCCAGACAGGAAGTGATGTCAGGTACAGACGGGAAGTGATGTCAGGTACAGACGGGAAGTGATGTCAGGTACAGATGGGAAGGGATGTCAGGTACAGACAGGAAGCTCTGGGTGAGAGGTGAGTTGGGAGGAAGTAGAGAGGAGACATTGCCACCTGATGCTGGCTGCTGGGAAGGTATATAATCCCCCCGTAGTTTTCATCAGTGCCTCAGTGGTCTGCCTGTGAGCCTCTTCCCTGCTGGATCCTGTATCTTGTATACTTTTCCCTGATTCTGGTTTCCTGCATCCTGTTCCCCCATCTCTGCTCCCCTGATTCCCAGTCCCAGTCCTGGGTCTGCCCGGTGTATGTCAGCTTCCCTCCATTTGTACACAGTGTATTATAGTCAGGTTGTTGGGTTGGTTATTTGCTGTCACATTTATTTGTCACTTTTGCTTTGTCTACGGTCTGTGGGTGTCAGAGGGTGTCGTGTCCATTAGTAAATGAGACTTAAAGCTATTGTAAAGACAACATTGTGTTTCTTTTAAAACAAACAATGGCCCCTGCTTCTGTCTCAGCCAATGAGGAGGGAGAATCCCCAGACTGCCAAGGATCTTGTGCACATCGCTGGATCAGGATGGGGCTCAAGGGAGTATCGGGGGGGGTTGATGCACAGAGGACTGTATATCACAAAATCCTGACCAATGTACTATGCATGCTGGGCAGTATATGACATACTCCTGACCACTGCGCTCTGTACACAGGCCTAAGATATAATCCTGACCACTGCACTCTGTACATAGGACTGTATATGATATACTCCTGAATACTGCACTCTGTACACAGGCCTAAGATATAAACCTGACCACTACACTCTGTACACAGAGCTGTATATGATATACTCCTTACCACTGCACTCTACACAGAGCTGTATATGACCTGTTCCTGACCAGTGTACTCTGTACAAAGACCTAAGATATACTCATGACCACTGCACTCTGTACACAGAGCTGTATATTATATGCTCCTGCCCACTGCACTCTGTATGATGGGCTGTATGCGACATGTTCCTGACCAATGCACTCTTTTTGCTGAGGCTGTATAAGACATGATCTTACCCACTGTGCGCTGTACATCACATACTACATCTGACTACTTCACTCTGTATATCATATACTCCTGACCACTACATTCTGTATTCTGGGATGGAAATCACATACTTCTGACCACTACACTCTGTACTCTGGGATGGAAATCACATACTCCTGACCCCTGCACTCTGGGATGGAAATCACATACTCCTGACCACTACACTCTATACTCTGGGATGGAAATCACATACTCCTGACCACTACATTCTGTACTCTGGGATGTAAATCACATACTCCTGACCACTACACTCTATACTCTGGGATGGAAATCACATACTCCTGACCACTACACTCTGTACTCTGGGATGGAAATCACATACTCCTGACCATTACACTCTATACTCTGGGATGTAAATCACATAATCCTGACCACAACACTCTGTACTCTGGGATGGAAATCACATACTCCTAACCACTACACTCTGTAATATGGGATGTAAATCACATACTCCTGACCACTGCACTCTGTACTCTGGGATGGAAATCACATACTCCTGACCACTGCACTCTGTACTCTGGGATGGAAATCACATACTCCTGACCACTACACTCTGTACTCTGGGATGGAAATCACATACTCCTGACCACTGCACTCTGTACTCTGTGATGGAAATCACATACTCCTGACCACTACACTCTGTACTCTGGGATGTAACACCTGACCACTGCATGTTGTTTGCAGGGCTGTATGAAGTAGTCTCCTGACCCCTGCACTCTGGGCCATTATTCATGGTGAACCAGAAACTGGATGACCTGTAAAGGCTTGTAAAGTGTCTTCTGTGAGAAATGTTTGGGCCCCAAAGATCCCCATCATGGCCCCGACACACACAATTCTTTTCACTCAATAAATTCTTTATTATAGTTTTACTTCTAACAAGATTGTAATCATAGAATCAGGAAATAACAAAGGAAGGAATCAGATTGGTCAGGAAGATCCCTTGTCTGGAATGTGGGGGCGGAGTCATTATTATTGGTGTACAATACAATACATAACGTGTTCCATTATTATAACAAAGTATTGTAGAAAAGATCCCAACATGTGACATGGCTGAATGAATGCTGGTCATATTAGTTCATCTATTCTCTAAGTGGGGTGGTATCTATTGGGCCAATCCTTTTTACAAACCACATAATATCGCCCTTCAAAGTGAAAACAGAAACGATTTGCACAAAATCAAAGAGTAGAAATATTTTCCGGTGGATCCCCTCTACCCAGACCCCATATGTAGACATAGAACAACAAGCTGTGTTCCCTCTCGTGCCGCACTCCTCCAACCACCCAAACCCACACAGGAGCAAAGGGAAATAATGAGAGGAAAGTTCCCCCCTAGTTTGGGGCGGAGTTCTCCTTCCCTCCTGTTGGGGGATGGGAGAAGGATGGACTGAAGACAGAGAGATGCTTCGGGGTCACCACTGTTCTGTAGAGCCTTGAAATGAAGGACATCAACTTCAGAAGTTCTTGTTGTCTGTGTAAAGTTCCCCGATAACGAGATCTGGGCTCTCCCGGCTTCTAGCTCTGTAACCCGCTATATCATTATCAGGAAACGCAACTCCGACACCCAAGAAGGGCTGAAGTTGTGTCCTTCATTTCCAGGATCTACTGACCACTCTGCACCCCGACATTTACTGCACTTCATCCATGTCTTTGGGGGCCTCTCATCTCCTTATCAACTGTTCCTTCCATGATGAAGATCAGCCATGGAGTATATCTGAGGTGTATATCAGGGTGTGCTTCTTCCCCACATGAGAGCTGGGATGTCCAGCAACATTCATCTAGAAGACATTTCCCGCACTCAAGGCACTAATACACCTCCAGGGTTGTGTGGGACCCCTGATGTACAGGAAGACAGGACTTCAGTGAGGAACATTTCCCTCACTTAGGACAGGAATACGGCTTCTCCCCCGTGTGAGATCTCTGATGTTTGTAAAGATTGGACTTCTGTGAAAAACATTTCCCGCATTCAGGACAGGAATACGGCTTCTCCCCAGTGTGAGATCTCTGATGTGTGTGAAGCCTGACCTTGTATAAAAAACATTTCTTGCACTCTGGACAGGAATACAGCTTCTCCGCTGTGTGAAATTTCTGATGTCTGCGAAGATTAGTCTTCTGTGAAAAACATTTCCCGCACTGAGGACAGGAATACGGCTTCTCCCTCATGTGAGATCTCTTGTGTCTATGAAGACTGGACGTATCTGAAAAACGTTTCCGGCACTCAGGACAGGAATATGGCTTCTCCCCCGTGTGAGTTCTCTGATGTATATAATAATCGGACTTCAGTGAAAAACATTTCCCACACTCAGGATAGGAATACGGCTTTTCCACCGTGTGAGATCTCTGATGTGTGTAAGGACTGGACTTCTGTGAAAAACTTTTCCCACACTAAGGACAGGAATACGGCTTCTCACCTCTATGAGATCTCAGATGCTGGTAAAGACTGGACTTCATTGAAATAATATCCTGCACTCAAAACAGGAATACGGCTTCTCCCGCGTGAGATCTTTGATGTGTGTAAAGACTGGACTTCACTGAAAAACACTTTCCACACTCAGAACAGGAATATGGCTTCTCCCCTGTGTGAGATCTCTGATGTTTGTAAAGATTGGACTTCTGTGAAAAACATTTCCCGCACTCAGGACAGGAATGCGGCTTCTCACCTGTGTGAGACCTTTCATGTTTGACAAGGTCTAATTTTTGTGCAAAACATTTCCCACACTCAGGACAGGAATACGGCTTCTCCCCTGTGTGAGTACTTTTATGCACATTAAGATTTGATTTATAGGGGAAACATTTCCCACACTCAGGACAGGAATATGGCTTCTCCCCTGTGTGAGATCTTTCATGTCTGTAAAGATGAAACTTCACTGAAAAACATTTCCCACACTCTGGACAGGAATACGGCTTCTCCCCCGTGTGAGATCTATTATGCTCATTAAGACGGGATCTATAATGGAAACCCTTCCCACACTTAGTACAGGAGAACTTCTTCCCTGTTGGAAGTCCGGCCCAGTCCCGCACAGTCTGAGGTTCCTCAGGATACAAGGAATCCGATGGTCCATCTACACTGGGTGGTGCCGGATGGACATTGGAGGGAGCCGGGTTTTCTCCTGGACTATACTGTGTGATGTCCTCATCTTCTACTTTCCATTCTGGAGACAAAGTGAGACAATCCTCAGAGGTTTTCCCCATCTCCCGGCCATGGACTAAAATACAAAGAGGATTACTAGACAGGAGCTGATTGGTTCCCCCAAACCAGGACTCCGCCCACATCAGGCAACTTGGTCTCTGAGGAGCTTACAATTCCACCCTCAAGGGAACTAGGAAATGGCTCCTCTGATCTCCTACCAGGTCATTTCTTTATTCATGGACCTTAGTCAGAGAGTGAGGAAACAACCAGAACTGTCTTTTATAGGAGGGACAGTGATGAGGGGATTATAGGACGAGGGTCCCCACCCCCTCTATCACTCATCGCCATCTTCCCAACACAAGAAGTACTGCACTTCCTTATTTAGTCCATGATTTAGTCATGAAGAACAGCGGGGCTGAGCCCCACCAGAGGTCAGAGAGTGAGGATGGGGGAGAACAACCAAGATGAAGACTGGACTGATCCTGAAGACCACCATCATTGGGGTATTGACTCCTCCCTCATTATCACTTTCTGTTTAAGGGTCCAAAGTTGGAGGATGTTATCACATTATTATCACCATGTAAAAGTCTGTGCTCCAATCACATCATCCGATATAAAATGTCCAAATGGTAGGAGATGGGTGTAACAAAAGAGAATCCATATTATGTGTATATATAGCAGTGGGGGGAGAGCAGATGTCAGGAGTATGTAATGTACAACATAGAGTATATAGTGCAGGGGTCAGGAGTATGTAATGTACAACATGGAGTATATAGTGCAGGTGTCAGGAGTATGTAATGTACAACATAGAGTATATAGTGCAGGGGTCAGGAGGATGTAATATACAACATAAAGTATATAGTGCAGGGGTCAGGAGTATGTAATATACAACATAAAGTATATAGTGCAGGGGTCAGGAGTATGTAATGTACAACAGAGTATATAGTGCAGGGGTCAGGAGTATGTAATGTACAACATAGAGTATATAGTGCAGGGGTCAGGAGTATATAATGTACAACATAGAGTATATAGTGCAAGGGTCAGGAGTATGTAATGTACAACATAGAGTATATAGTGTAATGGTCAGGAGTATGTAATGTACAACATAGAGTATATAGTGCAGGGGTCAGGAGTATGTAATGTACAACATAGAGTATATAGTGCAGGGGTCAGGAGGATGTAATATACAACATAAAGTATATAGTGCAGGGGTCAGGAGTATGTAATGTACAACAGAGTATATAGTGCAGGGGTCAGGAGTATGTAATGTACAACATAGAGTATATAGTGCACGGGTCAGGAGTATGTAATGTACAACATAGAGTATATAGTGCAGGGGTCAGGAGTATGTAATGTACAACAGAGTATATAGTGCAGGGGTCAGGACTATGGAATGTACAACATAGAGTATATAGTGCGGGGGTCAGGAGTATGTAATGTACAACATAGAGTATATAGTGTAATGGTCAGGAGTATGTAATGTACAACATAGAGTATATAGTGCAGGGGTCAGGAGTATGTAATGTACAACATAGAGTATATAGTGCAGGGGTCAGGAATATGTAATGTACAACAGAGTATATAGTGCAGGGGTCAGGAGTATGTAATGGACAAATGTACAATATAGATATACAACATAGAGTATATAGTGCAGGGGTCAGGAGTATGGAATGTACAACATACAGTGGATTTAAAAAGTCTACACACCCCTGTTAAAATGTCAGGTTTCTGTGATGTAAAAAAAAATGAGACAAAGATAAATAATTTAAGAACTTTTTCCACCTTTTATGTGACCTATAAACTGTACAACTCGGTTAAACAACAAACTGAAATCGCTTAGTTGGGGGAAGTAAAAATAAAAAACTAAAATAATCTGGTTGCATAAGTGTACACACCCTTACACTAATCCTTTGTTGAAGCCCCTTTTGATGTGATTCCAGCACTCAGTCTTTTTGGGGAGGAGTCTATCAGCACGGCACATTCTGACTTGGCAATATTTGCCCGCTCTTCCTTGCAGAAACACTCCAAATCTGTCAGATTGCGTGTCATCTCCTGCGCACAGCCCTCTTCAGATCACCCCACAGCTTGTCCATCAGATTCAGGTCTGGGCTCTGGCATTCCAAATCTTCCATCTTTTTCTGGTGAAGCCGTTCCTTTGTGGATTTGGATGGATGCTTTGGGTGGTTGTCATGCTGAAAGGTGAAGCTCCTCTTTGTTCAGCTTTGTAGCAGAAGCCAGAAGGTTTTGTGCCGATATTGACTGGTATTTGGAACTGTTCATAATTCCCTCTACCTTGACTAAGGCCCCAGTTCCAGCTGAAGAAAAATAGCCCCAAAGCATGATGCTGCCACCACCATGCTTCACAGTGGGTATGGTGTTCTTCTGGTGATGTGCAGTGTTGTTTTTGTGCCAAACATATCTTTTGGAATTATGGCCAGAAAGTTCAACCTTGGTGTCATCAGACCAAAACACATTTTCCACATGTTTCTGGGAGACTTCAGATGTGTTTTTACAGAATGTAGCCGGGCTTGGGTGGTTTTCTTCCAAAGAAAAGTCTTCCATCTTCCACTCTACCCCATAGACCAGACATATGAAGAACACGGAGATTGTTGTCACATGGACCACACAGCCAGGACTTGCCACATATTCCTGCAGCTCCTTTCATGTTGCTGTAGGCCTCTTGGCCGCCTCCCACACCAGTGTTCTTCTCGTCTTCTCATCCATTTTGGAGGGACGGCCAGTTC
The DNA here is from genome assembly GCF_062004578.1 of Staurois parvus. NCBI lineage: Eukaryota > Metazoa > Chordata > Amphibia > Anura > Ranidae > Staurois > Staurois parvus. Next base: position 297,397 of record NW_028318645.1, on the reverse strand, counting down.
TTGGTGATGTCACTGTTGGTGAGGTCACTGTTGGTGATGTCACTGCTGCGCCATATTCTCTCCACTTGATGATGACTGTCTTCACTGTGTTCCATTGTACATCTAATGTCTTGGGAATTCTTTTGTACCCTTCTCCTGACTGATACCTTTTAACAATGAGATCCCTATGATGCTTTGCAAGCTCTCTGCAGACCATGGCTTTTTCTGTAGGATGCGACTAAGAAAATGTAAGAAAAGACCGACTAGAACAGCTGAACTTTATTTGGGGTTATTCAGAGACACTTTAAATGATGGCGGGTGTGTACTGACTCCTATATCACATGATTGTGAGTGTGAATGCTTAATTATGAACACAGCTACATCCCCAGTTATAAGAGGGTGTGCACACTTATGCAACCACATTATTTTAGTATTTTTTGTTGACTTCCTCACTCAAAGTTTTCAGTTTGTTTTTAAATTGAGTTGTACAGTTTATAGGTCACATTAAAGGTGGAAAAGTTCTGAAATTAGTTATCTTTGTCTCATTTTTTTACATCACAGAAACCTGACATTTTAACAGTGGTGTGTAGACTTTTTATATCCACTATAGAGTATATAGTGCAGAGGTCAGGAGTATGTAATGTACAACATAGAGTATATAGTGCAGGGGTCAGGAGTATGTAATGTACAACATAGAGTATATAGTGCAGGGGTCAGGACTATGTAATGTACAACATAAAGTATATAGTGCAGGGGTCAGGAGTATGTAATGTACAACATAGAGTATATAGTGCGGGGGTCAGGAGTATGTAATGTACAACATAGAGCATATAGTGCAGGGGTCAGGAGTATGTAATGTACAACATAGAGTATATAGTGCAGGGGTCAGGAGTATGTAATGTACAACATAGAGTATATAGTGCAGGGGTCAGGAGTATGTAATGTACAACATAGAGTATATAGTGCAGGGGTCAGGAGTATGTAATGTACAACATAGAGTATATAGTGCAGGGGTCAGGAGGATGTAATGTACAACATAGAGTATGTAGTGCAGGGGTCAGGAGGATGTAATGTACAACATAGAGTATATAGTGCAGTGGTCAGGAGTATGTAATGTACAACATAGAGTATATAGTGCAGGGGTCAGGAGTATGTAATGTACAACATAGAGCATATAGTGCAGGGGTCAGGAGTATGTAATGTACAACATAGAGCATATAGTGCAGGGGTCAGGAGTATGTAATGTACAACATAGAGTATGTAGTGCAGGGGTCAGGAGTATGTAATGTACAACATAGAGTATATAGTGCAGGGGTCAGGAGTATGTAATGTACAAAACAGAGTATATAGTGCAGGGGTCAGGAGTATGTAATGTACAACATAGAGTATATAGTGCAGGGGTCAGGACTATGTAATGTACAACATAAAGTATATAGTGCAGGGGTCAGGAGTATGTAATGTACAACATAGAGTATATAGTGCGGGGGTCAGGAGTATGTAATGTACAACATAGAGCATATAGTGCAGGGGTCAGGAGTATGTAATGTACAACATAGAGCATATAGTGCAGGGGTCAGGAGTATGTAATGTACAACATAGAGTATATAGTGCAGGGGTCAGGAGTATGTAATGTACAACATAGAGTATATAGTGCAGGGGTCAGGAGTATGTAATGTACAACATAGAGTATATAGTGCAGGGGTCAGGAGGATGTAATGTACAACATAGAGTATGTAGTGCAGGGGTCAGGAGGATGTAATGTACAACATAGAGTATATAGTGCAGTGGTCAGGAGTATGTAATGTACAACATAGAGTATATAGTGCAGGGGTCAGGAGTATGTAATGTACAACATAGAGCATATAGTGCAGGGGTCAGGAGTATGTAATGTACAACATAGAGTATGTAGTGCAGGGGTCAGGAGTATGTAATGTACAACATAGAGTATATAGTGCAGGGGTCAGGAGTATGTAATGTACAAAACAGAGTATATAGTGCAGGGGTCAGGAGTATGTAATGTACAACATAGAGTATGTAGTGCAGGGGTCAGGAGTATGTAATGTACAATATAAATTATATAATCTAATGGTCAGGGCTGATAATATTGTTATTCAGTAATTAAACGGTTGCTTGCCTCCCATCTCCTGAGACTGCACTCAGTGACTTGGGTCTGAGACACTACAGACATATCCCTCCACCCGGCACAGCCAGCAGATAACAGAGAAGGTCCCCTGGAGGAGTCAGGCACAAGGCAGGAGACCCCAATCACATGTCCTGGGTGCCTACATTATGCAATGCTTAGAGGAAAAAACAACATTTTTCTGCCAGCTGAACCCCAGAACCTCCATAAATCCAGTCTAGATACATAAATTGTGTCTGCAGCACAGAGAAGGAAGATTATCCGAGAGAAATCCAGGAATACAGGACGGGGAACACAGCTCAGGAAAGTGACCAGGGGATTACAGGCTGATATCACCCAGTCCCCGCCCTACTCTGGACCAATCAGTGAGCAGTATGGGTGGAGGAATGGATTTAGTGTTCATGACCCACCTGTGCTGATCTCTGTAGGAGTGTCCTCCTCTATAAATGTCCCCGTTATTCCATCCTCCTCCATAGACTGCTGATCATCCCTCACATACGCCTCTTCTTCTTCTGCTTTCACCTCAAATTCTATATCGATTGGATCTCCACTCTAAATCAAGGAAATGAAAGAAAATATCATCTGTAAAATGTAAGGTCACATAAAATATCCACACATTGTCTCTACAAGTCCATGTTCTAGATCAGCAATGAGCAAACTACGGCCCGGCGGACCTTTTAATCCGGCCCGCGGAGCTAGGCTCCTCTCACAGTCCGCCCTGAAGACCGGTGTAGCATGAAAATATGTCTCCTATGAGGATCTGTCCCCCTCGACGTATCTGCGCATGTGCCGGAGATCGCCGATCGGCTGCTAATGCCTGAAACTGGCACATGCGCAGATACGTCGAGGGGGACAGATCCTCATAGGAGACAGATTTTCATGCTACACCGGAACGACGCGGGAACACGGCGAGAGGAACGCGCGGAGCAAAGGTAAGTGAATTGACACAATATGGGGAATGAATTACTATAGAGGGGATGAATTACTATGTGGGATGAATTACTATATGGGGGATGAATTACTATGTGGGATGAATTACTATATGGGGGATGAATTACTATGTGGGATGAATTACTATATGGGGGATGAATTACTATATGGGGGATGAATTACTATGTGGGATGAATTACTATATGGGGGATGAATTACTATATGGGGGATGAATTACTATAGGGGGGATGAATTACTATATGGGGGATGAATTACTATATGGGGGATGAATTACTATGGGGGATGAATTACTATGTGGGGGATGAATTACTATATGGGGGATGAATTACTATATGGGGGATGAATTACTATGGGGGATGAATTACTATGTGGGGGATGAATTACTATAGGGGGGATGAATTACTATGTGGGGGATGAATTACTATGTGGGGGATGAATTACTATGTGGGGGATGAATTACTATATGGGGGATGAATTACTATATGGGGGATGAATTACAATGGGGGATGAATTACTATATGGGGGATGAATTACTATGGGGGATGAATTACTATAGGGGGGATGAATTACTATATGGGGGATGAATTACTATATGGGGGATGAATTACTATGGGGGATTAAATACTATGGGGGATGAATTACTATGGGGGGATGAATTAGTATGGGGGATGAATTACTATGGGGGATGAATTACTATATGGGGGATGAATTACTATATGGGGGATGAATTACTATGGGGGATGAATTACTATATGGGGGATGAATTACTATGTGGGGGATGAATTACTATGTGGGGGATGAATTACTATGTGGGGGATGAATTACTATATGGGGGATGAATTACTATATGGGGGATGAATTACTATGGGGGATGAATTACTATAGGGGGGATGAATTACTATATGGGGGATGAATTACTATATGGGGGATGAATTACTATATGGGGGATGAATTACTATAGGGGGGATGAATTACTATATGGGGGATGAATTACTATATGGGGGATGAATTACTATATGGGGGATGAATTACTATGGGGGATTAAATACTATGGGGGATGAATTACTATAGGGGGATGAATTACTATATGGGGGATGAATTACTATATGGGGGATGAATTACTATATGGGGGATGAATTACTATGGGGGATTAAATACTATGGGGGATGAATTACTATGGGGGGATGAATTACTATGGGGGGATAAATTACTATATGGGGGGATGAATTACTATATGGGGGATGAATTACTATGGGGGATGAATTACTATGGGGGATGAATTACTATGGGGGATGAATTACTATGGGGGATGAATTACTATGGGGGATGAATTACTATAGGGGGGATGAATTACTATATGGGGGATGAATTACTTTATGGGGGATGAATTACTATATGGGGGATGAATTACTATGGGGGATGAATTACTATATGGGGGATGAATTACTATAGGGGGGATGAATTACTATAGGGGGGATGAATTACTATAGGGGGGATGAATTACTATATGGGGGATGAATTACTATATGGGGGATGAATTACTATGGGGGATTAAATACTATGGGGGATGAATTACTATAGGGGGGATGAATTACTATGGGGGGATAAATTACTATATGGGGGGATGAATTACTATATGGGGGATGAATTACTATAAGGGATGAATTACTATGGGGGATGAATTACTAGGGGGATGAATTACTATGGGGGATGAATTACTATGGGGGATGAATTACTATATGGGGGATGAATTACTATGGGGGATGAATTACTATATGGGGGATGAATTACTATGGGGGATTAAATACTATGGGGGATGAATTACTATAGGGGGGATGAATTACTATATGGGGGATGAATTACTATATGGGGGATTAAATACTATGGGGGGATGAATTACTATGGGGGGATGAATTACTATATGGGGGATGATTTACTATATGGGGGATGAATTACTATGGGGGATTAAATACTATGGGGGATGAATTACTATATGGGGGATGAATTACTGTATGGGGGATGATTTACTATATGGGGGATTAATTACTATGCTTACTATGGGGGAATATTACTATACTTACTATGGATGACACATACACATCATTAATCTACTCTTGGTCCGGCCCCCGGGTCCAATATATGAACCCATTGCGGCCCTCAAGTCAAAAAGTTTGCCCACCCCTGTTCTAGATGCTCCGTCCCACCAACCTTGTAATAGTGAGGGATGGTGTGACCTTCCTGTGTGGAATCCTGGGAATTCAGAGGACGGGGACATCTCTCTGGTGGGTTCCTGTAGCTGGATGACTCCACCATGGTGTCCAGATACAGATCTTTCTGTTCCTTTAGAAGCTCCGACTCCTCCATCCCCCCATCCTCCTCCTCCTCCTCCTCCTCTTTTATCTCTTCTTTAACCTCAACTTTAGGATCTCTCAGGTTTCCACTCTGAATATATAATAAAAATGACATCAATGGTAACAATGCAGATAATGTACAGATCCTAATGATACTATCAGTGATTGTTCCTCATCTACCTGATGATGGTGAGGGATGGTGTGACCTTCCTGTGTGGAATCCCGGGAATACAGAGGACGGGGACATCTCTCTGGTGGGTTCCCATGACTGGATCCATCTGTAGGAAACACACACACTGACTGAATCCATTGTTTCTATGTGTTTATCAGATGATGGGGGATCTAGGTGGATCCTCCGTACTGCTCTCTCCTTTACAATAAAGTCTCCTCTTACCCGGTGATGTGAGGGGCGGCTGATTGTCCATCATGACGTCCTTGTAGAGATCCTTGTGTCCTTCTAAATATTGAGGAGTATCATCATCTGCTGGAGATAAAATATGTCACAGTGACATCCTAAGAGCATCAGAAAAAAGTCAGATGGAGGGACATTGGGAGGAGGAGCTGTTAGGTCAATGTGATGTCATAGGATTCTCTGACTCTGGATGGAGGGACATTGGGAGGAGGAGCTGTGAGGTCAGTGTGATGTCATAGGATTCTCTTACTCTGGATGGAGGGACATTGGGAGGAGGAGCTGTGAGGTCAGTGTGATGTCATAGGATTCTCTGACTCTGGATGGAGAGACATTGGGGAGGAGCTGTGATGTCAGTGTGATGTCATAGGATTCTCTGACTCTGGATGGAGGGACATTGGGAGGAGGAGCTGTGAGGTCAGTGTGATGTCATAGGATTCTGACTCCGGATGGAGGGACTTTGGGAGGAGGAGCTGTGAGGTCAGTGTGATGTCATAGGATTCTCTGACTCTGGATGGAGGGACATTAGGAGTAGCCGTGAGGTCATTGTGATGTCATAGGATTCTCTGACTCTGGATGGAGGGACATTGGGAGGAGGAGCTGTGAGGTCGGTGTGATGTCATAGGACATATAGACTCTGGATGGAGGGACATTTGGATGGGGAGATTTGAGGGGTCTTCTATATTAGGCTCCCATGCAAACCAAATCCTTGTTCCTGGGTGTGTCCTACCTCTCCTAAACTGAAGAGTGACCTTTGACCTTTACCATCCAGAAATCTGTCCGGAATCTGTGTTAGTAAGCTGTCATGTGATCAGGTGACGTGCGGAGGAACGGAGTGTAAATAGCAGACAATTGTCTCCAGAGCCCCTAATGGTGGGGATGGATTTGGCGGCGTGCTGGTGCCAAGTTTCCTCCCCCCAGGGTCACTGCAGGTGTTGAGAAAAGCTGTGTAAGAGGATATGGAGGAGATGAGGAGGAGATCCAGGAATCAGGAGAAAGGTCAGGGCAAGCAACAGACGAGCGCATCCAAGAGACCAAGCCGGGGTCACTACACAGAAAATCAATCCAAGGAAACAACAGGCAGGACGAGGAATAGCAAGAAGGAGCTGAGAGACAAATGAGAATATTGCTCAGCCAATGGGAGATGATCTCAGCATGACTTCCATCATGAAGGAGATGAGGGGGAGGAAGTCACTGAAGGTCACCATAGATCCATGGAAATTCAGCTGGTTCAGCAGGGATCGCTCACATTTCCATCCATGTGTGGCCACTGCCGGATAAAAGCCACTCCCCCAGCGGCTGCAGCCAATAGCTTCAGTGCTGATCTGTGTATTCTGAGAGCTTAGGAGTCCCCCCATTGTCAGAATACAAGAGTGCAGCGGGGAGGATTCCCCCATCCACCTCCAATGTGTGGATGGGGGAATCACTTCAGTTTTTATGGTCATCCCGCTGGCTGAACGATAAAACTGAACCATGTAGGCCAGCTTTGGGGGCAAATATATTATCATCAACTCCTCCCCCTGAAGGGGTTCATCTATGTATTACCTCCTCTGCTGCCAGATCCAGGAATGTTTCCTCTCTGCTTCCTCATTCATAGAACGTCCTGCCTGTACCTGACATCACTTCCTGTCTGTACCTGACATCACTTCCTGTCTGTCTTCCATAGAGACTTCCTGTCTGGGTAGAAGTGAGATCCCCACCTTGTGGAGCTCAGAAGAACTGCAGCCCCGAGAAGCGTCTGGTAGTGTGACCCCGGCCTTGTGCTGGGTGTGTATGGACTGTAGATCCTTATAGAGGGGTCACCTCCACTCCCACCAAGGGGGACAGAAATATATGACTGCTCGGGGGAGGGCTTTTGGCCCCTTTGATTTTGCAGTAACATTGATTGCAGATTTAGTCCTGTAGAACATCTGGTATATGGATACAAAGCCCCCCAGCTGGGAGTAAAGGGTGGAAATGGCTGGTGACCCCCAGATTTGGGCAATGATGTCATCACTATAAATGGATAAAACCCGCGCTATGTGTAACAACTCCAAACCTACAAAATCCTTCTAGCGGACTGCTGCTGTAACAAAGGGAAGGATTCCCTGTCATCTAGAAGAGCATTATGTGTCACAGCGCTGTCCTATTGTGTGTGCACAGAAATCATCACAAATACACTACAAATATGTGGAGACATTCAGAGATAAAGAGCTCGGGGCTCCAAATCCTATTCTCTGCACATCCACTGCTTCCACTTTACACCCACTTCATTGGTCTTATGGGGTTTATCAATAAATGAAGGAAACTGAACCGTGTGCAAATCCATCCACAACATAAAGTGCTTTGTGCTCAAGATGCTGCTCCCTGCACTTCCACTGCTTCCACTTTACACCCACTTCATTCATCTCATCAGATTTGCTGCTATAGGAAATCATTTATAATGATGTCCCATCTCGCTGTTTGTAAACACAATTCTGCAGCTAATTGGCCACTAGGATTACTTTTACATGAAAGCCGCCCACCAGCTAATAAACCAGCACTAGAATGATGCCTGTAGCTGCAAGCATCCTCCCGGTATAACCACTCCAAGTCCAGCGACGTTCCAGTACATTGCTGGTCCATGTTGGACATATATGTACCAGCAGAGAACACGGACATACGATGAATCGGGTCTGCGGACCAATATGACTGCAATTCATTCTTTTCTGTAATGTCCATGTTGGGGGTTCGGCCCAATAAGTTTTAATTTCATAAACGGTGATAGAGTTCCATGTGAATTGTGTGACAAGAGCTGAATTTGGGTGTCGCCATGTATTGTGGTGTATAAATTGCCTTGGCCCACAATTGGTACAAATCTTCTGTGAAGAACAGTGGAGGGGCTGAACACTAGTGCTGGCAGTGACCGGGCCGATCCGGCTAACACTGAGTATTGGGGACACTATACAAAGCCGGCACTAGTATAGTTCTGTTCATGATCAATATATTGATCCGTACAAACACTATACTAGTAATGGCGGTGATCAGCGACCTATAGCGTGAGTGCGACAGTGTGCGGCCAATCTAACGCCAGCTGACCCTGGCTGGGAGGGGCTTACTGACCCTGACACTATGTGATGTCACTAGTGGCAGGAATACAGAGATCAGTGAAACATTCTATATACTGACACTGTACTAATGGCACTGGCTGGGTGATAAGGTGTGGTCATGGTTCACTACCTACACGGGATGGGTGATAAGGTGTGGTCATGGTTCCCTACCTACACGGGATGGGGAATAAGGTGTGGTCATGGTTCCCTACCTACACGGGATGGGGAATAAGGTGTGGTCATGGTTCCCTACCTACACGGGATGGGGAATAAGGTGTGGTCATGGTTCCCTACCTGCACTGGATGGGTGATAAGGTGTGGTCATGGTTCCCTACCTACACGGGATGGGTGATAAGGTGTGGTCATGGTTCCCTACCTACACGGGATGGGGAATAAGGTGTGGTCATGGTTCCCTACCTACACGGGATGGGGAATAAGGTGTGGTCATGGTTCCCTACTTACACGGGATGGGGAATAAGGTGTGGTCATGGTTCCCTACCTACACGGGATGGGGAATAAGGTGTGGTCATGGTTCCCTACCTACACGGGATGGGGAATAAGGTGTGGTCATGGTTCCCTACCTGCACTGGATGGGTGATAAGGTGTGGTCATGGTTCCCTACCTACACGGGATGGGGAATAAGGTGTGGTCATGGTTCCCTACCTACACGGGATGGGGAATAAGGTGTGGTCATGGTTCCCTACCTACACGGGATGGGTGATAAGGTGTGGTCATGGTTCCCTACCTACACGGGATGGGGAATAACACTCATGATAAATAATGACACAAACATTATTGATGATATACTGGAGAGGAACTCTAAGGACATGGGGTTGCTAAATACCGAGACCAGAGCTATTAGAGAACAGCTGGAGATGCCAGAATTAGCTATGGAAAGCATGAGTGCTGCTCTGACAGGTCTGTGTGAGATGACAGAGGACATCTATCAGTCAGAGATACGCCAGTAGGAGGAGCTCGAGCGGCAGCGCAATGACGTCATACCCGGCGTCGACGCCATCTTGGTGCACCCGGATATATCCACACATGCAGTACACCCATGCTGTAGTGGAACTAATGCTGTGAAAACATCTACAGATGTGAGTAGATCCAAGTCTTTATATTTTAACAATAAAAGGTTTCACACTATATCGGATTTTCTTACTTCATTGGGGACGAGTTTGGAAGGTTATTGGCCCTCAGAAGCAGGAGAGTTCAGGGGAGACCCCGGTACAGAGGAGGAGAGAGTCCCAACATTACTACTAACAAGGAAGCTTTCCTGTGGAACATTACATTATTACATTACATTGAGTTTATATAGCGCCAAAGGGTTTGCTGAGCGCTGTACAATAGAGGGGGGGACAATACATGAAACATTACAGCAACTACAAACAGCACACGAGGGGTAAGAGGGCCCTACTCTTTTGAGCTTACAATCTAGGAGGGAGGGGGTAGTGGTACAGGAGGAAGTGGCTGTGGGGGATGGAGTGGTAGGAGGAATGAAGGAGAGCAGCAGTTAGGTGAGGGTGGGGTAGGCTTCCCTGAAGAGGTGGGTTTTCCGGGAGCGCCTGAAGGTGGGGAGGGAAGGTGACAGTCTGATGGATTGGGGTAGTGAGTTCCAGAGGATGGGGGAGGACCTGGAGAAGTCTTGCAGACGTGCGTGCGAGGAGGAGACCAGGGAGCAAGATAGAAGGAGGTCCTGTGAAGAGCGAAGGAACAGCAATACTGCAAGGCTCATTGGCCCTGTGGGGCCGGGGCAGGAAGGTGAGGGGGCACCCCAGCCACTGAGGATTGTCACTGATTGGTTGCACACCTGCATGAAGATCATAATTATTATCATGAATTGATTGTTTCCATTAAGGACACTTTATTATTGTGTTGTGCATGCCACACACTATGAAGGGGTTTATGCCCCCATGTAGCATGTATTGAGGGACACAAGGACTATTGCACTTTATAGGCCATCTGGAATATTGGGGTTCTATTTACTTCTATACACTTATGTGTTTCTATCACATCCTTGTAAGAGTTTTCTATATGTGCTCACATCAGTTTATTTGTATTATTCCATTATATTTGTCCATGTGATATTATTGTCTAGCGCTGCACTACCTATATATTCATCTCAGCCCCCCTGACCACATTGTGACCCCTCTGGCTATCACACCTGAGCTGCTAAGCAGCTTCTGACCAACCATTAGGGTGTAGATCCCCCTGGCTGAACTAGGAGGGCGCTACAATGTATAATCTTCTACCTCAAAAGTCCAATTTTACTAGAAATACAAAAAGTATATGTGAGCTAGAAGGAATCACTCTCCTGTGGGAACACTTCAAACATTAGAGCTCCCCCTAGCTGCAGCCTGGTAATGACATTACTAGGAGGTCTGTTCATTTATCTGCTCCATACTTCCCATCTTTATATAATTTAACATAACATAATACAATATAATATAATAGAATATATTATATCTCCTGACATTTAGGGGTCTATTCATAAAAAACATTTGTATAGCAATCCGCTCAGTGACAAAGCATGTACATTCCTTCTGTGTGATGGGGAACAATTTAAAATGAATTTTGACTTAAAATGGAAAATGTTGCCTTTTGTTAGAATTTCTATGAGGAAGATCATATTCTCATCGTTTCCCCGGGTTGAACCATGGGAGTTATTATACCAAATAATAGACAAGGGTCATTTTCAGGTCTCAAGTCCCGCAAGGGACAAACTTCTCCCCAACTGAAGTATTTTGTTCTGTGTATAGAGAAGGAATGGAAGCCGGGACCCCTCAGTGCAGGAACAAGGGGGGGGGGGTGATTACAAACACCAAATAATCCTGTGGTGGTCCCCACATCCTCTAGTCTAGCTGAGATGTCATTGTTCTGCCAATGAGAAGGATGAACAGGATGAAGAGACGCGGTATATGGAAGTATTCTCTACGTTTCTGCAGACACAGGGGCCATTATTCCAAGCTGAGGGATTCTGGGAGGGCTCGGGAATAAATGTCACAATGGAAGAGTTTCTGTCCTCCAATGCAATGAAGACAAGAGAAGTCCCACATCATGGACTATACACTGTGTCACGGATAAAATGCATGCCCGACGACTAGCTAACCAAGGCGTGGTCCACCCATGACTTGCAGTAAAGAGGGAATGAGGGGGACTTTCAGCATATAAGACTGGTCAGGATACCCTTTTCACAGCCCGCACTACCTCTGGCCACCACTATAGGGAGACTCCACTCCAGCTGGCTGACCACACACAGGCAGATATGAATCTTATATACAATCTGGTGCACGCTAAGGATTGAGGAGCAGTCTAGCAATTGGCACACCCTTCTAGGATTCCTCCAGCTATCCTACAAGCTAGAACCCCGGTGTTAATCACTCTTCCACTGTCCACAGACCCCCACATCAGACACACAACACACAGTAGCTTGGCACCACCCAACAGTTTGTCCACAGACTGTTCTACTGGGCCACCACACACACACAGATCTCCGTCTGACAGATCTGCTATGTTACAATCTGTAGGCAATCTGCCAACACACAGTACAATTGCATACAGATTGGCAATGAACTTAGACTGAGCACATAGACTCTACAATACAACAATATCTCCGGAGATATGAGCCCGAGCTTAGTACACAGAAGTCACTTATTCATTTTATGATTTAATATCCCAAAAGTGGGCAGTGTATTAAATATGTACAAAGAAAAAAAAGTTGCAGAAAATACAAAAAGACACACAATTGGCTATTCACAATAAAATAAAAGGGAATAAAAACAGAAATAAAACTTTTACCAAGATTTATCCTGCGACTGGAGCAAGTCAGAGAAAGTGCGCGATTCACCAGTCACATGGAACCGACTCCGTACAAATCACCCCCTCCATATCTCAGGGTCCTCAATTTATTGAAATATGGATGTGGGCTGCACATTAGCCCTTGGCCAATCAACCCTGGGGGGTGTTCCTGTAGTAGCCCAAAGGATGTTCTGGGTTCTGAAGTGCCCAGAGCTGAATGGGCAAGGAATGGTTTGGATCACTTGGTCAGAGATAGAATTTCCGACACCAGTGTGTTAGTCCGAACACAACAGAACCAATCGCTGTTCAGCTGTTGCAATCAGGCACCATATAACTGTTTCCTGTGTTTCTCTGGAATTCCACAGGGGCTACAAATACAGTTTTACATGCAGATATAGCCTACAGTGTGTCCAATCAGAAGGAAGTATTTTCATCTCTCTGCAACAAATATTTTAGCTTTTATGAGAGATGAAATACATTCCTTTGATTTGTGGATATAAATCAAAGCTGACAGACACTTTCAGAGCCTTTTCAAGGTCTCCTGCTGACTCTTGTAGCCGAAATGACTAGGATTCTTTTTCTAGGTTCAAGAAGGTGGCAAACTCTGGCTACATAGGTGACAACATTGTATTGGCATCCAGGTGACACCTCTAGCCTAGAAGCTGCTCTGTCCTTTCAGATGCTAATTGGTGAACATATGTCTCTGACCGAATACTGAACACTTATCTGTAATAACATGGAATGAAACTAGATTCACAATTACATATTTCTACTGATCACCTCACATCTCAGCTACCCAACCCTTACATTTATGTTACGCACTGCTCCAAAAAATGAAAGGAACACTTTGAAAACCCATCAGATCTCAATGAGGAAAAATCTCCTGCTGGATCTCACTACTGACATGGGCTGGGTAATGTGTTAGGAATGTAAGGATGCCCCATTGTTTGATGGAAATGAAAAGGATCGACCTACAGAGAACTGAATTCAAAGGCACCTCAAAAATCAAGAAAAAATGATGCAGCAGGCGAGTCCATTTTAATTGCAGCAACTCAGAATGGTCCTCAGTAGTTTGTATGGCCCCCACATGCTTGCATGCATGCCTGACAATGTTGGGGCATGCTCCTAATGAGACCACGGATGGTGTCCTGGGGGATTTCATCCCAGATCTGGACCAGGGCATCACTGTGCTCCTGGACAGTCTAAAGTGCAACTGGGCGGCTTGGATGAATCTAAACATGACATCCCAGAGGTGTTCTATTGGATTTAGGTCAGGCCAGCATGGGGGCCATTCAGTGGTATTAATTCCTTCATCCTTCAGAAACTGATGCACACTTTTGCCACATGAGGCCGGGTATTGTTGTGCACCAGGAGGAACCAAGGACCCAATGCACCAGGAGGAACCCAGGACCCAATGCACCAGGAGGAACCCAGGACCCACTGCACCAGTGTAGGGTCTGAAAATGGGTCCAAAGATTTCATCCCAATACCTAATGGCAGTCAGGGGGCCATTGTCTAGCCTGTAGAGGTCTGTGCGTCCCTCCATGAATATGCCTCCCCAGACCATCAGTGACCCACCACCAAAACTGTCATTCTGAATGATGTTAAAGGCAGCAGAATGTTCTCCACGGCTTCTCCAGACCCTTTCATGTCTGTCACATGTGCTCAGGGGGAACTTGCTCTCATCTGTGAAAAACACAGGGCACCAGTGGTGGACCTGACAATTCTGGTGTTCAATTGCAAATGTCAATCCAGCTCTATGGTGCTGGGTAGTGAGCACAGGGCCCACTAGAGGATGTTGGGCCCTCAGGCCACCCTCATGAAGTTCCTCCTTGCACAAAGGAGCAGATACGGTTCTGCTGGTGGGTTAAGGAACTTCTACGGCCCTTTCCAGCTCTCCTAGAGTAACTGCCTGTCTCCTGGAATCACCTCCATGCTCTTGTCTCCTGGAATCTCCTCCATGTTCTTGTCTCCTAGAATCTCCTCCATGCTCTTGTCTCCTGGAATCTCCTCCATGCTCTTGTCTCCTGGAATCTCCTCCATGCTCTTGTCTCCTGGAATCTCCTCCATGCCCTTGCTGGGAGACACAGCAAACCTTCTTGCAATGGCAAGTGTTGAAGTGCCATCGTGGAGGAGTTGGACTACCTGTGCAACCTCTGTATGGTCCAGGTATGACCTCATGCTACCAGTAGTGACACTGACCCTAGCCAAAAGAAATACTAGTGAAGAACAGTCAGAAAAGATGAGTAGGGAAAAAAATGTCAGTGGCTTCCACCTGTAAATTCCTGTTTTGAGGGTTGTCTCATTGTTGCCCATCTAGTGCACCTGTTGATAATTTCATTAACACCAAAGCAGCTGAAACTGATTAACAGCCCCCTCTGAGACTTCACTGACCAGATCAATATCTCAGGATTCTCATTGACTTGATGCTAGACTCTGATTAATAAGTCTTTCTTTCATTTTTTGAGCCGTGTATTATGAATGCTAACTCTACAAAGCTGCAGATCTGTGAGAGTTCTTTTCTGGATTCTTCTGTTTATAGATTACTGAGACCTTTACAGTAAGATGTGCATTTCCTCATGTAATGTTCTATTTGTGTGTTTTGTTTTTTATGTTTCACTTCCCTCCACCCATCAACCAATAAGTTTGGAGACCACTGCTCTAGTGGGACCAGGGAAAAGAAAGAAGAGATGCAGCAGAGCACAGCACTGGATCAAGAATAAACTCAGGGTAAACGGATCCACCTTGCATTAGAGTGGAAAGCCAGCTGTGATGACATTTGCGTGCTGCTGCCCAGAATCTCTGGCGAGAAGGGGGAGTACTTTAGTCCACAGACACACTCCTGGGATGGATTACTGCTACCCAGCCTAACCAGAGGGATACCACCTACCAGGAGCTCATAGGGGGACCCCTAGTGGAAGAGGACCAGCAGCCTCATACCCAACAGAGGGAGGACCACCCACTATCAGATGACATCAGGATTATTTATACACAAAACCGCATTTATTATGTGCATCCAGTGAGTGCGCATTGCCTTATCATTACCACACGGGTACCGGATCTCTAAGTCACCTGAGCACTTATATCTTTATATTGATTTGCTGGACTATCTTCTTCGGCTTTTGAACTTTTATTTATATATATTTACAATTTAATAAGGATTTATTTTCATTTCTTTACACACATTGGTTTTAACATCAAGCGCTGCACTTCATATATACATTGCTATTTCCTAGGGTGATATTGGTACCTTTTTTGTGCATAGCAGCTTGTTACCTATATACTTAGGCGCTTGTACTACTTACTGCATACATTTTTGTTTTTTCTGTTGGTTGGACTGGATGGATTGGTGTCTTTTTTCCATCCAGATGAACTCTGTAACTATGTAACAAGGTGACTCCAGTAACACTGCTGAGACTCATTTCGTATTGGTGAAAAGGTACAAAAAGGAACCTCCCTGTTTCCATATAATTCATGCTATATGAAAAGACGTGATGGGGATAAAATACCAGATTGTCTCATAAGAATGTAGGACGTATATTATGGTATGTTTGCTGATTTGTAATCCCATGATATATATTTAGTGTGTTGGAGTTTATCGGTATTGTTAGGAATATTGTATGCATGCTACCAAAGCCGTAATCAATCAGTAGATCAGTATACAAATTATTCTTTTTATTATCTCTCCTCTGTGTGTACAACTATTATTCTAATCGCTTTATGTAATCCAACCTCCTGATAGTTACAATTCTCCATTTAATCACTGTTACACCAAAACGTAATGATTGTAAATGAGGAATAATATCTACTCTCCAAGGCATTCTATAGATTTCACAAGGGACAATTTGTTATAGTGAAATATTCATTTTTCCTGATCACAGATTAGTTACTTCTGACCCCAAAAAAACTCAGACCAGACAATTCTTATCCAAGGATGACACCCAGTGGCCATGGGAGGTAATGCTTGAGTAAACATGGGTTAGAGAATCAGATTCCCCAATCACAGAGAAGGTTCCACCTCCTGGCCAGGTTTTTTCAGATTTGATGAGTGTATAAGTCATAACTAGATAAAACCGGCAGGAACATTCCCAACGGGAGGACCATCTACACAGCCATCTGGAAGGTAGACATCATCTCACACTCAGATCATCTAAAGACACTTATCAACTGAAGAAGAGACGCCATTTTGTGGAAGCTCAATCCCAACCGTTAATTGGCAGCCATCTTTGAGTCAGATCATCAGTTCTCCAAAAAGATTACCTGATACTTGGAGGGTAATTATATATTTTCTGTTGATTTTGCTTGCTTAGACTAGTAAGCCAATTGCCACATTCCTTTGTGTAACCTAATAACTCTCCCCATGATAACATCACTTCAAGTTGTCATTTATAAAAATGTTCCTGTTCTTAGGCCATACTGGTGAACTATTCTGCATAGTTTATTCCTTCTGCAGGAGACAGATTATTGTCCGTTTTTATTGGTTATGATGTTTACAGGGAGACTAATTATTGAATTTAATTCACTCTATTTTAGAGCTTTTACAGAAACATCTTAGTGTCAGTGTAAATCACAATCTGACTATTGTTTATGGTGTTTGTAAGTGACGTATGTAAATAAATATTGATTTTCATACTCTGCAGTCTATACCTACACAGATCTTGTTTGAGTTCTTAAAGAATTTTTCAGATTAAGTTATTTTTATAAATCATTTTTTGTATTGGAGACACTGTGATTAAAACCAAAAATACCTAATTTGGCCTTTAGATGACGCTAAGTATCCTAGCAATTAGCACCATCTAGTGTCCAAAGTGTCAGGGAACACCTGAACAATTGATTTAGTCAGCTAAATCAATTGTTCAGGTGTTCCCTGACAATTTGGACACTAGATGGTGCTAATTGCTAAGATACTTAGCGTCATCTAAAGGCCAAATGAGGTATGTTTGGTTTTAAATCAATGGTTGGTTTAATTCTGTGGTTTTATGTAATTTATATCTTCAATGTTTGAAAATGTATGATCTCAGGTATTTGTACGAAATTACCCCTAACATAGTAAACTAAGGGGTCTATGCAAAAAATATATTGGGGGAGTGTGACAAGCATGTGTCCAGCTGTGACAAATTCTGGCCATATTTTAATAAACTCAGTGACTTCCTATAATCATCAGCTCCCTCTAGTGGCCATAATGATGTATTACTTCCAAAATACCTCAATCAGGAAAAACAGTTTAATACCACATTATGGCCACTAGATGGAGCCAATGATCATAGGAAATCCCTGTATGAAAAGATCCCAACATGTGACATGGCTGAATGAATGCTGGTCATATTAGTTCATCTATTCTCTAAGTGGGGCGGTATCTATTGGGCCAATCCCTTTTACAAACCACACATAATATCGCCCTTCAAAGTGAAAACAGAAACGATTTGCACAAAATCAAAGAGTAGAAATATTTTCCGGTGGATCCCCTCTACCCAGACCCCATATGTAGTCATAGAACAACAAGCTGTGATCCCTCTCGTGCCGCACTTCTCCAACCACCCAAACCCACACAGAAGCCAAGGGAAATAATGAGAGGAAAGTTCCCCCCTAGTTTGGGGCGGAGTTCTCCTTCCCTCCTGTTGGGGGATGGGAGAAGGATGGACTGAAGACAGAGAGACGCTTTGGGGTCACCACTGTTCTGTAGAGCCTTGAAATGAAGGACATCAACTTCAGAAGTTCTTGTTGTCTGTGTAAAGTTCCCCGATAACGAGATCTGGGCTCTCCCGGCTTCTAGCTCTGTAACCCGCTATATCATTATCAGGAAACGCAACTCCGACACCCAAGAAGGGCTGAAGTTGTGTCCTTCATTTCCAGGATCTACTGACCACTCTGCACCCCGACATTTACTGCACTTCATCCATGTCTTTGGGGGCTTCTCATCTCCTTATCATCTGTTTCTTCCATGATGAAGATCAGCCATGGAGTATATCTGAGGTGTATATCAGGGTGTGCTTCTTCCCCACCTGAGAGCTGGGATGTCCAGCAACATTCATCTAGAAGACATTTCCCGCACTCAAGGAACTAATACACCTCCAGGGTTGTGTGGGACCCCTGATGTACAGGAAGATAGGACTTCAGTGAGGAACATTTCCCTCACTCAACACAGGAAACGGGCTTCTCCCACGTGTGAGATCTCTGATGTTTGGAAAGATTGGACTTCTGTGAAAAACATTTTTCACACTCAGGACAGGAATACGGCTTCTCCCCTGTGTGCGATCTCTGATGTATGTAAAGATGGGACTTCTGTGAAAAACATTTCCCGCACTGAGGACAGGAAAGTGGCTTCTCCCCTGTGTAAGATCGCTGATGTCTGGAAAGATGGGACTTCTGTGAAAAACATTTCCCTCACTCAGGACAGGAATACGGCTTCTCCCCCGTGTGAGATCTCTGATGTGTGTAAAGACTGGACTTATCTGAAAAACATTTCCCGCACTCAGGACAGGAATACGGCTTCTCCCCCGTGTGAGATCTCTGATGTGTGTAAAGATGGGACTTCTCTGAAAAACATTTCCCGCACTCAGGACAGGAATACGGCTTCTCCCCCGTGTGAAATCTCTGATGTATGGAAAGATGGGACTTAGTTGAAAAACATTTCCGGCACTCAGGACAGGAAAATTTCTTCTCCCCCGTGTGAGATCTCTGATGTGTGTAAAGATTGGACTTCTGTGAAAAAAATTTCCCGCACTCAACACAGGAATATGGCTTCTCCCCCGTGTGAGATCTCTGATGTGTGTAAAGATAGTCCTTCGTTGAAAAACATTTCCCACATTCAGGACAAGAATACGGCTTCTCCCCCGTGTGAAATCTCTGATGTATGGAAAGATGGGACTTAGTTGAAAAACATTTCCCGCACTCAGTACAGGAATAAGGCTTCTCCCCCGTGTGAGATCTCTGATGTGTGTAAAGACTGGACTTATCTGAAAAACATTTTCCGCACTCAGGACAGGAATACGGCTTCTCCCCCGTGTGAGATCTCTGATGTGTGTAAAGACTGGACTTCTCTGAAAAACATTTTCCGCACTCAGGACAGGAATACGGCTTCTCCCCCGTGTGAAATCTCTGATGTATGGAAAGATGGGACTTAGTTGAAAAACATTTCTGGCACTCAAGACAGGAAAATTTCTTCTCCCCCGTGTGAGATCTCTGATGTGTGTAAAGATTGGACTTCTGTGAAAAACATTTCCCGCACTCAACACAGGAATATGGCTTCTCCCCCGTGTGAGATCTCTGATGTGTGTAAAGATAGTCCTTCGTTGAAAAACATTTCCCACATTCAGGACAAGAATACGGCTTCTCCCCCGTGTGAAATCTCTGATGTATGGAAAGATGGGACTTAGTTGAAAAACATTTCCCGCACTCAGGACAGGAATAAGGCTTCTCCCCCGTGTGAGATCTCTGATGTGTGTAAAGATAGTAATTAGTTGAAAAACATTTCCCACACTCAGGACAGGAATACGGCTTCTCTCCCGTGTGAGATCTCTGATGTGTGTAAAGATGGTACGTAGTTGAAAAACATTTCCCACACTCAGGACAGGAATACGGCTTCTCCCCCGTGTGAGATCTCTGATGTATGGAAAGATGGGACTTAGTTGAAAAACATTTCCCGCACTCTGGACAGGAATACGGCTTCTCCCCCGTGTGGGATCTCTGATGTGTGTAAAGATAGTACTTAGTTGAAAAACATTTCCCACACTCAGGACAGGAATACGGCTTCTCTCCCGTGTGAGTTTGCTGATGTGTGTAAAGATAATACTTAGTTGAAAAACATTTCCCACACTCAGGACAGGAATACGGCTTCTCCCCCGTGTGAGACCTCTGATGCCTATTAATATCGGATTTATAACGGAAACCCTTCCCGCACTCAGTACAGGAGAACCTCTTCCCTGTTGGAAGGCCGGACCGGTCCCGCACAGTCTGAGGTTCCTCAGGATACGAGGAATCCGATGGTCCATCTACACTGGGTGGTGCCGGATGGACATTGGAGGGAGCCGGGTTTTCTCCAGGACTATACTGTGTGATGTCCTCATCTTCTACTTTCCAGTCTGGAGACAAAGTGAGACAATCCTCGGAGGTTTTCCTCATCTCCCGGCCATGGACTAAAATACAAAGAGGATAACTAGACAGGAGCTGATTGGTTCCCCCAAACCAGGACTCCACCCACATCAGGCAGCTTGGTCTCTGAGAAGCTTACAATTCCACCCTCAAGGGAACTAGGAAATGGCTCCTCTGATCTCCTACCAGGTCATTTCTTTATTCATGGACCTTAGTCAGAGAGTGAGGAAACAACCAGAACTGTCTTTTATAGGAGGGACAGTGATGAGGGGATTATAGGACGAGGGTCCCCACCCCCTCTATCACTCATCGCCATCTTCCCAACACAAGAAGTACTGCACTTCCTTATTTAGTCCATGATTTAGTCATGAAGAACAGCGGGGCTGAGCCCCACCAGAGGTCAGAGAGTGAGGATGGGGGGAGAACAACCAAGATGAAGACTGGACTGATCCTGAAGACCACCATCATTGGGGTATTGACTCCTCCCTCATTATCACTTTCTGTTTAAGGGTCCAAAGTTGGAGGATGTTATCACATTATTATCACCATGTAAAAGTCTGTGCTCCAATCACATCATCCGATATAAAATGTCCAGCTGGGAGGAAATGGGTGTAACAAAAGAGAATCCATATTATGTGTATATATAGCAGTGGGGGGAGGGGGAGAGCAGAAGTCAGGACTATGGAATGTACAACATAGAGTATATAGTGCAGGGGTCAGGAGTATGTAATGTACAACATAGAGTATATAGTGCAGGGGTCAGGAGTATGTAATGTACAACATAGAGTATATAGTGCAGGGGTCAGGAGTATGTAATGTACAACATAGAGTATATAGTGCAGGGGTCAGGAGTATGTAATGTACACCATAGAGTATATAGTGCAGGGGTCAGGAGTATGTAATATACAACATAGAGTATATAGTGCAGGGGTCAGGAGTATGTAATGTACAACAGAGTATATAGTGCAGGGGTCAGGAGTATGGAATGTACAACATAGAGTATATAGTGCAGGGGTCAGGAGTATGGAATGTATGACAGAGTATATAGTGCAGGAGTCAGGAGTATGTAATGTACAACATAGAATATATAGTGCAGGGGTCAGGAGTATGTAATGTACAACATAGAATATATAGTGCAGGGGTCAGGAGTATGTAATGTACAACATAGAATATATAGTGCAGGGGTCAGGAGTATGTAATGTACAACATAGAATATATAGTGCAGGGGTCAGGAGTATGTAATGTACAAGTTATATAGTATAAGGGTCAGGACTCTCAGTATTAGTATTCTGTAATCAGTGGAAGCTTAAATGTTTACTGTAGACAACATGTAGAGGTGAGATGGGATTAAACCATCAAGAAACAGGTTAGATTGGAGGTGGGAAAATCCTTGGACAGAGGGGTGGCGGTGGACGTGGTACACTTGGACAGAGGGGTGGCTGTGGACGTGGTACACTTGGACAAAGAGGTGGGGGTGGTACACTTGGACAGAGGGATGGTGGTGGACGTGGTACACTTGGACAGAAAGGTGGCTGTGGACTTAGTACACTTGGACAGAGGGGTGGTGGTGGGGGTGGTATACTAGGACAGAGGGGTGGTGGTGGACGTGGTATACTAGGACAGAGGGGTGGTGGTGGACGTGGTATACTAGGACAGACGGGTGGTGGTGGATGTAGTATACTTGGACAGAGGGGTGGCAGTGGACGTGGTATACTTGGACAGAGGGGTGGCGGTGGACGTGGTATACTTGGACAGAGGGGTGGCGGTGGATGTGGTATACTTGGACAGAGGGGTGGCGGTGGACGTGGTATACTTGGACAGAGGGGTGGCGGTGGACGTGGTATACTTGGACAGAGGGGTGGCGGTGGACGTGGTACACTCGGACAGAGGGGTGGCGGTGGACGTGGTATACTTGGACAGAGGGGTGGCGGTGGACGTGGTATACTTGGACAGAGGGGTGGCGGTGGACGTGGTATACTTGGACAGAGGGGTGGCGGTGGACGTGGTACACTCGGACAGAGGGGTGGCGGTGGACGTGGTATACTTGGACAGAGGGGTGGCGGTGGACGTGGTATACTTGGACAGAGGGGTGGCGGTGGACGTGGTATACTTGGACAGAGGGGTGGTGGTGGACGTGGTATACTTGGACAGAGGGGTGGCGGTGGACGTGGTATACTCGGACACAGTTCCCCACACACGACTAATGTGTAAGGTAAAGTCTATAGGCTGGAAAAATCTGAATGTAAATGGATAGAAAACTGGATAAAAGATCGTTCTCAGAGAGGAGTGGTTAATGATTCATACTCTGAATGGTCTAGGGGTGTCAGTGGTGTACCCCAAGGTTCAGTGTTATTAGTGGGGTACCCCAAGGCTCAGTGATATTAGTGGGGTACCCCAGGGTTGTGTGATTAGTGGGGTACCCCAAGGTTCAGTGATATTATTGGTGTACCCCAAAGTTCAGTTTTATTAGTGGGGTACCTCAAGGTTCAGTGTTATTAGTGGGGTACCCCAAGGTTCAGTGTTAGTGGGGTACCCCAAGGTTCCGTGTTATTAGTGGGGTACCCCAAGGTTCAGTGTTATTAGTGGGGTACCCCAAGGTTCAGTGTTATTAGTGGGGTACCCCAGGGTTCAGTGTTATTAGTGGGGTACCCCAAGGTTCAGTGTTATTAGTGGGGTACCCCAAGGTTCAGTGTTATTAGTGGGGTACCCCAGGGTTCAGTGTTATTAGTGGGGTACCCCAAGGTTCAGTGTTATTAGTGGGGTACCCCAGGGTTCAGTGTTGGGCCCCTTACTTATTAATATATATATAAACAATATGGGGTGTGAGATTATAAACCCCATTCCAGTCTTTGCAGATGACACCAAGCTGTGCCGGGGAATAACGTCCTTACAGGATGTCTCCAACTTACAAGCCGACCTCAATGCTCTGTGTAATTGGGGGACTATGGGGCCAATGAGGGCTAATGGTGATAAATGTAAGGTTCTGTACTTGGGGGCTAAGAATATGCATACATCATACATACTTGGGGGGGTACAACTGGGGGGGGGTCAATGGTGGAGAAGGATCTGGGGGGTCAATGGTGGAGAAGGATCTGAAGGGGTCAATGGTGGAGAAGGATCAGGAGGAGTCAATCTTGGAGAAGGATCTGTGGGGGATCAACGGCGGAGAAGGATCTGAGGGGGGTCAATGGGGGAGAAGGATCTGAAGGAGTCAATGGTGGAGAAGGATCTGTGGGGGGTCAATGGTGGAGAAGGATCTGTGGGGGGTCAATGGTGGAGAAGGATCTGTGGGGGGTCAACGGTGCAGAAGGATCTGGGGGGGGTCAATGGTGGAAAAGGATATGAGAGACTGTCAGGGATCGCGGCGGCAAGCGGGTTTGCGCAAGCGCAGAATGCCGATTCATTCTATCCGGCAGGCACTAGGACCTGGGCGGCCGCACATGCGCACTCCTGATCGCAGACGCTCGCCTGGCACCAATGACAGGGCGCACTATTTAAACCTGCCCTGCACAGACTCTCATTGCCGTATGGTCTTGTATCCTGTGTATCTGCTGATTGACTTGTTACCGACCCTGCCTGATCCTGACCTCTGCTGACTTCTCCTGATCATGACCTCTGCTGACTTCTCCTGATCCTGACCTCTGCTGACTTCTCCTGCTCTGACCTCTGCTGACTTCTCCTGATCTCTGCTGACTTCTCCTTATCCTGACCTCTGCTGACTTCTCCTGCTCTGACCTCTGCTGACTTCTCCTGATCCTGACCTCTGCTGACTTCTCCTGATCCTGACCTCTGCTGACTTCTCCTGATCCTGACCTCTGCTGACTTCTCCTGATCCTGACCTCTGCTGTCTTCTCCTGATCCTGACCTCTGCTGACTTCTCCTGATCCTGACCTCTGCTGTCTTCTCCTGATCCTGACCTCTGCTGACTTCTCCTGATCTGACCTCTGCTGACTTCTCCTGATCTGACCTCTGCTGACTTCTCCTGATCTGACCTCTGCTGACTTCTCCTGCTCTGACCTCTGCTGACTTCTCCTGGTCCTGACCTCTGCTTACTTCTCCTGATCCTGACCTCTGCTGACTTCTCCTGATCCTGACCTCTGCCGACTTCTCCTGCTCTGACCTCTGCCGACTTCTCCTGCTCTGACCTCTGCCGACTTCTCCTGCTCTGACCTCTGACGACTTCTCCTGCTCTGACCTCTGGCTCATTTGACTTCTCTCCTGGATATCCCTATTTGATCTGACCTCCTGTTACTGAACCCGGCGAGTGACCCGACTACTGTGCCTGCTGCCTTGTACTACGCTGACCCCACTGTTACCGATCCGGCCCATCTGACCACGCTCACTTCTCTGCCATCCATCCATCCTGCACAGATCCAGTCATCACGGCTCCAGCCTTCCAACCTCTTCACATCAGGCTCTCTACCTGCATATACCTCTGGCAGATCCCTCTACCACGGGCAGGTGTACTCAGGGGCCGTGACCTGGTCACTGTCTGCTCCAAGTCCATCCCCACCATCAGGGGCCCTGGTGAACAAGCAGACTGGGACTTCGACTCCACGCTCTGGGGAATCCTGTCCTGTGGACTGCTAGAGGTACCGCCAGGCGGTGTTTGACAGGGACAGTGGTGGAGAAGAATCTGATGAAGGTCAATGGTGGAGAAGAATCTGGGGGGCAATTATGAAGGAGGATCTGGGGGGTCAGTGGTAGAGAAGAATCTAGAGGGGGGGTCAATAGTGGAGAATAATCTGGGGGGGTCAATGATGGAGAAGAATCTGGGGGGTCAAGGGTGGAGAAGGATGTGGGGGGGTCAATGGTGAAGGATCTGGGGGGGTCAATGGTGGAGAAGGATCTGGGGGGGATCAATGGTGGAGAAGGATCTGGGGGAATCAATGGTGAAGGATCTGGGAGGGTCAATGGTGGAGAATTGGGGGGTTCTGGTAGATTACATGCAATGCAAAGCTACGGGTTCTAAAGCGAGCAAAATCCTCTCTTGTATTAGGAGAGGTATAGACACCAGAGAGAGATATCACCCCCCCCCCCCCCCCGGTACAAATCATTAGTAAGACTTCATCTGGAATATGCAGTTCAGTTTTGGGCTCCAATTCACAAAAAGAACATTGGGGAACTGGAGAAAGTACAGAGAAGGGAAACCAAACTGATACGAGGCATGGAGGAGATCAGCTATGAGGAGAGATTAGAGGAACTGAATGTATTCTCTACTGAGAAGAGGAGATTAAGGTGGATATGATCTCCATGTATAATACATAAGGGGGGGTATGATCTCCATGTATAATACATAAGGGGGGATATGATCTCCATGTATAATACATAAGGGGGATATGATCTCCATGTATAATACATAAGGGGGAATATGATCTCCATGTATAATACATAAGGGGGATATGATCTCCATGTATAATACATAAGGGGGATATGATCTCCATGTATAATACATAAGGGGGATATGATCTCCATGTATAATACATAAGGGGGATATGATCTCCATGTATAATACATAAGGGGGGATATGATCTCCATGTATAATACATAAGGGGGGATATGATCTCCATGTATAATACATAAGGGGGATATGATCTCCATGTATAATACATAAGGGGGATATGATCTCCATGTATAATACATAAGGGGGATATGATCTCCATGTATAATACATAAGGGGGGGATATGATCTCCATGTATAATACATAAGGGGGGATATGATCTCCATGTATAATACATAAGGGGGGATATGATCTCCATGTATAATACATAAGGGGGGGATATGATCTCCATGTATAATACATAAGGGGGGATATGATCTCCATGTATAATACATAAGGGGGGATATGATCTCCATGTATAATACATAAGGGGGGATATGATCTCCATGTATAATACATAAGGGGGGGATATGATCACCATGTATAATACATAAGGGGGGATATGATCTCCATGTATAATACATAAGGGGGATATGATCTCCATGTATAATACATAAGGGGGGGATATGATCTCCATGTATAATACATAAGGGGGATATGATCTCCATGTATAATACATAAGGGGGGATATGATCTCCATGTATAATACATAAGGGGGATATGATCTCCATGTATAATACATAAGGGGGGGATATGATCTCCATGTATAATACATAAGGGGGGATATGATCTCCATGTATAATACATAAGGGGGGATATGATCTCCATGTATAATACATAAGGGGGGGATATGATCTCCATGTATAATACATAAGGGGGGATATGATCTCCATGTATAATACATAAGGGGGGGATATGATCTCCATGTATAATACATAAGGGGGATATGATCTCCATGTATAAGGGGGGGGGATATGATCTCCATGTATAATACAAAAGGGGGGATATGATCTCCATGTATAATACATAAGGGGGATATGATCTCCATGTATAATACATAAGGGGGATATGATCTCCATGTATAATACATAAGGGGGATATGATCTGCATGTAGAATACATAAGGGGGATAATACATAAGGGGGATATGATCTCCATGTAAAATACATAAGGGGGGATATGATCTCCATGTAAAATACATAAGGGGGGATATGATCTCCATGAATAATACATAAGGGGGGATATCATATCCATGTATAATACATAAGGGGGGGATATGATCTCCATGTATAATACATAAGGGGGATATGATCTCCATGTATAATACATAAGGGGGGATATGATCTCCATGTATAATACATAAGGGGGATATGATCTCCATGTATAATACATAAGGGGGATATGATCTCCATGTATAATACATAAGGGGGATAAGATCTCCATGTATAATACATAAGGGGGATAAGATCTCCATGTATAATACATAAGGGGGGATATGATCTCCATGTATAATACATAAGGGGGATATGATATCCATGTATAATACATAAGGGGGATATGATCTCCATGAATAATACATAAGGGGGATATGATCTCCATGTATAATACATAAGGGGGGATATGATCTCCATGTATAATACATAAGGGGGGGGATATGATCACCATGTATAATACATGGGGGGGGGGATATGATCTCCATGTATAATACATAGGGGGGGATATGATCTCCATGTATAATACATGGGGGGGATATGATCTCCATGTATAATACATGGGGGGGATATGATCTCCATGTATAATACATAAGGGGGATATGATCTCCATGTATAATACATAAGGGGGATATGATCTCCATGTATAATACATAAGGGGGATATGATCTCCATGCATAATACATAAGGGGGGATATGATCTCCATGTATAATACATAAGGGGGATATGATCTCCATGTATTATGCATAAGGGGGGGATATGATCTCCATGTATAATACAGAAGGGGGGATATGATCTCCATGTATTCTACATAAGGGGGGATATGATCTCCATGTATAATACATAAGGGGGGGATATGATCTCCATGTATAATACATAAGGGGGGATATGATTTCCATGAATAATACATAAGGGGGATATGATCTCCATGTATAATACATAAGGGGGGATATGATCTCCATGAATAATACATAAGGGGGATATGATCTCCATGTATAATACATAAGGGGGGGATATGATCTCCATGTATAATACATAAGGGGGATATGATCTCCATGTATAATACATAAGGGGGGATATGATCTCCATGTATAATACATAAGGGGGGGGTATGATCTCCATGTATAATACATAAGGGGGATATGATCACCATGTACAATACATAAGGGGGATATGATCTCCATGTATAATACATAAGGGGGGATATGATCTCCATGTATAATACATAAGGGGGGGATATGATCTCCATGTATAATACATAAGGGGGGGGATATGATATCCATGTATAATACATAGGGGGGGATATGATCTCAATGTATGATACATAAAGGGGGGATATGATCTCCATGTATTATACATAAGGGGGATATGATCTCCATGTATTATACATAAGGGGGGATATGATCACCATGTATAATACATAAGGGGGGATATGATCACCATGTATAATACATAAGGGGGGATATGATCTCCATGTATAATACATAAGGGGGATATGATCTCCATGTATAATACATAAGGGGGATATGATCTCCATGTATAATACATAAGGGGGGATATGATCTCCATGTATGATACATAAGGGGGATATGATCTCCATGTATAATACATAAGGGGGATATGATCTCCATGTATAATACATAAGGGGGGATATGATCTCCATGTATAATACATAAGGGGGATATGATCTCCATGTATAATACATAAGGGGGGGGGGATATGATCTCCATGTATAATACATAAGGGGGATATGATCTCCATGTATAATACATAAGGGGGGATATGATATCCATGTATAATACATAAGGGGGGATATGATCTCCATGTATAATACATAAGGGGGGGGATATGATCTCCATGTATAATACATAAGGGGGGGATATGATCTCCATGTATAATACATAAGGGGGGATATGATCTCCATGTATAATACATAAGGGGGATATGATCTCCATGTATAATACATAAGGGGGATATGATCTCCATGTATAATACATAAGGGGGGATATGACCTCCATGTATAATACATAAGGGGGGACATGATCTCCATGTATAATACATAAGGGGGGATATGATCTCCATGTATAATACATAAGGGGGATATGATCTCCATGTATAATACATAAGGGGGGATATGATCTCCATGTATAATACATAAGGGGGATATGATCTCCATGTATAATACATAAGGGGGGGATATGATCTCCATGTATAATACATAAGGGGGGATATGATCTCCATGTATAATACATAAGGGGGGATATGATCTCCATGTATAATACATAAGGGGGGGATATGATCTCCATGTATAATACATAAGGGGGGATATGATCTCCATGTATAATACATAAGGGGGGGATATGATATCCATGTATAATACATAAGGGGGATATGATCACCATGTATAATACATAAGGGGGGATATGATCTCCATGTATAATACATAAGGGGGGATATGATCTCCATGTATAATACATAAGGGGGGATATGATCTCCATGTATAATACATAAGGGGGGGATATGATCTCCATGTATAATACATAAGGGGGATATGATCTCCATGTATAAGGGGGGGGGGGGATATGATCTCCATGTATAATACAAAAGGGGGGATATGATCTCCATGTATAATACATAAGGGGGATATGATCTCCATGTATAATACATAAGGGGGATATGATCTCCATGTATAATACATAAGGGGGATATGATCTGCATGTAGAATACATAAGGGGGATAATACATAAGGGGGATATGATCTCCATGTAAAATACATAAGGGGGGATATGATCTCCATGTATAATACATAAGGGGGGATATGATCTCCATGTATAATACATAAGGGGGATATGATCTCCATGTAAAATACATAAGGGGGGATATGATCCCCATGAATAATACATAAGGGGGGATATCATATCCATGTATAATACATAAGGGGGGGATATGATCTCCATGTATAATACATAAGGGGGATATGATCTCCATGTATAATACATAAGGGGGGATATGATCTCCATGTATAATACATAAGGGGGATATGATCTCCATGTATAATACATAAGGGGGGATATGATCTCCATGTATAATACATAAGGGGGGATATGATCTCCATGTATAATACATAAGGGGGGATATGATCTCCATGTATAATACATAAGGGGGGATATGATCTCCATGTATAATACATAAGGGGGATAAGATCTCCATGTATAATACATAAGGGGGGATATGATCTCCATGTATAATACATAAGGGGGATATGATATCCATGTATAATACATAAGGGGGATATGATCTCCATGAATAATACATAAGGGGGGATATGATCTCCATGTATAATACATAAGGGGGGGGGATATGATCACCATGTATAATACATGGGGGGGGATATGATCTCCATGTATAATACATAGGGGGGGATATGATCTCCATGTATAATACATGGGGGGGATATGATCTCCATGTATAATACATGGGGGGGATACGATCTCCATGTATAATACATAAGGGGGATATGATCTCCATGTATAATACATAAGGGGGATATGATCTCCATGTATAATACATAAGGGGGATATGATCTCCATGTATAATACATAAGGGGGATATGATCTCCATGTATTATGCATAAGGGGGGGATATGATCTCCATGTATAATACAGAAGGGGGGATATGATCTCCATGTATTCTACATAAGGGGGGATATGATCTCCATGTATAATACATAAGGGGGGGATATGATCTCCATGTATAATACATAAGGGGGGATATGATTTCCATGAATAATACATAAGGGGGGGATATGATCTCCATGTATAATACATAAGGGGGGATATGATCTCCATGTATAATACATAAGGGGGGATATGATCTCCATGAATAATACATAAGGGGGATATGATCTCCATGTATAATACATAAGGGGGGGATATGATCTCCATGTATAATACATAAGGGGGATATGATCTCCATGTATAATACATAAGGGGGGATATGATCTCCATGTATAATACATAAGGGGGGGTATGATCTCCATGTATAATACATAAGGGGGATATGATCACCATGTACAATACATAAGGGGGATATGATCTCCATGTATAATACATAAGGGGGGATATGATCTCCATGTATAATACATAAGGGGGGGATATGATCTCCATGTATAATACATAAGGGGGGGATATGATATCCATGTATAATACATAGGGGGGGATATGATCTCAATGTATGATACATAAAGGGGGGATATGATCTCCATGTATTATACATAAGGGGGATATGATCTCCATGTATTATACATAAGGGGGGATATGATCACCATGTATAATACATAAGGGGGGATATGATCACCATGTATAATACATAAGGGGGATATGATCTCCATGTATAATACATAAGGGGGATATGATCTCCATGTATAATACATAAGGGGGGATATGATCTCCATGTATGATACATAAGGGGGATATGATCTCCATGTATAATACATAAGGGGGATA
Organism: Staurois parvus; assembly: GCF_062004578.1. Lineage (NCBI taxonomy): Eukaryota > Metazoa > Chordata > Amphibia > Anura > Ranidae > Staurois > Staurois parvus. The sequence goes on along the minus strand of NW_028318645.1, from coordinate 265,513 downwards.
TGATCTCCATGTATAATACATAAGGGGGGATATGATCTCCATGTATAATACATAAGGGGGATATGATCTCCATGTATAATACATAAGGGGGGATATGATCTCCATGTATAATACATAAGGGGGGATATGATCTCCATGTATAATACATAAGGGGGGATATGATCTCCATGTATAATACATAAGGGGGGATATGATATCCATGTATAATACATAGGGGGGGATATGATCTCAATGTATGATACATAAAGGGGGGATATGATCTCCATGTATTATACATAAGGGGGATATGATCTCCATGTATTATACATAAGGGGGGATATGATCACCATGTATAATACATAAGGGGGGATATGATCACCATGTATAATACATAAGGGGGATATGATCTCCATGTATTATACATAAGGGGGGATATGATCACCATGTATAATACATAAGGGGGGATATGATCACCATGTATAATACATAAGGGGGGATATGATCACCATGTATAATACATAAGGGGGATATGATCTCCATGTATAATACATAAGGGGGATATGATCTCCATGTATAATACATAAGGGGGGATATGATCTCCATGTATGATACATAAGGGGGATATGATCTCCATGTATAATACTTAAGGGGGATATGATCTCCATGTATAATACATAAGGGGGGATATGATCTCCATGTATAATACATAAGGGGGGGTATGATCTCCATGTATAATACATAAGGGGGATATGATCACCATGTACAATACATAAGGGGGATATGATCTCCATGTATAATACATAAGGGGGGATATGATCTCCATGTATAATACATAAGGGGGGGATATGATCTCCATGTATAATACATAAGGGGGGGATATGATATCCATGTATAATACATAGGGGGGGATATGATCTCAATGTATGATACATAAAGGGGGGATATGATCTCCATGTATAATACATAAGTGGGGGATATGATCTCCATGTATAATACATAAGGGGGGATATGATCTCCATGTATAATACATAAGGGGGGGATATGATCTCCATGTATAATACATAAGTGGGGGATATGATCTCCATGTATAATACATAAGGGGGGGATATGATCTCCATGTATAATACATAAGGGGGGATATGATCTCCATGTATAATACATAAGGGGGGGATATGATCTCCATGTATAATACATAAGGGGGGATATGATCTCCATGTATAATACATAAGGGGGGTATGATCACCATGTATAATACATAAGGGGGGATATGATCTCCATGTATAATACATAAGGGGGGGGGGGATATGATCTCCATGTATAATACATAAGGGGGGGTTGCTGTAGGAAAGTCCTGGATTCTTTCTTGGATACACAGAATATAACTGGATATAACATTTATAGGGAAAGTTGATCCAGGGAATATCCGATTGCCTCTTGGGGGGTCAGGAAGGAATTGTTTCCCCCGCAGGAGCAGATCGGATCGTGCTTTGCTGGGTTTTTTCCTTTTGGTGGATCAGCTGTGGGTGTCGGATTATAACTTTTATTTTTAATGGTACAACTAGATGGATGTCTTTTTTCAGCCAGACTAACTATGTAACTATGTAGGTCCCACACCGCTGCCTCCCATCTCCTGAGACTGCACTCAGTGACTTGGGTCTGAGACACTACAGACATATCCCTCCACCCGGCACAGGTGACAAATACTGGGAGAATTGCTATGTCACCTCCATGAGGAATAAGATCAAAAGCACACACCCCAGGTGCCTAGGTCTAGGAACGTCTATGGTGAAAATGAACATTTTGCTGCCAGCTGAAGCCCAGAACCTCCATAAATCCAGTCTAGATACATAAATTGTGTCTGCAGCACAGAGAAGGAAGATTATCTGAGAGAAATCCAGGAATACAGGACGGGGAACACAGCTCAGGAAAGTGACCAGGGGATTACAGGCTGATATCACCCAGTCCCCGCCCTACTCTGGACCAATCAGTGAGCAGTATGGGTGGAGGAATGGATTTAGTGTTCATGACCCACCTGTGCTGATCTCTGTAGGAGTGTCCTCCTCTATAAATGTCCCCGTTATTCCATCCTCCTCCATAGACTGCTGATCATCCCTCACATACGCCTCTTCTTCTGCTTTCACCTCAACTTTTATGTCAATCAGATCTTCAACCTAAAACAAAATAATTTTAGAAGAGTTCATCTGTAAAACATGAACTCCAATATTGTGGCATCACATAAAAAAAATCACTTCTATGAGTCCATGTTCTGAATGCTCCATCCCACCAACCTTGTAATGATGAGGGATGGTGTGACCTTCCTGTGTGGAATCCCGGGAATACAGAGGATGGGGACATCTCTCTGGTGGGTTCCTGGTATTAGGTGGCTCCATCATATCCTTGTGTCCTTCTGAAATCTCCTCCATCACTCCATACTCCTCATCCTCCTCTTTATACTCTTCTTTAACATCAATATTATCATCCCCGAGGATTCCACTCTGAAAGATATAATAAAACATTCATTGTAACAAACATGCTGTGTATAAATCACAACTACCAATAATTGTCATCATCTACCTGATGATGGTGAGGGATGGTGTGACCTTCCTGTGTGGAATCCCGGGAATACAGAGGACGGGGACATCTCTCTGGTGGGTTCCCATGACTGGATCCATCTGTAGGAAACACACACACTGACTGAATCCATTGTTTCTATGTGTTTATCAGATGATGGGGGATCTAGGTGGATCCTCCGTACTGCTCTCTCCTTTACAATAAAGTCTCCTCTTACCCGGTGATGTGAGGGGCGGCTGATTGTCCATCATGACGTCCTTGTAGAGATCCTTGTGTCCTTCTAAATACTCCCACTCCTCCATGGAGAAATAGACAGTGACACCCTGACACCTTATAGGAACCTGACACACACAATGATACAGTCACCATCCAGACACATCCCTTGTCTGTTACTGGAGAATGTCCCAGAATTCCCGGCACCGCTCACCTCTCCTGTCAGCAGCTCAGTGATCTCTCTGGTGACTTCTAGAATCTTCTTCTTCTTTCTCTCTTCTATCAGGGAGGGAGGTGGAGGCAATGTGATGTCATATGATCTCCAGACTTCACAGGAGGAAAACTCTACATCTGAACACAAAGAGTCACATCAAATGATATTCCCAGAATCCTCCTCACCTCTCCATTCAGGTCTCCATTTTATTAAAGCCCCACTTCAGGCTGAGGTATAATTCCCCCCCACAGGACCCCCACACTACGCAGGGTATAAGGAATTATGACGTCATTACACACAACGCAGGATCTACAGTTCTGTTTTGCTTATGAGGATGCCAAGGGTTCTCCCACATCCTAAGACCATAGAATAAAAAGAAAGGAGCCAAATGGAGGGACATTGGGAGGGGGAGCTGTGAGGTCAGTGTGATGTCATAGGATTCTCTGACTCTGGATGGAGGGACATTGGGAGGAGGAGCTGTGAGGTCAGTGTGATGTCATAGGATACTCTGACTCTGGATGGAGGGACATTGGGAGGAGGAGCTGTGAGGTCAGTGTGATGTCATAGGATTCTCTGACTCTGGATGGAGGGACATTGGGAGGAGGAGCTGTGAGGTCAGTGTGATGTCATAGGATTCTCTGACTCTGGATGGAGGGACATTGGGAGGAGGAGCTGTGAGGTCAGTGTGATGTCATAGGATTCTCTGACTCTGGATGGAGGGACATTGGGAGGAGGAGCTGTGAGGTCAGTGTGATGTCATAGGATTCTCTGACTCTGGATGGAGGGACATTGGGAGGAGGAGCTGTGAGGTCAGTGTGATGTCATAGGATTCTCTGACTCTGGATGGAGGGACATTGGGAGGAGGAGCTGTGAGGTCAGTGTGATGTCATAGGATTCTCTGACTCTGGATGGAGGGACATTGGGAGGAGGAGCTGTGAGGTCAGTGTGATGTCATAGGATTCTCTGACTCTGGATGGAGGGACATTGGGAGGAGGAGCTGTGAGGTCAGTGTGATGTCATAGGATTATCCATCCCCTGCCACTTATAAAAGTGGTATAATCCTTTGATATAGACTGATAGACTGATGAGAAGTGGGGGAATGTTCTGCCCCTGAAGGGGTTAATCTGGGTTCCCACACTATATATGTGTGTATCATCATCTGCTGGAGATAAAAGACGTCACAGTGACTATAGAGGAAGAGGACGGACGTGACTATGGAGGAAGAGGACGGACATGACTATGGAGGAAGAGGACGGACATGACTATGGAGGAAGAGGACAGACATGACTATAGAGGAAGAGGACAGACGTGACTATGGAGGAAGAGGATGGACGTGACTATGGAGGAAGAGGACGGATGTGACTATGGAGGAAGAGGACAGACATGACGGGGGGTTACTGGGTGTAAATAGGAAATAACATCTTATTACCTCCTCTGCTGCCACTTCCAGCAACGTCTCCTCTCTGCTTCCTCCCAACTCAGCTCTCACCCGAAACTTCCTGTCTCTGCCTTACACCACTTCCTGCCTGTACCTGACATCACTTCCTGTCTGTCTTCCATAGACACTTCCTGTGTGGGTAGAAGTGAGATCCCCACCTTGTGGAGCTCAGAGGAACTGCAGCCCCGAGAAGCGTCTGGTAGTGTGACCCGGCCTTGTGCTGGGTGTGTATGGACTGTAGATCCTTGTGTAGGGGAGGAAATGACTCCTATCTGTGACTGCTGTAACCTGCTGACTGGCATCTCCTGTGAAATCTGACACTTGCACTGGATACACACAAGGCAGTCAGGGATTTCAGCCCCTCCCTTCTCCCAGACTGTAATACAGAGAGAGCCAATCAGAAGAGGTATTAAAGGAGCCAATGACAGGGACTTTCTCAGCAGGAGGTGCAGCTGCAAAGCATTGTGGAATATGCAGTCCTGAACAGAAATGGCCTGATAGGCTGATATGAGGGATGGAACTACAGAGACCAGCATGCTTAGTGAGAGCAGAGTGAAGGACTCCATCTTGTTTTTCCTGAGGGGAGGCAGTCTGCATGTGGCAGGAGACAGTCTGGACCTGGCAGAGAAGTGCTCAGGGTCAGTTCACTCCATGTTTAGGTATCTGCATCAGTCAGGGAACATCCAACCTGAGAGATGTGGCCTACAGTACAGTGCCTACACCGACAGTGTGAAGGGCTCATCGTGAGGTGACCACAGGAGCCGGTCATTTCCAGGACCATGGTTTGGGCCTTAGTCCCAGGATCTGGTGAGAGGGATTTTGCCCCCTGGCAGATGACAGGAACACGGCACACAGAGACATGACACTTCTCCCATACTCACCAGGCACTGGGTTGTGTAGATGGTCCTGCTATACAGACACAGTGTTTGCTTTGCTATACAAATCCTGCCACGGGATTACAATGATAGGAATAGCTCTACCTTGGAAAGTAGCTATGAAGCATCAGTTGGGCGCAGTGTTTGCCTATTGGGCTTGTGGTGTCGGGGGTTAGAAGGGAGAAGTCTGACACCACAGAGTCATCCTTCTGCTCTCCTCCTGCTTGGACATCATAGAGCTGAGTTTATGTAAAGGGGTTTAGACCCACTTTGAGGGCGCCATGTAAGTGTTTCCTCTGCTCTTGGGGTTATTCACGGTTGGAATCCCCTGAAAGCAGCCTGAGTGTAAAAGTGAGTTATATTGCTTCCGGTCTCAGGATTTGCTGTTCTCTTGATTCACCGAACGTATACCTGTTGTTCATGTTTATTACTTCCCATAGAGGTCTTACAGTAAAGCTGATCTCTGTGTTTATTATACCGTGTGTGCTTTTCATTGGTCCTTGTACTTCACTATTGTCAGGGGTGTCAGTTGGGGCTGAGACAGTTCTTGGGGTTGGGAGGCAGAGTGGTGGAGTGAACAAACCCCCTTTGGGGGGATCGCTACACTGATAGAGGGGTCACCTCCATTCCCACCAAGGGGGACAGAAATATATGACTGCCTAGTCCAGCCTTTCTCAGCCAGGGGTCCTTCAAAGGGTTCTTGGGGTAAAGCTGCATCTTTGGAGACTGACAATCACTAGGCTTGCTCACCCTGATAGGACAAGAAATGGCCGCTGCCCCAGTCTATAACTGGCCTTCACAGCAAGGAGCACTTGAACGGGCAACGCATGTCACACAACAAAAGAGAAAAGTTCCCGGCTCAACTTGCCAGCCATCCTGCAAACAAACCAAATTACCCCGTCTAACAGTATGCGTTAAAAACGGGTTTAGTTAGAACACATTTGCAATCACATTGTAAGCTACAGAGCCACGTCACGGCACCCCGATATTCTGTAGTCCTAACTCTACAAATTAATTGAACCCCCATAGTAGAGGCACATGTATTTAATGGCTAGACCAAGGGCAGGTGGACCTGTGGGAACCCACCCCTCTTTAACCAAAGTTCAGACACTTTCCCCCCCCCAGGCCAATTTTCAGCTTTCAGCGCTGTCACACTTTGAATGACCATTGCGCAGTCATGCAACACTGTACCCATATGATTTTTTTAGCATTTTTTGAGACAGATAAAACTTTATTTTGGTGGTATTTTTATTTTTTTGCTTTATAAATGCAAAAGTCCAAAAATTTTGAAAAAAAGTGTTTTTCTTACAAAATTTTGCAAATAAATATTTCATCATACATCTTGGCCAAAATGTATTCTGTTATCTTTTTGGTAAAACAAAAAATAACCCAAATTAGTTTATAACCAAAAATTATAATTTTTTAAAAATATTTTAACATTTTTATTTTATTTTTTTATATTATTATTATTTTTTTTTTTTTAACATACTGTCACCATGGTGACACTGTACTACCTTTGGGGGGTGATGAAGATTTTTTTAAATTATTTTTTACACCGATTGCTTTTACACCCATAAAGAGGAATAATTTCTCCTTCTCTCTGGCTGCATTCTTGCAGCCATTGAGAAATACTGTGTGAGCTGTGATTGGTCACAACTTGTCACATAGTACAAGGCTGTTGTGAATAGCCCTGTACCATGTCACCTCTGTGATCATTTACAGATTTCACACGTAGTAAGCAATGATGTCAGAAGTGACATGTGATCACTGATTGGCCAATCAGTGTTCACATGATCGTGACCTCGCACAGAGGTCCTGTAAGATGAATGGTGTTCCACTGTGTCTGGAGGACACAGCAGGCACCGGATTGCGGTGCTGCATGCTCCCAGAGAGCGCACACAAGCAGGGGGCAGGGAGGCCATTTATAAATGGCCACCCACCCCTGCACTGCCACCGTCTGGCCGTTTATATACAACGGCCGGACAGGAGGTGGTTAAAGGTACCGGAGCGCACCGGACACCCAGCGTATAGCACAATGGCAGCTAAGATATCCAGTGTGTCTCCTCCCCAACAATTCAACAGAATAAAGAATGGCCACTGCCCCAGTACCCTGATAGTCAGGAATCGTGTTTGTGTAGTTAGTGCCGGGACACGGCTAGGATTTTGGTTTTGAGGTTTTTGCCGTTACTTTGTGGAACATTGTACAGCACCTGTAATCAGCACCAATAAACACTGCACTGTGTGACACTACATCACTGGACTGGTATCTGTCCCTGAAAGTGTGCCCATCCCAGGGAGCTTTGTACCCGCTACCCATCCCCAGCCCACGATTCAGAAACATTGAACTGCAATTTCCACTGCTATGACCAGTCTTCCAGCAACACCAACTCCTGTTCATGTTACAGGTACCTCCAAGTTCTATATGTAGTCTCGGGGGCCCCTGTGGAAGTCCATGTGTGGACATTTCTACCTATGATAAATGACAGGCTAAACCCACCTGGAGACTTTCTCCACACCTGGAGTGTGCTGAGTTCTTGGAGAACGTCTACACAGTGTTTCCAGATTGGCTTTATCACCCCAACGAGCTCGCTCCAGTTCATGGATGTCATCATTATGTTTGGAGGATCTCACCAGTCAGGAGCCTTTCCTGTCATCCTACATGTTCCCTTCTGAGGATTGTTCTATCCTTCCAAACAAATGTATGAAATCATGGATGAGTCCTCCTTCTATGTGATCTAGAAGATCTTCAATCACAATGTCTTTATGGATGAAGTGGATGGCCCAGTTTATATATTATTTATTGCTTTACAGCTTTATTCCCTCCAGGATTCATTCTTTATTTATAGAACCATTCAAGGAAGTGTTCTTACTGTGAGAGATCTCCACCACCATTCCTCTGTGACCATTACATCCTTGTCATTTATGTCTAACATCTTCATTATCAGTGGATTGATAGATATTTTTATACTTTAGGATGTATTTTTGCATTTTCTTCAACAAAAGGATCAGTTTTGGTGGTATCTGTTTTATTAACTATACATTTGGTTTTTGTGTTCTGTGTTTTTAAGACTTTTCTATATGTAATAAAATATCTTTATTAAACATAAAAGCTATTTATTATTATTATTTATTATTTTTGAACTTCCCTGGTAGCCCTGTAAGGTAGATATTTTTATGTTTCTGCAGTTCTTCTGAAATCCACAAGGTGGTGATCTCACTTATACCCAAATAGAAGGTCTCTATGGAATACAGAAAGGAAATGTCAGGTACAAACAGGAAGTGATGTCCGGGAAAGACAGGAAGTCATCTGGAATAAAGACAGGAAGTTCCATATGGTAGAAACCAGCAAGGAGACGTTGGTGAAAGTGGCAACAGAGGAGGTAATAAGCTGTTATTTCCTATTTACACCCAGTAACCCCCCGTCATGTCTGTCCTCTTCCTCCATAGTCATGTCCATCCTCTTCCTCCATAGTCATGTCCGTCCTCTTTCTCCATAGTTACTGTGACATCTTTTATCTCCAGCAGATGATGATACACACATATATAGTGTGGGAACCCAGATTAACCCCTTCAGGGGCAGAACATTCCCCCACTTCCGGGGCCGGAACATTCTCCTCATTGTGGAGATAAATTCTAGTAATATGGTCCTCTAAGGGTTCTGATGGATGAAGGGGAGCTGAGGGGTCTCTTTTTGGGTACAGATAATGGAGAACTTTGGGGCCCCTTGGAGGATAGTGGATCCCAAGTTCTCTGAGGGGGTAGAGTAGCTGAAGGACTTTGGGTCCTTGATAGGAGATCTCTGAGAGAAGAGGAGGTACTATGGCTCAGGGAGTCGCTGAGTTAGGGAGGGGCTGTTGGTCTATGATGGTCCTCCTACCTGAACTTACTTTCAGACCTCCTTACAGACCTCCAGCCATGAAAGAAGGCGACCTTCACCTTCTTACCATCTCACCGGTCAAATAATATTATCCAGGTGGAATGGACAGTTCTTCACCCCTTGGTGGGCACTTGTTTCTAAAGGAGGTCTGTATGCTCAGCATAGACTAACAGGTAGTCAGGGGTCAGTGCTATACATCTTCTGGAGACAGTCCAATACCTCCCATGACACAGGCTCTGGCAGTGCCCGGTGCTGGAATTCAGAGCCCCAGGAACCCACCACCACTCTGTACAATGTCCTGGATATTACAGTATATTTGGCAACCAAAGGTCTTCCCCTGTTGTCCCCCTCCTACCCACACTGAGCTGCCATTGGAGGGAGGAGAACAGAGTCCTCCCCCAAAGCCCTCTCTGCTCCACCAGCAGCATTCTCCTGCTATCCAATCCCTTCTCTTCCTGCAGAGAGTGACAGTGACATCACTCCTGTCAGTCAGCAGGCTGCCGGGGATTGGAGCCTTGCAGCTGGATATCGGGCAATTATCCTGATTATCCAGCAACTCCAATCAAAAGTCATCAAGTTCATGATAACCCGACATTGACTTCACAGCACGGCCTCAGAGCAAACAAGTCATTTGGAAGGATCGTATTTATCATTCCCCCCTTACATCAGTGTCGAGCGGAGTCCCCCCCCCTTACGTCAGTGTCGAGCGGAGTCCCCCCCCCTTACGTCAGTGTCGAGCGGAGTCCCCCCCCCTTACGTCAGTGTCGAGCGGAGTCCCCCCCCCTTACGTCAGTGTCGAGCGGAGTCCCCCCCCCCTTACGTCAGTGTCGAGCGGAGTCCCCCCCCCTTACGTCAGTGTCGAGCGGAGTCCCCCCCCCTTACGTCAGTGTCGAGCGGAGTCCCCCCCCCTTACGTCAGTGTCGAGCGGAGTCCCCCCCCCTTACGTCAGTGTCGAGCGGAGTCCCCCCCCCCTTACGTCAGTGTCGAGCGGAGTCACCCCCCCTTACGTCAGTGTCGAGCGGAGTCACCCCCCCTTACGTCAGTGTCGAGCGGAGTCCCCCCCCCCTTACGTCAGTGTCGAGCGGAGTCCCCCCCCCTTACGTCAGTGTCGAGCGGAGTCCCCCCCCCTTACGTCAGTGTCGAGCGGAGTCCCCCCCCCTTACGTCAGTGTCGAGCGGAGTCCCCCCCCTTACGTCAGTGTCGAGCGGAGTCCCCCCCCCTTACGTCAGTGTCGAGCGGAGTCCCCCCCCCTTACGTCAGTGTCGAGCGGAGTCCCCCCCCCTTACGTCAGTGTCGAGCGGAGTCCCCCCCCCTTACGTCAGTGTCGAGCGGAGTCCCCCCCCCTTACGTCAGTGTCGAGCGGAGTCCCCCCCCCTTACGTCAGTGTCGAGCGGAGTCCCCCCCCCTTACGTCAGTGTCGAGCGGAGTCCCCCCCCCTTACGTCAGTGTCGAGCGGAGTCCCCCCCCCTTACGTCAGTGTCGAGCGGAGTCCCCCCCCCTTACGTCAGTGTCGAGCGGAGTCCCCCCCCCTTACGTCAGTGTCGAGCGGAGTCCCCCCCCCTTACGTCAGTGTCGAGCGGAGTCCCCCCCCCTTACGTCAGTGTCGAGCGGAGTCCCCCCCCCTTACGTCAGTGTCGAGCGGAGTCCCCCCCCCTTACGTCAGTGTCGAGCGGAGTCCCCCCCCCTTACGTCAGTGTCGAGCGGAGTCCCCCCCCCTTACGTCAGTGTCGAGCGGAGTCCCCCCCCCTTACGTCAGTGTCGAGCGGAGTCCCCCCCCCTTACGTCAGTGTCGAGCGGAGTCCCCCCCCCTTACGTCAGTGTCGAGCGGAGTCCCCCCCCCTTACGTCAGTGTCGAGCGGAGTCCCCCCCCCTTACGTCAGTGTCGAGCGGAGTCCCCCCCCCTTACGTCAGTGTCGAGCGGAGTCCCCCCCCCTTACGTCAGTGTCGAGCGGAGTCCCCCCCCCTTACGTCAGTGTCGAGCGGAGTCCCCCCCCCTTACGTCAGTGTCGAGCGGAGTCCCCCCCCCTTACGTCAGTGTCGAGCGGAGTCCCCCCCCCTTACGTCAGTGTCGAGCGGAGTCCCCCCCCCTTACGTCAGTGTCGAGCGGAGTCCCCCCCCCTTACGTCAGTGTCGAGCGGAGTCCCCCCCCCTTACGTCAGTGTCGAGCGGAGTCCCCCCCCCTTACGTCAGTGTCGAGCGGAGTCCCCCCCCCTTACGTCAGTGTCGAGCGGAGTCCCCCCCCCTTACGTCAGTGTCGAGCGGAGTCCCCCCCCCTTACGTCAGTGTCGAGCGGAGTCCCCCCCCCTTACGTCAGTGTCGAGCGGAGTCCCCCCCCCTTACGTCAGTGTCGAGCGGAGTCCCCCCCCCTTACGTCAGTGTCGAGCGGAGTCCCCCCCCCCTTACGTCAGTGTCGAGCGGAGTCCCCCCCCCTTACGTCAGTGTCGAGCGGAGTCCCCCCCCCCTTACGTCGGTGTCGAGCGGAGTCCCCCCCCCCTTACGTCGGTGTCGAGCGGAGTCCCCCCCCCTTACGTCGGTGTCGAGCGGAGTCCCCCCCCCTTACGTCGGTGTCGAGCGGAGTCCCCCCCCCTTACGTCGGTGTCGAGCGGAGTCCCCCCCCCTTACGTCGGTGTCGAGCGGAGTCCCCCCCCCTTACGTCGGTGTCGAGCGGAGTCCCCCCCCCTTACGTCGGTGTCGAGCGGAGTCCCCCCCCCTTACGTCGGTGTCGAGCGGAGTCCCCCCCCCTTACGTCGGTGTCGAGCGGAGTCCCCCCCCCTTACGTCGGTGTCGAGCGGAGTCCCCCCCCCTTACGTCGGTGTCGAGCGGAGTCCCCCCCCCTTACGTCGGTGTCGAGCGGAGTCCCCCCCCCTTACGTCGGTGTCGAGCGGAGTCCCCCCCCCTTACGTCGGTGTCGAGCGGAGTCCCCCCCCCTTACGTCGGTGTCGAGCGGAGTCCCCCCCCCCCTTACGTCGGTGTCGAGCGGAGTCCCCCCCCCTTACGTCGGTGTCGAGCGGAGTCCCCCCCCCCTTACGTCGGTGTCGAGCGGAGTCCCCCCCCCCCTTACGTCGGTGTCGAGCGGAGTCCCCCCCCCTTACGTCGGTGTCGAGCGGAGTCCTCCCCCCTTACGTCGGTGTCGAGCGGAGTCCCCCCCCCTTACGTCGGTGTCGAGCGGAGTCCCCCCCCCCTTACGTCGGTGTCGAGCGGAGTCCCCCCCCCTTACGTCGGTGTCGAGCGGAGTCCCCCCCCCCTTACGTCAGTGTCGAGCGGAGTCCCCCCCCCCTTATGTCAGAGATCAGTGGAGTCCCCCCTCCCATACGTCAGAGCTCAGCGGCGTCCCCCCTTACGTCAGAGCTCAGCGGAGTCCCCCCCCTTACATCAGAGTTCAGCGGAGTCCCCCCTTACATCAGAGTTCAGCAGAGTCCCCCCTTACATCAGAGCTCAGCTGCTAACTGGACATGGAATAGGGAAGTGTGAAGCTCCTGGAAGAACAGGGAGGGGGGAGGTAGATAAGGAGAGAAGGGGAGGAGGTGGGGAAAGCTCCATGGTAGAGCAGAGATCGCTCACCCCCAGGCTGCTCTCTGCAGGCTCAGACATCCCAATTGTACAACCGGATCTTCAAATTTCCCGCCAATGGGGCAGTCACAGAGCAGAGGAGCGGGAAGAGGCGGAGAAAAACAGAATCTCTCTCCTCCCCCGTCTATGCGGGGAGGGAGGGGGGAAGTGTGCTGTCTGAGCAAGTGTCACAGACACTGAGCGTGCCCAGCTGCAGCCTGCCCCCCCCCCCCCCCGGAGTCTACCAATCACTTTCTTCAGTAAGCCCTGCTGCTTGCCTGCAACAGGGATAAATGTAAGAAAACAACCAGCATGGCACCCGGAACTACATGTCTCGAGAGTCAGGAGATAGGATTTTTTTGATTGAAAAATAAACTTTATTACAGAAGTATAAAAAAACACGATATTCGTAATCGAGGTACATCTCACCCTGTACTGTGACGCAGCGCACCACATTGCAATATAGTTCCAGGCATACAATAAATACATTCAATAAATACATTCTGTTGTATATATTAAAAACTCCCAGTGCTATAATTAATTGAATTGTGATTAAAAAAAAAAAATTTTTTTACTGTGCAGAAAATTAATTTGTATGACATAAAAAATGTGCAAAGAAACCCTCCTTGCACTGTGATATATATGTGCAAAAGTAGATATGTGCAAATTTGCAAATATTACCCCAAAACAATAATGTATGATAAATATATATATAATGGAGTGTAATAATCAAATTAATATATGAAAAAATAAATAACAATAAAAATAACAAATAAATAATAATAGAAAACTGTGCAAACAATACTTCACTTATTGCAACAAAGGATAGTGATGTAAGCTGTATATTTCTTATCCTTTAGCTTTAAATGACATATGATGGTCCCAATTTGTTTGTGCAAATATATGGAAAGTATATTATTATTGAGGTAGTCTGTGGTTCTACTTTCCTTCCACTAGATGGCCTCCCAATTCCTTCTGGGTTGTAAGGGCTGGATGGATGGATATAGATATCTCCCCTCCTGTTGTCCGGGGTCTATTTCCTATCACCTCTTCCTCCCCTGTATTCCTCCGGTTTAGGCCATAAAAGAAAAAGATACCCACATGGTGTTTTATCCTTTATAAAGGGGTTTAATGCGTTTCCAGACAAATGCGAACTCACATTCCACAAGATAATACAGAGCGTTTTTATATAGATGTGTGCCCTCACACAAAGACAGTACTCGCCGTTCCGCTGCTATTGGCGTCGTGATGTCAGAGCCCCTCCTCTACGCGTTGCGCCACAGGGTCACGTGGCTTCCTCAGGGGGATGTAATCCCTGTGGCGCAACGTGTAGGGGAGGGGCTCTGACATCACGACGCCAATAGCAGCGGAACGGCGAGTACTGTCTTTGTGTGAGGGCACACATCTATATAAAAACGCTCTGTATTATCTTGTGGAATGTGAGTTCGCATTTGTCTGGAAACGCATTAAACCCCTTTATATTAATTATAGCACTGGGAGTTTTTAATATATACAACAGAATGTATTTATTGAATGTATTTATTGTATGCCTGGAACTATATTGCAATGTGGTGCGCTGCGTCACAGTACAGGGTGAGATGTACCTCGATTACGAATATCGTGTTTTTTTATACTTCTGTAATAAAGTTTATTTTTCAATCAAAAAAATCCTATCTCCTGACTCTCGGGACATGTAGTTCCGGGTGCCATGCTGGTTGTTTTCTTACATTTATCCCTGTTGCAGGCAAGCAGCAGGGCTTACTGAAGAAAGTGATTGGTAGACTCCGGGGGGGGGGGGGGGGGGGGCAGGCTGCAGCTGGGCACGCTCAGTGTCTGTGACACTTGCTCAGACAGCACACTTCCCCCCTCCCTCCCCGCATAGACGGGGGAGGAGAGAGATTCTGTTTTGCTCCGCCTCTTCCCGCTCCTCTGCTCTGTGACTGCCCCATTGGCGGGAAATTTGAAGATCCGGTTGTACAATTGGTGATGTCTGAGCCTGCAGAGAGCAGCCTGCGGGTGAGCGATCTCTTCTCTACCATGGAGCTTTCCCCACCTCCTTCCCTTCTCTCCTTATCTACCTCCCCCCTCCCTGTTCTTCCAGGAGCTTCACACTTCACTATTCCATGTCCAGTTAGCAGCTGAGCTCTGATGTAAGGGGGGACTCCGCTGAACTCTGATGTAAGGGGGGGACTCCGCTGAGCTCTGACGTAAGGGGGGACGCCGCTGAGCTCTGACGTATGGGACGGGGGACTCCACTGATCTCTGACGTAAGGGGGGGGACTCCGCTCGACACCGATGTAAGGGGGGGGGACTCCGCTCGACACCGACGTAAGGGGGGGGGGGGACTCCGCTCGACACCGACGTAAGGGGGGGGGGACTCCGCTCGACACCGACGTAAGGGGGGGGGGACTCCGCTCGACACTGACGTAAGGGGGGGGGGACTCCGCTCGACACTGACGTAAGGGAGGGGGGACTCCGCTCGACACTGACGTAAGGGGGGGGGACTCCGCTCGACACTGACGTAAGGGGGGGGGGACTCCGCTCGACACTGACGTAAGGGGGGGGGGACTCCGCTCGACACTGACGTAAGGGGGGGGGACTCCGCTCGACACTGACGTAAGGGGGGGGGACTCCGCTCGACACTGACGTAAGGGGGGGGGACTCCGCTCGACACTGACGTAAGGGGGGGGGACTCCGCTCGACACTGACGTAAGGGGGGGGGGACTCCGCTCGACACTGACGTAAGGGGGGGGGACTCCGCTCGACACTGACGTAAGGGGGGGGGACTCCGCTCGACACTGACGTAAGGGGGGGGGGACTCCGCTCGACACTGACGTAAGGGGGGGGGACTCCACTCGACACTGACGTAAGGGGGGGGGACTCCACTCGACACTGACGTAAGGGGGGGGGACTCCACTCGACACTGACGTAAGGAGGGGGGGACTCCACTCGACACTGACGTAAGGGGGGGGGACTCCACTCGACACTGACGTAAGGGGGGGGGGACTCCACTGGACACTGACGTAAGGGGGGGGGGGACTCCACTCGACACTGACGTAAGGGGGGGGACTCCACTCGACACTGACATAAGGGGGGGGGGGACTCCACTCGACACTGACATAAGGGGGGGAACTCCGCTGGACACTGACGTAAGGGGGGGACTCCGCTGGACACTGACATAAGGGGGGGACTCCGCTGGACACTGATGTAAGGGGGGAATGATAAATACGATCCTTCCTATGACTTGTTTGCTCTGAGGCCGTGCTGTGAAGTCAATGTCGGGTCATCATGAACTTGATGACTTTTGATTGGAGTTGCTGGATAATCAGGATAATTGCCCGATATCCAGCTGCAAGGCTCCAATCTCCGGCAGCCTGCTGACTGACAGGAGTGATGTCACTGTCACTCTCTGCAGTAAGAGAAGGGATTGGATAGCAGGAGAATGCTGCTGGTGGAGCAGAGAGGGCTTTGGGGGAGGACTCTGTTCTCCTCCCTCCAATAGCAGCTCAGTGTGGGTAGGAGGGGGACAACAGGGGGAAGACCTTTGGTTGAAAAATATACTGTAATATCCAGGACATTGTACAGAGTGGTGGTGGGTTCCTGGGGCTCTGAATTCCAGCACCGGGCACTGCCAGAGCCTGTGTCATGGGAAGGTATGGGACTGTCTCCAGAAGATGTATAGCACTGACCCCTGACTACCTGTTAGTCTATGCTGAGCATACAGACCTCCTTTAGAAACAAGTGCCCACCAAGGGGTGAAGACTGTCCTTCATTCCACCTGGACAATATTATTTGACCGGTGAGATGGTAAGAAGGTGAAGGTTGCCTTCTTTTCATGGCTGGAGTTCTGTAAGGAGGTCTGAAAGTAAGTTCAGGTAGGAGGACCATCATAGACCAACAGCCCCCTCCCTAACTCAGCGACTCCCTGAGCCATAGTACCTCCTCTTCTCTCAGAGATCTCCTATCAAGGACCCAAAGTCCTTCAGCTACTCTACCCCCTCAGAGAACTTGGGATCCACTATCCTCCAAGGGGCCCCAAAGTTCTCCATTATCTGTACCCAAAAAGAGACCCCTCAGCTCCCCTTCATCCATCAGAACCCTTAGAGGACCATATTACTAGAATTTATCTCCACAATGAGGAGAATGTTCCGGCCCCGGAAGTGGGGGAATGTTCTGCCCCTGAAGGGGTTCATCTGGGTTCCCACACTATATATGTGTGTATCATCATCTGCTGGAGATAAAAGATGTCACAGTGACTATGGAGAAAGAGGACGGACATGACTATGGAGGAAGAGGACGGACATGACTATGGAGGAAGAGGATGGACATGACTATGGAGGAAGAGGACAGACATGACGGGGGGTTACTGGGTGTAAATAGGAAATAACAGCTTATTACCTCCTCTGTTGCCACTTTCACCAACGTCTCCTTGCTGGTTTCTACCATATGGAACTTCCTGTCTTTATTCCAGATGACTTCCTGTCTTTACCCGACATCACTTCCTGTTTGTACCTGACATTTCCTTTCTGTATTCCATAGAGACCTTCTATTTGGGTATAAGTGAGATCACCACCTTGTGGATTTCAGAAGAACTGCAGAAACATAAAAATATCTACCTTACAGGGCTACCAGGGAAGTTCAAAAATAATAAATAATAATAATAAATAGCTCTTATGTTTAATAAAGATATTTTATTACATATAGAAAAGTCTTAAAAACACAGAACACAAAAACCAAATGTATAGTTAATAAAACAGATACCACCAAAACTGATCCTTTTGTTGAAGAAAATGCAAAAATACATCCTAAAGTATAATAATATCTATCAATCCACTGATAATGAAGATGTTAGACATAAATGACAAGGATGTAATGGTCACAGAGGAATGGTGGTGGAGATCTCTCAAAGTAAGAACACTTCCTTGAATGGTTCTATAAATAAAGAATGAATCCTGGAGGGAATAAAGCTGTAAAGCAATAAATAATATATAAACTGGGCCATCCACTTCATCCATAAAGACATTGTGATTGAAGATCTTCTAGATCACATAGAAGGAGGACTCATCCATGATTTCATACATTTGTTTGGAAGGATAGAACAATCCTCAGAAGGGAACATGTAGGATGACAGGAAAGGCTCCTGACTGGTGAGATCCTCCAAACATAATGATGACATCCATGAACTGGAGCGAGCTCGTTGGGGTGATAAAGCCAATCTGGAAACACTGTGTAGACGTTCTCCAAGAACTCAGCACACTCCAGGTGTGGAGAAAGTCTCCAGGTGGGTTTAGCCTGTCATTTATCATAGGTAGAAATGTCCACACATGGACTTCCACAGGGACCCCCAGACTACATATAGAACTTGGAGGTACCTGTAACATGGAACAGGATTTGGTGTTGCTGGAAGACTGGTCAGATCAGTGGAAATTGCAATTCAATGTTTCTGAATCGTGGGCTGGGGATGGGTAGCGGGTACAAAGCTCCCTGGGATGGGCACACTTTCAGGGACAGATACCAGTCCAGTGATGTAGTGTCACACAGTGCAGTGTTTATTGGTGCTGATTACAGGTGCTGTACAATGTTCCACAAAGTAACAGCAAAAACCTCAAAACCAAAATCCTAGCCGTGTCCCGGCACTAACTACACAAACACGATTCCTGACTATCAGGGTACTGGGGCAGTGGCCATTCTTTATTCTGTTGAATTGTTGGGGAGGAGACACACTGGACACCTTGGCTGCCATTGTGCTATACGCTGGGTGTCCGGTGCGCTCCTGTACCTTTAACCACCTCCTGTCCGGCCGTTGTATATAAACGGCCAGACGGTGGCAGTGCAGGGGTGGGTGGCCATTTATAAATGGCCTCCCCACCCCCTGCTTGTGTGCGCTCCCTGGGAGCATGCAGCACCGCAATCCGGTGCCTGCTGTGTCCTCCAGACACAGTGGAACACCATTCATCTTACAGGACCTCTGTGCGAGGTCACGATCATGTGAACACTGATTGGCCAATCAGTGATCACATGTCACTTCTGACATCATTGCTTACTACGGGTGAAATCTGTAAATGATCACAGAGGTGACATGGTACAGGGCTATTCATAACAGCCTTGTACCATGTGACAAGCTGTGACCAATCACAGCTCACACAGTATTTCTCAATGGCTGCAAGAATGCAGCCAGAGAGAAGGAGAAATTATTCCTCTTTATGGGTGTAAAAGCAATCGGTGTAAAAAATAATTTAAAAAAATCTTCATCACCCCCCAAAGGTAGTACAGTGTCACCATGGTGACAGTATGTTAAAAAAAAATAAATAATAATAATAATATAAAAAAATAAAATAAAAATGTTAAAATATTTTTAAAAAATTATAATTTTTGGTTATAAACTAATTTGGGTTATTTTTTGTTTTACCAAAAAGATAACGGAATACATTTTGGCCAAGATGTATGATGAAATATTTATTTGCAAAATTTTGTAAGAAAAACACTTTTTTTCAAAATTTTTGGACTTTTGCATTTATAAAGCAAAAAAATAAAAATACCACCAAAATAAAGTTTTATCTGTCTCAAAAAATGCTAAAAAAAATCATATGGGTACAGTGTTGCATGACTGCGCAATGGTCATTCAAAGTGTGACAGCGCTGAAAGCTGAAAATTGGCCTGGGGGGGGGAAAGTGTCTGAACTTTGGTTAAAGAGGGGTGGGTTCCCACAGGTCCACCTGCCCTTGGTCTAGCAATACATGTGCCTCTACTATGGGGGTTCAATTAATTTGTAGAGTTAGGACTACAGAATATCGGGGGGGCCGTGACGTGGCTCTGTAGCTTACAATGTGATTGCAAATGCGTGCTAACTAAACCCCCGTTTTTAACGCATACTGTTAGACGGGGTAATTCGGTTTGTTTTCAGGATGGCTGGCAAGTTGAGCCGGGAACTTTTCTCTTTTGTTGTGTGACATGCGTTGCCCGTTCAAGTGCTCCTTGCTGTGAAGGCCAGTTATAGACTGGGGCAGCGGCCATTTCTTGTACTATCAGGGGGGGCAAGCCTAGTGCTTGTCAGTCTCCAAAGATGCAGCTTTACCCCAAGAACCCTTTGGAGGACCCCTGGCTGAGAAAGGCTGAACTAGGCAGTCATATATTTCTGTCCCCCTTGGTGGGAGTGGAGGTGACCCCTCTATCAGTGTAGCGATCCCCCCAAAGGGGGTAAGTTTGTTCACTCCACCACTCTGCCTCCCAACCCCAAGAACTGTCTCAGCCCCAACTGACACCCCTGACAATAGTGAAGTACAAGGACCAATGAAAAGCACACACGGTATAATAAACACAGAGATCAGCTTTACTGTAAGACCTCTATGGGAAGTAATAAACATGAACAACAGGTATACGTTCGGTGAATCCAGAGAACAGCAAATCCTGAGACCGGAAGCAATATAACTCACTTTTACACTCAGGCTGCTTTCAGGGGATTCCAACCGTGAATAACCCCAAGAGCAGAGGAAACACTTACATGGCGCCCTCAAAGTGGGTCTAAACCCCTTTACATAAACTCAGCTCTATGATGTCCAAGCAGGAGGAGAGCAGAAGGATGACTCTCTGTGGTGTCAGACTTCTCCCTTCTAACCCCCGACACCACAAGCCCAATAGGCAAACACTGCGCCCAACTGATGCTTCATAGCTACTTTCCAAGGTAGAGCTATTCCCTCCCACACCATGCAATATAGAGGCCTGAATACGCATGCGCGTGCCCGTATGGCACCAGTAACTTCAGTCTCTTGGTAACAGGATGAATGTTGGGGTCTTCAGCGAGACACTTTCATTGGTGCACTTACACTCCTATGGTAAAGTATCATTGTAATCCCGTGGCAGGATTTGTATAGCAAAGCAAACACTGTGTCTGTATAGCAGGACCATCTACACAACCCAGTGCCTGGTGAGTATGGGAGAAGTGTCATGTCTCTGTGTGCCGTGTTCCTGTCATCTGCCAGGGGGCAAAATCCCTCTCACCAGATCCTGGGACTAAGGCCCAAACCATGGTCCTGGAAATGACCGGCTCCTGTGGTCACCTCACGATGAGCCCTTCACACTGTCGGTGTAGGCACTGTACTGTAGGCCACATCTCTCAGGTTGGATGTTCCCTGACTGATGCAGATACCTAAACATGGAGTGAACTGACCCTGAGCACTTCTCTGCCAGGTCCAGACTGTCTCCTGCCACATGCAGACTGCCTCCCCTCAGGAAAAACAAGATGGAGTCCTTCACTCTCCTCACTAAGCATGCTGGTCTCTGTAGTTCCATTCCTCATATCAGCCTATCAGGCCATTTCTGTTCAGGACTGCATATTCCACAATGCTTTGCAGCTGCACCTCCTGCTTGAGAAAGTCCCTGTCATTGGCTCCTTTAATACCTCTTCTGATTGGCTCTCTCTGTATTACAGTCTGAGAGGAGAAGGGAGGGGCTGAAATCCCTGACTGCCTTGTGTGTATCCAGTGCAAGTGTCAGATTTCACAGGAGATGCCAGTCAGCAGGTTACAGCAGTCACAGATAGGAGTCATTTCCTCCCCTACACAAGGATCTACAGTCCATACACACCCAGCACAAGGCCGGGGTCACACTACCAGACGCTTCTCGGGGCTGCAGTTCCTCTGAGCTCCACAAGGTGGGGATCTCACTTCTACCCAGACTGGAAATCTCTATGGAAGACAGGAAGTGATGTCAGGCACAGACAGGAAGTGATGTCAGATACAAACAGGAAGTTTTGGGTGAGAGGTGAGTTGGGAGGAAGCAGAGAGGAGACGTTGGTGGAAGTGGCAGCAGAGGAGGTAATAAGATGTTATTTCCTATTTACACCAAGTAACCCCCCGTCATGTCCATCCTCTTCCTCCATAGTCACGTCCATTCTCTTCCTCATAGTCATGTCCGTCCTCTTCCTCCATAGTCACGTCCGTCCTCTTCCTCCATAGTCACTGTGACGTCTTTTATCTCCAGCAGATGATGATACACACATATATAGTGTGGGAACCCAGATTAACCCCTTCAGGGGCAGAACATTCCCCACTTCCGGGGCCGGAACATTCTCCTCATTGTGGAGAGGTGTCACCTTTCCCACCAATCACTTTCTCACCTCATCAGTCTATATCAAAGGATTATACCACTTTTATAAATGGCGAGGGATGGAGAATCCTATGACATCACACTGACCTCACAGCTCCTCCCCCAATGTCCCTCCATCCAGAGTCAGAAAATCCTATGACATCACACTGACCTCACAGCTCCTCCTCCCAATGTCCCTCCATCCAGAGTCAAATGTCCCTCCATCCGGAGTCAGAGAATCCTATGACATCACACTGACCTCACAGCTCCTCCCCCCAATGTCCCTCCATCTGGAGTCAGATAATCCTATGACATCACACTGACCTCACAGCCCCTCCCCCCAATGTCCCTCCATCCGGAGTCAGAGAATCCTATGACATCACACTGACCTCACAGCCCCTCCTCCCAATGTCCCTCCATCCGGAGTCAGAGAATCCTATGACATCACACTGACCTCACAGCCCCTCCTCCCAATGTCCCTCCATTTGGCTCCTTTCTTTTTATTCTATGGTCTTAGGATGTGGGTACCCTTGGCCTCCTCATAAGCAAAACAGAACTGTTGGTCCTGCGTTGTGTGTAATGACGTCAGAATTCCTTATACCCTGCGTAGTGTGGGGGTCCTGTGGGGGGAAATTATACCTCAGCCTGAAGTGGGGCTTTAATAAAATGGAGACCTGAATGGAGAGGTGAGGAGGATTCTGGGAATATCATTTGATGTGACTATTTGTGTTCAGATGTAGAGTTTTCCTCCTGTGAAGTCTGGAGATCATATGACATCACATTGCCTCCACCTCCCTCCCTGATAGAAGAGAGAAAGAAGAAGAAGATTCTAGAAGTCACCAGAGAGATCACTGAGCTGCTGACAGGAGAGGTGAGCGGTGCCGGGAATTCTGGGACATTCTCCAGTAACAGACAAGGGATGTGTCTGGATGGTGACTGTATCATTGTGTGTGTCAGGTTCCTATAAGGTGTCAGGGTGTCACTGTCTATTTCTCCATGGAGGAGTGGGAGTATTTAGAAGGACACAAGGATCTCTACAAGGACGTCATGATGGACAATCAGCCGCCCCTCACATCACCGGGTAAGAGGAGACTTTATTGTAAAGGAGAGAGCAGTACGGAGGATCCACCTAGATCCCCCATCATCTGATAAACACATAGAAACAATGGATTCAGTCAGTGTGTGTGTTTCCTACAGATGGATCCAGTCATGGGAACCCACCAGAGAGATGTCCCCGTCCTCTGTATTCCCGGGATTCCACACAGGAAGGTCACACCATCCCTCACCATCATCAGGTAGATGATGACAATTATTGGTAGTTGTGATTTATACACAGCATGTTTGTTACAATGAATGTTTTATTATATCTTTCAGAGTGGAATCCTCGATGATTATATTATTGTTGTTAAAGAAGAGTATAAAGAGGAGGATGAGGAGTATGGAGTGATGGAGGAGTTTTCAGAAGGACACAAGGATATGATGGAGCCACCTAATACCAGGAACCCCCCAGAGAGATGTCCCCGTCCTCTGTATTCCCGGGATTCCACACAGGAAGGTCACACCATCCCTCAGTATCACAAGGTTGGTGGGATGGATCATCTAGAACATGGACTTGTAGGGGTGATGTGTGAATTTTTTTATGTGATATTTTCTCTCATTTCCTTGATTTAGAGTGGAGATCCAATCGATATAGAATTTGAGGTGAAAGCAGAAGAAGAAGAGGCGTATGTGAGGGATGATCAGCAGTCTATGGAGGAGGATGGAATAACGGGGACATTTATAGAGGAGGACACTCCTACAGAGATCAGCACAGGTGGGTCATGAACACTAAATCCATTCCTCCACCCATACTGCTCACTGATTGGTCCAGAGTAGGGCGGGGACTGGGTGATATCAGCCTGTAATCCCCTGGTCACTTTCCTGAGCTGTGTTCCCCGTCCTGTATTCCTGGATTTCTCTCGGATAATCTTCCTTCTCTGTGCTGCAGACACAATTTATGTCTCTAGACTGGATTTATGGAGGTTCTGGGGTTCAGCTGGCAGCAAAATGTTCATTTCACCATAAGTGTTACTAGACCTAGACACCTGGGGTGTGTGTATTGGGTGTCCTTCCTCATGTCCAGATCTATTAAGATCTCTGACAGAACAATTCTCCCAGGGTTCCTTGTTCTGTGGTCTGCTGGCTGTGCCGGGTGGAGGGATATGTCTGTAGTGTCTCAGCCCCAAGTCACTGAGTGCAGTCTCAGGAGATGGGAGGCAGCGGTGTGGGATCTCTGCAACTTGTCTACAGTAAACATTTAATATTCCACTGATTACTGAATACCAATATTATGAGTCCTGACCCTTACACTGTATAATTTATATTGTACATTACATACTCCTGACCCCTGCACTATATACTCTGTGTTGTACATTACATACTCCTGACCCCTGCACTATATACTCTGTGTTGTACATTACATACTCCTGACCCCTGCACTATATACTCTGTGTTGTACATTACATACTCCTGACTTCTGCTCTCCCCCTCCCCCTCCCCCCACTGCTATATATACACATAATATGGATTATCTTTTGTTCTACCAGCTGGACATTTTATATCGGATGATGTGATTGGAGCACAGACTTTTACATGGTGATAATAATGTGATAACATCCTCCAACTTTGGACCCTTAAACAGAAAGTGATAATGAGGGAGGAGTCAATACCCCAATGATGGTGGTCTTCAGGATCAGTCTAGTCTTCATCTTGGTTGTTCTCCCCCCATCCTCACTCTCTGACCTCTGGTGGGGCTCAGCCCCGCTGTTCTTCATGACTAAATCATGGACTAAATAAGGAAGTGCAGTACTTCTTGTGTTGGGAAGATGGCGATGAGTGATAGAGGGGGTGGGGACCCTCGTCCTATAATCCCCTCATCACTGTCCCTCCTATAAAAGACAGTTCTGGTTGTTTCCTCACTCTCTGACTAAGGTCCATGAATAAAGAAATGACCTGGTAGGAGATCAGAGGAGCCATTTCCTAGTTCCCTTGAGGGTGGAATTGTAAGCTCCTCAGAGACCAAGCTGCCTGATGTGGGCGGAGTCCTGGTTTGGGGGAACCAATCAGCTCCTGTCTAGTAATCCTCTTTGTCTTTGTATTTTAGTCCATGGCCGGGAGATGAGGAAAACCTCCGAGGATTGTCTCACTTTGTCTCCAGACTGGAAAGTAGAAGATGAGGACATCACACAGTATAGTCCAGGAGAAAACCCGGCTCCCTCCAATGTCCATCCGGCACCACCCAGTGTAGATGGACCATCGGATTCCTCGTATCCTGAGGAACCTCAGACTGTGCGGGACCGGGCCGGCCTTCCAACAGGAAAGAGCTTCTCCTGTACTGAGTGCGGGAAAGGATTCCGTTATAAATCCAGACTTAATAGGCATGAAAGATCTCACACAGGTGAGAAGCCATATTCCTGTGCTGAGTGCGGGAAATGTTTTGTATCAAAATCACATCTTGTCATACATCAAAAGCTGCACACAGGAGAAAAAATATATTCCTGTCATGAGTGCGGGAAATGTTTTTTACAGAAGTCCCATCTTTACACACATCAGAGATCTCACACGGGGGAAAAGCCATATTCCTGTTCTGAGTGTGGGAAATGTTTTTCACATAAATCCAGTCTTTACAGCCATCAGAGATATCACACGGGGGAGAAGCCGTATTCCTATCATGAGTTTGAGAAATGTTTTTCAAGGAGCTTCAATCTTTCTAGGCATACGAAATCTCACACGGAGAAGCCACTTTCTTCTCCTGAGTGAGGGAAATGTTCCTCACTGAAGTCCTGTCTTCCTGTACATCAGGGGTCACACACAATCCTGGAGGTGTATTAGTGTCCTGAGTGTGGGAAATGTCTTCTAGATGAATGTAGCTGGACATCCCAGCTCTCATGTGGGGAAGAAGCACACCCTGATATACACCTCAGATATACTCCATGGCTGATCTTCATCATGGAAGAAACAGTTCATAAGGAGATCAGAGGTCCCCAAAGACATGGATGAAGTGTGGGACCGGGTTGCCCATTGATGGCAGGAGAAGAATAACAATGGAGTCCTGCCCTGTGATTGGCTGAGTCTATAAATTGTTGACTGAATGAGCCGTCATTCACCCAGACGTGACCAGTTTGGTCCATACTTGAAGGAGAAGTTCCCCTTTTTGGGCAGAATTTCCCTCCCATAATACACAGAAGCGTTCTCTGATGCCGTCTCTGGCCCGGCCGTCCCGATGGGCTTTCCTCTCCCCTCATCCACAGGACCATCACTTGTCTGTCAGTTTATTGGATCGTTGGAACGGATTTTCAGATTGCATCATTTCCTGTCCATGATATCTTAGCATTCACTTCCTGTAGGCCACTTCCCAGAAGCCTTCACTTGTTGCATCACAGAAGGGGGTGTGACAGGGCGTGTTCACCGCTCGGGACCACACCTCCCTCATTATAATACCTTCCTATACAATCTGATTGGACAATCTCCTCTAGATCTCCCCCCAGCTATGTAGTACAAGGGCAGACAAAGTCCAGGGTATGGAATGTGTGACAATTTATATTGGGAACTTGTGAGGCCTGGGGGCTGCAAATGCATTAAGATGTACCGAGGGCTCCGGGGAGAGCGCAGATTAGTAACGTTTGTAACCGTTTTAGGATCACCCAAAAGAGGACAGAGAGGCAAGTGAGGGGATATGAAGTTGCTGGAATATTTATCAGAGTTCCAGGTGCAGAGTGTGTGACCCATCAAGAGGCTGATAGACGGAGGTCTGGATTTAGGAGGAAGCCATGGGAGTGAATGGTGAGAAGTTTGAGAACAGAGCAATGCTTCTAAGTCAGCCCATAAGGAGCCATGTATTGTGGTGTAAAGGGGGGTTAGTGGGGTAATCTGGGCACCAAGAAATATTTAGTAACATTTGGGACACCCAAACCTCCTTGTTCCTTATGTATATACATAGCATGTCTTGGGATTCGTGGCCCTTTGTCTGCTCAGTTGAATCACAAGACCTGATTTTAAAAAAGATTTCAGAGTATAGGAGGAGATGGGGATTGATGGGGGTGGGGATGGGGAAGAGTACAGGACAAGTAAAGGAGTTTTGGTAAAATTGCCAATTTTCCATCGCTGATCCTCCCTATCCAGGAGAGGTGAAGATGAGTCCAGGACAGAAGTAGGACTCTCAAGTATTTGAAAGTGGGGATGTAGTTGGCCTCATAGAGTGTGTTGTACGAGCGAGGGAGATGAATGCCCAAATAATTCAGGTAGGAGGTGGGCCAAGGAAACTATCATTCTGTTTTACAGAGGAAAGGGAAATGTATGGAGTACAGAGAATAGGACTGGCAGGGAGGTGTTGGGTTGGACCAAAGTAAGCAAAAGATCATCGGCAAACAATCTGACTTTACCCAGTTCAGGACCGACCACCACACTTATACTGCGGCAGGGCAGCCCCTCTGTTCCAGATCACATACAGTACATGTACACGTGTGAGCCCACCGCCCTGACTATGCTGACACTCGGTACAGCACAAGCCGATTATCAGGTCCAGGCCAATGATTTCTGGCCTGGACCTGCTGATCACCTGGACCTGCTGATCACCTGCACCTGCTGATCACCTGTACAGAATCAGAGATCATTCTGTGTCCATATTTATAAACACAGGAACTGGAAAGGTACACTAGTGAAGAGGAGCACAAATAATACAAAGTATTCCCACAAGCAGCTAAAAAAGGTGATCAATAATCAATAAACCAACTTAACAGTGAATTCAACTAAAACAATGCTGCCCACACCTGAACATACTCATATAAATGTGCAAAAATGTCAATAAATAGAAATACAGCGCCGAGCTTTCCTTAACCGCTTTAAGTCCTCCCTATAATAGAAATACTTCTACAGTGCGGACTCCCTGAACAAAATCATGTGTATATGTATGTGATTCGCGCTCCCGCAGTTGCCAGGGGGGCACATGTGCACACGCCAACCTGCCGTTGCTGTTATTCAGTTCCTGACCGATCAATCATCATGTTCAGGCCAGTGATGTTCGGATCTGATGATCGATCCCTGCCCTATCAGAGATCTTCCTGTAGATGTGTTTTACATTATACAGGTACAGGAAATGATGACATCTTCTCTCTCTGAGCACATTCCGTCCCAGAGAGAGAAGAAAGCAGATCCATGTGAGTAAAAGCACTACACACACAGTAAAATCACATTTAGGACACATTTAACCCCCTGATCACCCCCCAGTTAACCCCTTCGCTGCCCTGTCACCAGTGTCATTAGTACAGTGTACAGATTTTTTGCTATTCACTGTATTAGTGTCACCAGCGACTTCAGATAGCATTAGTGTCAGTTAGCATCCCTCCCAGATAGCGTCAGATTGCCCGTCACTACATCAGTCATCACATTTAACCCCTTGATTGCCAGGAACACGCTCATACACAATAAACCTCCATTGCTAGTATAGTGTCTAAGCGGATCAATATCTTTGATCAGATCATAAATATGCCAGCGATCACATTAGTATAGTGTCCCCAAAAATGCAGCATTAGCGGGATCAGCCCCGGCAACCTGCCAGCACCTGCGTTTAGCCCCTACGCTTAACTCCCCCTCCCCCAGCAAGTGCAGTGTCAGTAGGTCACTGTCACAGGATACATTGCGCACAAAATCGCAGTGTTCACAGAATCAGGCCTGATCTCTGCTAGCACTTGCAAGTAAATTTTTTGAGCGGTTCAAGCAGTCCCTGACAGCCAGGCACTCTTTTTCCTATGAATTGCACTAGGTACCTATAAATTTAGTGTCCAACGAAAGGTATTCTAGTGAAGAGGCCTACAGGATTCTGAGCATATCAGATGAGAGTGAAGGGGAAGACTCACTGACACAATCAGCCACAGAATATGAACCTGTAGACAACAGTGGCACCCTGACAGATCACTCAGATGATGGAGAAGAGGTCCCTGCTAAGGTCAGGAGTACCCGACCCCATTCCCAGGCTGCTGAGGTGTTACAATCGCATGATGACTCTCATATGCAGCAGAATGCCGCATGAATGGCGATCACCAGCGGCCTAGTACATCCTGGTCTTTCACATACCAACACTGCAGTATCGCTTGGTGACATGGTGAGTCCCATAAGTGCAGTACAAGCTGGTGCAGTGGTGAGTACAAGTATTGTCCTGAAGCCACCAAAACTTCACACACAGGCCCATAGAGCCCCTAGTATCCTTCCGGGTATGCTTGCCGATTGGCAGCCCACAAATTCTGCAGCACCTACACTTCCCCCATTCACTGCCTTACCCAGAATTCAGGTGGACACAGCAAATTTAACTCCTCCCCTTGATTTTTTTTTAGCTGTTTTTCACGGAAGATCTGTATGAATTGATTGCGGATCAAAGCATTTTATATGCACAACAGTTTATCACCACCAACCCGAATTCAAACCTTGCCAGACTGTTCACATGGAAACCTATTATAGTTTCTGAATTTAAGGTTTTTTTGGGCCTAACCCTCCACATGGGCATTACTAAGAAAAATGAACTGCAGTTGTATTGGTCCGCAGACCCGATTCATCATATGCCGTGTTCTCTGCTGTCATGGCCAGGCATAGATATTAGAGTATAATGTGTTTTATGCATTTCAATGACAATACAATCTGTCATCCTCGGGGTGACCCTGAATTTGACCGGCTCCACAAAATTCGTCCCCTTGTAAATCACCTTAACCAAAAATCTGCAGATGTCTATACTCCCCACCAAAAAAATCTGCGTTTATGAGTCCTTCATTATTTTTTTAGGCCACCTTGCATTCAAACTATCTCCCCAATAAGCTGGCCAGATATGGGGTCAAACCTGTATATCAGACCTGTGATTTTGGGAGGGGGAGGGGGTTGGTGCTATCCTGGTATTTCAGGGCATCCGAAACTGTGATAGGTAGTGAGGAAGTGAAATGAAGAAGTTATTCACCTTTCAAAGTGGTCATTGGATTTCACACCCCTGTATGTAGCTAGGCTCCCAAAAATCCTCTCACACGTGGTACCCCCATACTCAGTAGAAGTAGCAGAATGTATTTGGGGTGTAATTCCACATATACCCATGGCTTGTGTGAGCAATATGTCATTTAAGTGAAAATTTTGTGTACAAAAAAAAAACGTGGCAAAAAAATAAATCTTCCATGGACTCAACATGCCTCTCAGCAGATATCTTAGGGTGTCTTCTTTCCAAAAAGGGCTCATTTGGGGGTGTTTGTACTATCCGGGTATTTTAGCACCTCAAGAAATGTGATGGGCAATCAGAAAGTAAAAGCTGTTTAAATTCCATAGTTTGTAGATGATATAACTTTCACACAAAGCAATTATAATGCAGTTATTGGGATTTTTTTTATACCAAAGACATATAGCAAAAAACATGTTGGCCTAAATTTATGACAAAATTTGAGTTTATTGGATATTTTTTATAACAGAAATGAGAAAATATTGGTTTTTTTTTCAAAAGATAGAGAATTAAAGTTCCGATTTCCAGAATCCCATCATTTGGAGTTTGGTTGTATGAGTTTGTTTTTGGAGTAGGTGGTAGAAGGTAGAGAGATGGGAGCTGGAAGGTGTAGAGCTGTTGAAGAGTGTTATGAGGCCCATGGGCTGAGTGTTCTCACACCAGTGCAGGTGAGGTAGCATATGTCTAATTCTGAGGAATTTGTAGAAGTCTTTCTGGTCCAGAAAATAAGTGAGGCTGGGATCCTGAAACGTTCTTATGTAAGTGTTGTTCAGCAGATCTTTGACAGAGTAAATGCCCTTTGTGTACAAGTTTACAGGTGGATATCTTCAGATAGGAGTTCCAAGGTGAGAAGAGAAGACATTGCAGAACTTTTTGCGGTATGTCCAAAGAGGATTACGCCAAAGAGTTCCACATTCATATGATTGGTGTTTTGGTGTCCAGGAATTCTGGTCAGTTTCTATCATTGCACCATGGAGAGTATTCTTCCCATCCACACTGCAGTGTAGTATGATGGCTGTAGGATGGAGGATAGGAAGTGTCGGTCTCGGGAGGAGAAATAAAGCTCAGCGGATCATAGGTACAGATCTATCGAATTTGGACACAGCTATGCCAGCAGACTAAAAAAGAGAGCAAATGGCAGAGTGATCCATCCCGGTTACAGTGTGTTTGTATCTATGATAAATGACAGGCTAAACCCACCTGGAGACTTTCTCCACACCTGGAGTGTGCTGAGTTCTTGGAGAACGTCTACACAGTGTTTCCAGATTGGCTTTATCACCCCAACGAGCTCGCTCCAGTTCATGGATGTCATCATTATGTTTGGAGGATCTCACCAGTCAGGAGCCTTTCCTGTCATCCTACATGTTCCCTTCTGAGGATTGTTCTATCCTTCCAAACAAATGTATGAAATCATGGATGAGTCCTCCTTCTATGTGATCTAGAAGATCTTCAATCACAATGTCTTTATGGATGAAGTGGATGGCCCAGTTTATATATTATTTATTGCTTTACAGCTTTATTCCCTCCAGGATTCATTCTTTATTTATAGAACCATTCAAGGAAGTGTTCTTACTGTGAGAGATCTCCACCACCATTCCTCTGTGACCATTACATCCTTGTCATTTATGTCTAACATCTTCATTATCAGTGGATTGATATTTATTTTTATGCATTAAAGAATATTTTTACATTTTCTTCACCAAAAAGATTTGATTTCAGAGGGAATCTGTTTTAATTTGTTTTCTATATGTAATAAAATATCTTTGTTAAAGTGTTGGTTCCATAAGAACTAGAATGATTTGTTCTTCCTTATCTTGTGTTATATATGAATTTCCCTGGTAGCCGTGTAAGGCAGATATTTTACAGGAATGATTATTCAGGCTCCATTCACACCAATGCGTTTTTTAGTGCTTTTTGTTTTCAGAAACGCACAACAGTCCGCTTAACATGGTTTCCTATGGGCCATGTTCACATCTAGGCTTTTTTGAGCTGCTGTGTTTTTGGAAAGGGTCCAGGACTTTTTTTAAAAGCAAAAATCAGCATTTTTGCTACAATAGAGTTCAATGGAGAATCTCTTGAATTGCATGGTTGTACATTTTTGCATTTTTATTCTGCCCAGCAAAAAAAAAAATTCCACTTTGAAAACTGAAAAAAACATGAAATGCGCCACAAAGGTATCACAAACATATCAAAGTGCAAGTGTACAATCCAAACACACTTGTTCCTGCATTAAAAATGGCGGTGTGTATAAGTGGGTGCTGCAGCGACCGTCGGCTGGAACTGAACAGAATCAGTGAGGGAGAATGTCACCAGCACACCGAGGATCACCAATATGGGGCCAAAATTTTTACTGAACGATCACATAGTTACAGCAAGGCAATGCTTTGGAGACTCGCATGACTCCTCTGTCACATGCCTGATGAAGGCTTCCTGCGAGACTCCGATACATTGCCTTGCAGTAACTATGTGATCGTTCATTAAAACTTTTGGCTCCATATTGGTGATCCTCGGTGTGCTGGTGACATTCTCCCTTACAAACATATCAAAAACACATAAAAAACTCAAAATGAACTGTGAAAAGCACTGCAAAAAGAACAAAAAGCAAACTACAAAGCTGTGAACAGAGCCTTACAGATGTTTCTCGGGGCTGCAGTTCCTCTGAATTCCAGAAGGTGGTGATCTCACTTCTTCCCAGACAGGACTTCTCTATGGAAGACAGACAGGAAGTGATGTCAGGCAGGAAGTTCCAGGTGGTTTTGAAGTATAAAAAAGACGTTACCAGAAGTAGCAGCAGAGGAGGTAATAAGACGTTATTTCCTATTTACACTCAGTAACCCCCCGTCATGTCCGTCCTCTTCCTCCATAGTCACGTCCATCCTCTTCCTCCATACTCACGTCCGTCCTCTTCCTCCATAGTCACGTCCGTCCTCTTCCTCCATAGTCACGTCCGTCCTCTTTCTCCAAAGTCACGTCAGTCCCCTTCCTTCATACTCACGTCCGTCCTCTTCCTCCATAGTCACGTCCGTCCTCTTCCTCCATAGTCATGTCCATCTTCTTCCTCCATACTCACGTCCGTCCTCTTCCTCCATACTCACATCCGTCCTCTTCCTCCATAGTCATGTCCGTCCTTTTCCTCCATAGTCATGTCCGTCTTCTTCCTCCATCATCATGTCCGTCCTCTTCCTCCATAGTCACGTCAGTCCTCTTCCTCTATAGTCACATCCGTCCTCTTCCTCCATAGTCAGGTCCGTCCTCTTCCTCCATAGTCAGGTCCGTCCTCTTCCTCCATAGTCACGTCCGTCCTCTTCCTCCATAGTCACGTCCGTCCTCTTCCTCCATAGTCACGTCCGTCCTCTTCCTCCATAGTCACTGTGACGTCTTTTATCTCCAGCAGATGATGATACACACATATATAGTGTGGGAACCCAGATGAACCCCTTCAGGGGCAGAACATTCCCCCACTTCTGGGGCCGGAACATTCTCCTCATTGTGGAGATAAATTCTAGTAATATGGTCCTCTAAACAAACAGCACTGACAATAAATAGACAAGACAAGGACCATCCTGACCATACATGGCCTACAAAGGGCAATGATGACACTACACAGGCAGCCAATGGGCAATCATTACACTATGCAGCCAACACAATGATGGAGTGCCGGGGTCAGGAGTATGGAGCATAGAGCCCCTTACATTGCTGCTCAGGAGGAAGGAAACATTCCCCAGCCGGCCATGAAGAATATGTTCCATCATTGGTGTCAGAGAGAGGGAAATACTGAGGGAAGTAGAGGACTGAGGGGTCTCTGAGGAAGTAGTGGGACTAAAGAACTCTGGATCCTCTGAGGGTTTCCTGCATCTGAAGGACTCTGGGACCTCTGAGGTGGAGGAGTAGCTGAAGAACTTTGGGAGCCTGTTAGGAAGTAATAGGGCTGAACAACTCTGAGAGGTTAGTGGGGCTGAAGGACTGTGGGGGCCTCTGAGGGGGTATTCAGGCTGCAAGGCTCTGAGGTAAGAGGGGGCTTTAGGGCTCATAGGAACTCTTGGTCTCTGATGGTCCTCCCACCCCTCCTTCACTTACTTTTCTGACCTCCTTAAAAATCTCCTGCCAGCACGTGTAGGGAGTCTTCACCTCTCCATCTCACTGGTCAAGACACAGAATAGAACAAAGAAGGACACTTGGTCCTTGGGGAGGTCTGTATGCATAGCATTGCTTAATGGGCGGACAGTCCAATACCTTCCCATACCAAATAATCTAGCAGTTCCCGGTGTTGGAAGTCAGAGCCAGAAAAATCCACCTCCCACTCTGTACAATGTCCTGGAAATGTCAGAATACTTGGCAACTAAGAGATCAAACCCTTCCCCCTGCTGTCCTCCTCCTACCCACACATAGAAGAGATGAAAACAGACTCCTCCCCCACAGCTCTCTACTCCACCAGCACCATCCTCCTGCTACCCAATCCAATCTCTTCTCTTACTGCAGAGAGTGACAGTGACATCACTCCTGTCAGTCAGCAGGCTGCTGGAGATTGGAGCCTTGCAGCCGGAGTTCTGCCAATTATCCTGATTATCCAGCAATTCCGGCCAGCAAGTTCCCCTTCCTGGACATCATGATGAGCCGACATTGACCTCACAGCACTGTCTCAGAGGAAACAAGTCATAGGAAGGATCAGATTTATCATTCCTTGTCTGCAGATCTAATACTCATCAAAACCAGTTCAGAGACCAAACAAACCCAACAGAGAAAAGGGGATTTCTGATGCAGCAGGTCAAGAGGGTCCCGGGACCTTGAAAATTTTGTAAACCCTAAACAGTCCAGACTGAATATCTTCCCATGGGAGCAGTAATTCTTCAATGTCCAGCAACCCTCCTATTCCCCCCTCACATCCACATCCTATTATTGTGTGACCAATACCATCCAAATCATTCTTACTTTCATTTCCCAAAGTTATCCGTCTACAAGGAGACCTGTATAGATCACATGATGGCACCAATGAGGATGGAGGAGGACCGGAGTCACATGACTGAGAAGATACTAAACCTCACCCTGGAGATCATCTACCTGCTGACTGGAGAGGTAAGGAGGATTCTGGGAAGTCACATGACATCACTCTCATCTCTATTAATAAAACACAGACCTGACCGGAGAGGTGAGGAGGATTCTGGGAGGTCACATGACATCACTCTCATCTCTATTAATAAAAAACAGACCTGACCGGAGAGGTGAGGAGGATTCTGGGAGGTCACATGAAATCACTCATCTCTGTTAATAAAACACAGACCTGACCGGAGAGGCAAGGAGGATTCTGGGAGGTCACATGACATCACTCTTATCTCTATTAATAAACACAGACCTGACCGGAGAGGTGAGGAGGATTCTGGGAGTCTAACATGATATTCCTATTGGTTCCTCAATACAGAGATTTCCTCTTCTGAAGTCAGGTGATCATATGACCATCACAGTGCCTCCATGTGACTCCCTAAACCCTGAGAGACACAACATGCAGAAGATTCTAGAAGTCACCAAGAAGATGATGGAGCTGCTGACAGGAGAGGTGAGCGGTGCCGGGAATTCTGGGACATTCTCCAGTAACAGACAAGGGATGTGTCTGGATGGTGACTGTATCATTGTGTGTGTCAGGTTCCTATAAGGTGTCAGGGTGTCACTGTCTATTTCTCCATGGAGGAGTGGGAGTATTTAGAAGGACACAAGGATCTCTACAAGGACGTCATGATGGACAATCAGCCGCCCCTCACATCACCGGGTAAGAGGAGACTTTATTGTAAAGGAGAGAGCAGTACGGAGGATCCACCTAGATCCCCCATCATCTGATAAACACATAGAAACAATGGATTCAGTCAGTGTGTGTGTTTCCTACAGATGGATCCAGTCATGGGAACCCACCAGAGAGATGTCCCCGTCCTCTGTATTCCCGGGATTCCACACAGGAAGGTCACACCATCCCTCACCATCATCAGGTAGATGATGACAATTATTGGTAGTTGTGATTTATACACAGCATGTTTGTTACAATGAATGTTTTATTATATCTTTCAGAGTGGAATCCTCGGGGATGATAATATTGATGATAAAGAAGAGTATAAAGAGGAGGATGAGGAGTATGGAGTGATGGAGGAGTTTTCAGAAGGACACAAGGATATGATGGAGCCACCTAATACCAGGAACCCCCCAGAGAGATGTCCCCGTCCTCTGTATTCCCGGGATTCCACACAGGAAGGTCACACCATCCCTCACCATTACAAGGTTGGTGGGACTGAGCATCTAGAACATGGACTTGTAGGGGGGATGTGTGAATTTTTTTATGTGATATTATCTCTCATTTCCTTGATTTAGAGTGGAGATCCAATCGATATAGAATTTGAGGTGAAAGCAGAAGAAGAAGAGGCGTATGTGAGGGATGATCAGCAGTCTATGGAGGAGGATGGAATAACGGGGACATTTATAGAGGAGGACACTCCTACAGAGATCAGCACAGGTGGGTCATGAACACTAAATCCATTCCTCCACCCATACTGCTCACTGATTGGTCCAGAGTAGGGCGGGGACTGGGTGATATCAGCCTGTAATCCCCTGGTCACTTTCCTGAGCTGTGTTCCCCGTCCTGTATTCCTGGATTTCTCTCGGATAATCTTCCTTCTCTGTGCTGCAGACACAATTTATGTATCTAGACTGGATTTATGGAGGTTCTGGGGTTCAGCTGGCAGAAAAATGTTGGTGTTCACTATAGATGTTGCTCAACTTGGCATTTGGCGTATGAGACTTGGACATTTTTCCCCATGCCCGGGTCCAGCAAGATCTCTGACAGAACATTTCTCCCAGGGTTCCTTGCTCTGTTATCTGCTGGCTGTGCCGGGTGGAGGGATATGTCTGTAGTGTCTCAGACCCAAGTCACTGAGTGCAGTCTCAGGAGATGGGAGGCAGCGGTGTGGGATCTCTGCAACTTGTCTACAGTAAATATTAAAAGCTCCACTGATTACTGAATACCAATATTATGAGTCCTGACCCTTACACTGTATAATTTATATTGTACATTACATACTCCTGACCCCTGCACTATATACTCTATGTTGTACATTACATACTCCTGACCCCTGCACTATATACTCTGTTGTAGATTACATACTCCTGACCCCTGCACTATATACTCTGTTGTACATTACATACTCCTGACCCCTGCACTATATACTCTATGTTGTACATTCCATACTCCTGACCCCTGCACTATATACTCTATGTTGTACATTCCATACTCCTGACCCCTGCACTATATACTCTATGTTGTACATTACATACTCCTGACCCCTGCACTATATACTCTATGTTGTACATTACATCCTCCTGACCCCTGCACTATATACTCTATGTTGTACATTACATACTCCTGACCCCTGCACTATATACTCTATGTTGTACATTACATACTCCTGACCCCTGCACTATATACTCTATGTTGTACATTCCATACTCCTGACCCCTGCACTATATACTCTATGTTGTACATTACATACTCCTGACCCCTGCACTATATACTCTATGTTGTACATTACATACTCCTGACCCCTGCACTATATACTCTATGTTGTACATTCCATACTCCTGACCCCTGCACTATATACTCTATGTTGTACATTCCATACTCCTGACCCCTGCACTATATACTCTATGTTGTACATTACATACTCCTGACCCCTGCACTATATACTCTATGTTGTACATTACATACTCCTGACCCCTGCACTATATACTGTATGTTGTACATTACATACTCCTGACCCCTGCACTATATACTCTATGTTGTACATTACATACTCCTGACCCCTGCACTATATACTCTGTGTTGTACATTACATACTCCTGATCCCTGCACTATATACTCTGTGTTGTACATTACATACTCCTGACCCCTGCACTATATACTCTGTGTTGTACATTACATACTCCTGACCCCTGCACTATATACTCTATGTTGTACATTCCATAGTCCTGACTTCTGCTCTCCCCCTCCCCCCCACTGCTATATATACACATAATATGGATTCTCTTTTGTTACACCCATTTCCTCCCAGCTGGACATTTTATATCGGATGATGTGATTGGAGCACAGACTTTTACATGGTGATAATAATGTGATAACATCCTCCAACTTTGGACCCTTAAACAGAAAGTGATAATGAGGGAGGAGTCAATACCCCAATGATGGTGGTCTTCAGGATCAGTCTAGTCTTCATCTTGGTTGTTCTCCCCCCATCCTCACTCTCTGACCTCTGGTGGGGCTCAGCCCCGCTGTTCTTCATGACTAAATCATGGAGTAAATAAGGAAGTGCAGTACTTCTTGTGTTGGGAAGATGGCGATGAGTGATAGAGGGGGTGGGGACCCTCGTCCTATAATCCCCTCATCACTGTCCCTCCTATAAAAGACAGTTCTGGTTGTTTCCTCACTCTCTGACTAAGGTCCATGAATAAAGAAATGACCTGGTAGGAGATCAGAGGAGCCATTTCCTAGTTCCCTTGAGGGTGGAATTGTAAGCTCCTCAGAGACCAAGCTATCAGATGTGGGTGGAGTCCTGGTTTGGGGGAACCAATCAGCTCCTGTCTAGTAATCCTCTTTGTCTTTGTATTTTAGTCCATGGCTGGGAGATGAGGAAAACCTCCGAGGATTGTCTCACTTTGTCTCCAGACTGGAAAGTAGAAGATGAGGACATCACACAGTATAGTCCAGGAGAAAACCCGGCTCCCTCCAATGTCCATCCGGCACCACCCAGTGTAGATGGACCATCAGATTCCTCGTATCCTGAGGAACCTCAGACTGTGCGGGACTGGGCTGGCCTTCCAACAGAGAAGAGCTTGTCCTGTACTGAGTGCGGGAAAGGTTTCTGTTATAAATCCAGTCTTTATGCGCATAAAAGATCTCACACAGGGGAGAAGCCGCATTCCTGTCCTGAGTGCGGGAAGGGTTTCCATACTAAATACAATCTTAATGTGCATAAAAGAACTCACACTGGTGAGAAGCCGTATTTCTGTCCTGAGTGTGGGAAATGTTTTTCAGATCATTCTGTTCTTCTCAGACATCAGAAATCTCACACGGGGGAAAAGCCGTATTCCTGTCCTGAGTGTGGAAAATGTTTTTCAGTGAAGTCCAGTCTTCACACACATCAGAGATCTCACACAGGGGAGAAGCCGTATTCTTGTCCTGAGTGCGGGAAATGGTTTCATTCTAAATTCCTTGTTAATCGTCATAAAAAGACTCACACAAGGGAGAAGCCATTTTCCTGTTCTGAGTGCGGGAAATGTTTTTCACAGAAGTCCAGTCTGCACACACATCAGAGATATCACACAGGGGAAAAGCCATATTCCTGTCCTGAGTGCGGGAGATGTTTTTCAGAGAAGTGTATTCTTTACAGGCACCAGAAATCTCACACAGGGGAGAAGCTGTATGCCTGTTCTGAGTGCGGAAAATGTTTTTCAAAAAAGTCCTATCTTCACATACATCAGAGATATCACACAGGGGAGAAGCCGTATTCCTGTCCTGAGTGTGGGAAATGTTTTTCAGAGAAGTGCGTTCTTTACAGGCATCAGAAATCTCACACGGGGAGAAGCCGTATGCCTGTTCTGAGTGCGGGAAATGTTTTTCAGTGAAGTGCAATTTTTACAACCATCAGAGATCTCACACAGGGGAGAAGCTGTATTCCTGCCCTGAGTGTGGGAAATGTTTTTCAGTGAAGTCCAGTCTATACACACATCAGAGATGTCATACGGGGGAGAAGCCATATTCCTGTCCTGAGTGCGGGAAATGTTTTTCACGAAAGTCCCATCTTTCCAAACATCAGAGATCTCACACAAGGAAGAAGTCACTTTTCTGTCCTGAGTGAGGGAAATGTTCCTCACTGAAGTCCTGTCTTCCTGTACATCAGGGGTCCCACACAACCCTGGAGGTGTATTAGTGCCTTGAGTGCGGGAAATGTCTTCTAGATGAATGTTGCTGGACATCCCAGCTCTCATGTGGGGAAGAAGCACACCCTGATATACACCTCAGATATACTCCAGGGCTGAGCTTCATCATGGAAGAAACAGTCCATAAGGAGATCAGAGGCCCCCAAAGACATGGATGAAGTGTGGGACCGAGTTGGCCATTGATGGCAGGAGACGTTTTCAATGTATTTTCGATCAATGGAAGACATTCCAGCAGCTCAGATGTGACCCTAATAACATTGGTTACCCCATTCACACAGGAGGAATGGACATGAACTCTCACTGAGGGAATTGCTATACAAACATTCTATGAATAGACCCCCAAATGTCAGGAGACGTTTCTATAAAGACGGGAAGTATGGAGCAGAGAAATGAAGAGACCTCCCAGCAATGTTATTACCAGGCTGCAGCTAGGGGGAGCTCTAATGTCACCCCAGCAGAGGGATCCCATCTAGCCCACATTAACCCTCTCACTGCCAGAGCTGTTTCTGCATGATTTTGCACACATGGGAAAATGCAGATTTTGGTCCTGAAGATGAGATAAACCCCCAAACATCTATTCTGTGACATCAGAGGCCCTGGAGAATAAAATGGTGGTGATTGTTAAGGTGTTCCCCGTACACAGATTCCCCTTCATATCCGCCTTTATTTCCTCCTTTCCCCCATTTTCTATGTTGGGATCTTTTCTACAATACTTTGTTATAATAATGGAACACGTTGTGTATTGTATTGTACACCAATAATAATGACTCCGCCCCCACATTCCAGACAAGGGATCTTCCTGACCAATCGGATTCCTTCCTTTACTATTTCCTGATTTTTATGCTTCAATCTTGTTAAATGTAAAATTATAATAAAACATTTATTGAACAAAAACTATTGTGTGTGTCGGTGCAATGACGGCAAACTTCAATATAGAACATTGCTCCTCGGTGACACCTCACACCCTTCAATAACGGCGCAGAGTGCGGGGGTCAGCAGTATATCATATACAGCCCCCCATACAGAGTGCAGAGGGGGGGGGCTGTAGTGTGCCCCCCTCCTGATCCATACCAGGCCACATGTCCACAACATGGGGGTCACCTTACCAGGGGGGATTCCCCCAGGTATAGCACCTTGTCTGGTGGCTGTGGGGGTCATATTGGATTCTGGAAACCCCTTTAATAACAAGGGGCCCCCATATACTGTCCCCCATGTGAATGAGTATGGGGTATATAGTACCTGACAATAGAATCAGCCCAATGACAGCTCCCTAAACTGTCATCATCTACATAAGTGAAGGGACAGGGATGGTGGGACCTTATTACCCAAATGTGACCAGTGACCATATTTGGTCAGTGATGTCACTGCTATCCCCGCCCCCTTCCTTACATGGCAGGGATTTCCAATGACATCACTGATTCCTGGGGGTGTGGCCGCTGTACCCATCCATGTCTTCCTCAGGCACCAGTGACAGCGGGAAGCTGTTATATATAGAAGTGGTAGAAATGTCTCTTCTATATGTGATGATCGGCTCCTGCAAAACACGGGACCGGAACAGGCAAAGTTTGGTTTGTACTGTCGTCTCATCCCTACTCTCCGACAACTAAACCCAGAGATCATCCCAAGTGGTCATTGTATTTGTCCCTTACATTGGTGACCAATGGGAGAAGGACCTCTTATATCAGTGGTCAGTGTAGTGGTCCCTTACATTGGTGTTCAATGGGAGAAGGACCCCTTATGTCAGTGGTCAGTGTAGTTGTCCCTTACATTGGTGACCAATGGGAGAAGTACCCCTTATATCAGTGGTCAGTGTAGTGGTCCCTTACATTAGTGACCAATGGGAAAAGGATTCCCTTACATCAGTTGTCA
Source organism: Staurois parvus (assembly GCF_062004578.1). NCBI lineage: Eukaryota > Metazoa > Chordata > Amphibia > Anura > Ranidae > Staurois > Staurois parvus. The sequence continues at coordinate 223,870 of NW_028318645.1, read as the reverse complement.
GCATAGTGGTCCCTTACATTAGTGACCAATGGGAAAAGGATTCCCTTACATCAGTTGTCAGCATAGTGGTCCCTTACATTGGTGACCAATGGGAGAAGGACCCCTTATATCAGTGGTCAGTGCAATGGTCCCCTACATTGGTGACCAATGGGAGAAGGACCCCTTATATCAGTGGTCAGTGCAATGGTCCCCTACATTGGTGACCAATGGGAGAAGGACCCCTTATATCAGTGGTCAGTGTAGTGGTCCCTTACTTTGGTGACCAATGGGAGAAGGACCCTTTTATATCAGTGTCAGTGTAGTGGTCCCTTACTTTGGTGACCGATGGGAGAAGGACCCCATTATGTCAGTGTAGTGGTCCCTTACTTTGGTGACCAATGGGAGAAGGACCCTCTTATATCAGTGGTCAGTGTAGTGGTCCCTTTGGTGACCGATGGGAGAAGGATCCCTTTATATCAGTGGTCAGTGTAGTGGTCCCTTACTTTGGTGACCAATGGGAGAAGGATCCCCCTTACATCAGAGGTTAAATTATTGGTTCTTTACATTAGGGACCAATGGGAGAATTCCCTTCTATCAGTGGTCAGAGCAGTGGTCCCTTACATTTGTGACTGATTGGAGAATTTCTGACTGATTGGAAGACCTCAGTTATGAGGAATGACTACAAACATGAAATGTATTCTCCTTGGAGATGAGATCCTTCAGAGGAGATATGATAATGATATAGAAATATATTTGTAACATAAATGTGGGAGTCGGGTAGTTCTGCCAGTAGCTGAGATGTGACGTGATCTGTAGAAGGATGTGACTGTAGATCTGGTTTCATTCCGTGTTATTAGAGATACAGTATTCAGTAATCAGTCAGAGACATATGGTCACCAATTAGCATGTGAAAGGACAGAGCAGCTTCTAGGCCAGGAGAGACACCGAGATGTCAATACAACTCATCCATGTAGACATGGATTTCTCACCTTCCTGAACCTGAAACAAGAGCTGTAGGCTGATCAGGAGAAGGCTCCAAAATGTCTGCCAGCTCTGATTTATACCAACAGATCAGAGGAATCTATTTCATCTCTCATAAAAGCTAAAATATTAGTTGCAGAGAGATGAAAATACTTCTGATTGGACACATTTTAGGCTTCATGTCCACATAAAACTGAATATGTATCCTCTGTAGAATCCCGGGGAAACACACAAAAATGGCACCTGATTGTGACAGCTGAACAATGATTGGTACTGTCACGATAGGAATGATGCGCTGGTGTCAAAAATACTATCTCTGACCCAACGATCAGAGTCATTCCTGGTCCATTGGATCCAGGTCACTTCAGAACACAGAACGTCCTGTAGGCTGATACAGAAACATCCCCCAGGGTTGATTGGTCAAGGGCTAAAGTCCCACCCACATTAAAATTTCAATAAATTGAGGAGCCTGAGATATGGATGGGGTGATTCCTATGGAACCGGTACAATTGGGGAATTGCTGACAATTCTGACATGCTTCTGTCACAGGATAAACCTCGATAAAGTTTATTTCTGTTTTTACCCCTTTTATTTTCCTAGTGAATAGCCAACTCTGTGGGTCTTCTTGTCTTTTTTGTAATTCCTTTTCTTTGTATATATTTTATGCACCGCTCACTTCCAGGATAATAAATCTAAAATTAATAAGTGACTTTTGTGCACTAAACTCGGGCTCATATCTCCAGAGAGATTGTTGTATTGTAGTGTCTATGTGCTCGGTCTAAGTTCATTGAAAATCTGTATGCAATTGTACTGTGTGTTGGCAGATTGCATGCAGATTGTAAAGTAGCAGATCTGCTAAACGGAGATCTGTTTGTGTGTGGTGGCCCAGCAGACCAGTCTGTGGACAAACTGTTGGGTGGTGGCAAGCTACCATTTGTGGTGTGTCTGGTGTGGGGGGGTGTGGATAGTGGAAGAGTGATTAACACCGGGGTTCTAGCTTGTAGGATAGCTGGAGGAATCCTAGATGGGTGTGCCATGTGCTAGATTGCTCCTCAGAGCCGTGGGCGTGTGTTCCATGACAGTGTCATATTAATCTGGTGGTGTGCACTTCTGGGGCCTGGAGTGTTCTGATTGGACCACCAGTACCTGTGTGGTATTAATCTGGTGGTGTAAACTGCTCTGGCCTGGAGTGTCCTGATTGGACCACTGGTACCTGTTTCATATTAATCTGGAGGTGTACACCACCGGGGCATGGAGAGTTCTGATTGGATCACAGGTACCTGTGTCATATTAATCTGGTGGTGTGCACTGCTGAGACCTGGAGTGTTCTGATTGGACCACCAGTACCCGTGTCGTATTAATCTGGTGGTGTGCACTTCTGGGGCCTGGAGTGTTCTGATTGGACCACCAGTATACGTGTCGTATTAATCTGGTGGTGTGCACTTCTGGGGCCTGGAGTGTTCTGATTGGACCACCAGTACCTGTGTCGTATTAATCTGGTGGTGTGCACTTCTGGGGCCTGGAGTGTTCTGATTGGACCACCAGTACCTGTGTTGTATTAATTTGGTGGTGTAAACTGCTCTGGCCTGGAGTGTCCTGATTGGACCACTGGTACCTGGTTCATATTAATCTGGAGGTGTGCACTACTAGGGCATGGAGAGTTCTGATTGGATCACAGGTACCTGTGTCATATTAATCTGGTGGTGTGAACTGCTGAGACCTGGAGTGTTCTGATTGGACCACCGGTACCTGTGTCATATTAATCTGGTGGTGTGCACTGTTGGGACCTGGAGTGTTCTGATTGGACCACCATATTAATCTGGGGGCCGTGCGTTCCATCAGTGGAATGATTCTGGAAGGATGAGCTCCAGCTATGTATATGGGTGATGTCCAGGGGTGGTTATCATGCTTCCATGATCCTAAATGCTGAGCATGCCCAGTGCACTCCCTTCCCTAACAACACTGAGCTCAGACGCTGCTCCTATAGAAGAAAGCACACGTGTATGTGCGACATTTGAACACGGATATGAGATCAGTCCTGTGTTGCTGGATATAATATAGACAGTGTGGGAATTTCCCATCTGGAATGGCCTACAGGTATGGCGGCTACATGAAGCAGCATTTTATAAAACTGCACAGTGTATGTCATCTACGTGGACCCCTTGTCTGCTCAGAGTATTCTACCCAAAAAGCAAGTGCATCTTTAACCCCTTCCTGATACGGCATATACTCGGCCACAAGAAACTGGGTCATAACCACCTGCCCTCCGGAACATTTTATCCCCTTCCTGACCAGGCCATTTTTTGCTATACTGCACTGCGCTACATTAAAGGGTAATTGGGCACTAATGCAATGCAGTACCCAAACAAAATTCATATAATTTTTTTCCCACAAATAGAGCTTTCTTTTGGCAGTATTTGATCACCTCTGGGTTTTTAATGTTTTGTGATATAAACAGATAAATACCAAAAATTTAGAAAAATTATATTTTCTACTTTCTGTTATAAAAAAAATCCAATACATTTAAATGTCTTCATAAATTAAGATTAAAGTGTATTATGCTGGATGGTAAAAGAAAAAATCTGAGTAAGTGTATATTGGTTTCTGTAAAAGTTATAGAGTCTACAAACTATGGTACATATACCGGAATTTATGCAACATTTACTTTCTGACTATCAGGTGCTAAAATGCCAGGGCAGTATGAACTCCCCCCAAATAACCCCTTTTTGGAAAGACACCCCAAGGAATTTGCTGAGATGCCTGTTGAGTCCATGAAAGATTTTATTTTTTGTCACAAGTTTTTTAAAAAATTACAAAATCCTTTTTTTTTTTGTTTACACAAAATTGTCATTTTAATAAGATCTTTCTCACACATGCCTTGGTTGTATGTGAAATTACACCCCAAAGCACATTCTGCTACTTCTGAGCATGGAGCTATCACTTGTGAGACTTTTCCATTGCCTAGCTGCATACAGAGGCCGAAAAACAATGACCACCTTCAGGCTTTCAAGAGCTGGAATTTTCTCATGTCACTTCCTCACTACCTATCACAGTTTTGGAGGCCCTGAAATGCCAGGATAGTAGAAGCACCCCCCAAAAGATCCATTTTTGGAAAGTAAACACCCCAAGGTATTTGCTGAGAGGAATAAAGATTTTATTTTTTGCCACAAGTTTTTGGGAAATTAAAAAAAAAAAAAAAATTATATATATATATATATATATATATATATATATACACACAGTTGTGTTCAAAATAATAGCAGTCAGACATCACTAACCGGATCAATCACTGTTTTTGGTGGAAATAATATTTCTACATGGCAAATAATTTCCTAGCAGGTGTAGTAGAGTAATAGAAATCCAACAGACCCAACAGTCATGACATGCATGCTGCTGATTCTGTGTCATTGAATCACTCATTGAAAGGGGCGTGTTCACAATAATAGCAGTGTGGAGTTCTATTAGTGAGGTCATTCATTCTTTGAAAAACAGGCGGCAATTATTGCCCTTATTTAAGGAAGGAAGGCAGCAAATGTTGTACATGCTGGTTACAGTGCATTTCTCTCTGAAATTCTGAGGAAAATGGGTCGTTCCAGACATTGTTCAGAAGAACAGCGTACCTTGATTAAAAAGTTGATTGGAGAGGGGAAAACATATAAAGAAGTGCAGAAAATGATCGGCTGCTCAGCTAAAATGATCGCAAATGCTTTAAAATGGCAACCAAAACCTGGAAGATGTGGAAGAAAGCAAAAAACTACCATTCAAATGGATAGAAGAGCCAAAATGGCGCGGACTCAGCCAACAATCAGCTCCAGGAAGATGAAAGAAGGTGTGACGTTCCCTGTGAGGACTGTTACAATTAGAAGACGCCGATGTGAAGCCAAGCTATCTGCAAGAAGTCCCGCAAAGTCCCACTGTTGGGAAAAAGACGTGTGCTGAAGAGGTTACAATCTGCCAAAGAGCACATTGACTGGCCTAAAGAGAAATGGCCCAACATTTTGTGGACTGATGAAAGTAAGATTGTTCTTTTTGGGTCTAGTGGGCGGAGACAGTTTGTCAGACGACCCCCAAACACTGAATTCAAGCCACAGTACACTGTGAAGACCGTGAAGCATGGTGGTGCAAGCATCATGATATGGGGATGTTTCTCATACTACGGTGTTGGGCCTATTTATCGCATACCAGGGATCATGGATCAGTTTAAATCCATCAGAATACTTGAAGAGGTCATGCTGCCTTATGCTGAAGAGGAAATGCCCTTGAAATGGGGGTTCCAACAAGACAACGACCCCAAACACACCAGTAAACGTGCAACATCTTGGTTCCAGACCAACAAGATGGACGTTATGGAGTGGCCAGCCCAATCCCCGGATCTACATCCAATAGAAAACTTGTGGGGTGACATCAAAAATGCAGTTTCTGAGGCAAAACCAAGAAATAGAGAAGAACTGTGGAATGTGGTCCAATCATCCTGGGCTGGAATACCTGATCACAGGGGCCAGAAGTTGGGGGACTCCATGCAACACAGATGTACAGCAGTTCTCAGAAACAGTGCGACTACAACCAAATATTCATGAAGTCATTCAAAGGAAAGCAAAATCTTCAAACATTTCTCAGTTTATATAGTGAATGTTTGAGTTTGTAAAGAAGAATACAAACACTGAGATTTTTTTGAACCGTCTAATATTCACTTTTCTTCCATTTTTTTAGAGGAACAACACAAATTTGATGTATTTTTCTTCATGTTGTGATTTGGAATAGAATGTGTCGTGTTCCCAATGCATTTGTGTGGATGGAAATAAAAGTATTAGAAGGATTTTCAGCTTTATTCACTTTTTTCAACACACTGCTATTACTTTGAACACAACTGTATATACACACAAACAATATAGAAACATATTTGCACAAAGTTGTCACTTTAGTGAGATATTTCTCACACAAGCCATGGGTATATGTGGAATTACACTCCAAAATACATTTTGCTACTTCTCCCGAGTATGGGAATACCACATGTGTAAGACCTTTTGGGAGCCTAGCTAGGTATGAGGGTCAAAAACTAATGACCACCTTCTGGCTTTCAAAGGCATAAATTTCTCATTTCACTTCCTCACTACCTATCACATGGCGCTGTTTACATCCAGCAAAACCGTAAGTGAATAAATGCTCATCACTTCTGGTTTCTTAGATCATGGAGAAGATCGGAGTCATACCGGTACATCGCTGGTCCTTGTTGGGCACGTATGCAATGTTCTTTTTTTCATACAGATTCCTCCATTCACATTGATCGATGTGGATGAAGAAATCTTTGTCAGAAAAAGGATGATATGCCCACCATTAGAATCTACCACCCTGCATCCACCCACTTCTAGTGATGGGCATACATGCAATGTTCTTTTTTTCATTTAGCTCATTTTCGTTCATCAATCGATGTGGATGGAGAAATCTTTCCCAGAAAAAAGTAAAAAAAAAAAATATGCCCAAGCATAGGCGTGGTCCGCCCACTGACTACTCCAGGCCCCTCATGCTTGGGCATACAGTACACATTTTCTTTTTTAACTGCGGATAAGAAATCTCCTCCTGCAGCACTGAAGGCACTGACCTCTGTATTCTGAGAGCAGCACCCTACTGCTGTCAGAATACACACGATAAGCAGGCTTTCTCCCCCTTTCTATGTCGGGTGGTAAAGAGCTGTTGGGGGATGCCCCTACTATTAGGCTGCACTGCACCACAGCAGCCAATTCCAAGATTTAATAAGTGTCTAAAAAGTGGCATCCTTGTATAGAAATGTCCTCATACAAATAGTACCCTTCCAGGAATAAGGGTGACACCAAGCCCCATACTATCATGAAATTGCTCCCCATGTAGTCTGGGCATTCGGGGGGCTCCACTTCACTGCTTTTCCCCTCATAAACTCTAACATTGTATGTATAGCCTATCACCCTCTCACTGAGCTGATACATTTTGACCCCAGATCTGACACACTTACTGAGGAGATATTGCTTGAATACAAGGTGACCAGAAGAATTCATGAAAGACTCATCTAAGCAGATGTTTTGTGGGGCGTATACACATCTGCACATTTTTGGGACTAGTAGTTTACAAGGAGCCAACGTTTGTGGCGCTGATCATAGTCAGGGTCACCCCAAGGACGGCAGAGTATTGTCATTAACCACTTCCAGTCTGGACACTTTTACCCCCTTCCTGACCAGGGCGATTTTCAGCTTTCAGCGCTATCACACTTTGAATGACAATTGCGCGGTCATGCAACACTGTACCCAAATGAATTTTTTACCATTTTTTTGAGACAGATAAAGCTTTATTTTTGTGGTATTTATTCACCGCTGGGATTTTATTTTTTTGCTATGTAAATGAAAAAGTCCAAAAAATTTTATGACATTTTGCAAATAAATAATATTTCATCATAAATCCTGGCCAAAATGTATTCCGTTATCTTTTTAGTAAAAAACAAAATCCAAATTAGTTTATAACAAAAATTATAATTTTTAAACTTTTTTTTTTACATTTTTATTTTATTTTTTTATATTATTATTTTTTATTTATTTATTTTTTTTACATACTGTCACCCTAGCAGTATAGTGTCACCATGGTGACACTGTACAACATGTGAGGGGTGATGAAGATTTTTTTTTTCTACACTGATTGCTTTTACACCCATATAGGATGTAAAAGCAATCATTTCTCTTTCTCTCTGTCTGCATTCTTGCAGTCATTGAGAAGTACTGAGTGAGCTGTGATTGGTCACAGCTTGTCACATGGTACAAGGCTGTTGTGAATAGCCCTGTACCATGTGATCTCTGTGATCATTCACAGATTTCACACGTAGTAGGCAATGATGTCACAAGTGACATCTTTCTTACTACTTTGCATGTGATCACTGATTGGCCAATCAGTGATCACATGATGAGGACCTCGTACAGAGGTCCTATCCAATGACCGGTGTTTCTCTGTGTCTGGAGGACACAGCGGGCACCAGATCACGGTGCTGCACGCTCCCAGGGAGCGCGCACAAGCAGGAGGTGGGGAGGCTGTTTATAAATGGCCACCCAACCCTGCACTGCCACCATCTTGCCGTTTATATAGAACGGCCGGTCAGGAAGTGGTTAAAATGTATAAAAAGCATTATATTCTCATATCTATGCCTCACCATTGCAACAGAGAACTCGAGCATATGATGAGTCGGGTCTGTGGACCAATATGATCGCAATTCATTCTCTTTTATAATGCCCATGTTGAGGGTTAGGCCTCAAAATGTTAAACTCAGAAACCATAATACGTTTCCAATTGGATGGTCTGGCAAGATACAAATTCAGGTTGGTGGCAATGTACTGATCAGTATAAAGATTGCTTTAGTCCACAATAATGAAATTATACAGATCGTCTGTGAAAAACAGCTATGAATAATTCAAGGGGAGTAGGTAAATTTGCTGTTTCCCCCTGAATTCCAGGTTGGTCAGTCCATGGGGGACGTGTGGGTGCTGAAGAATTTGAGGACCGCCAATCAGGATCTGCAAACACACAATCCAGAAGGACACTATGGGCTCTACAGGCCTGTGTGCAAATTATTGGTGGCTGCGGGATGCTACTAGTGCTAGTCGCCTCACCAACTTGGACTGCTCTTCTGGGACTCACCACATCCTCATGAGATGCTGCAGTGCTGGTGTGTAAAAGGCCAGGATATACTAGGCTGCCGGTGCCCAGCAGCTCACAAAAAGGTAGTGCAATAGTTGTTCTGGCACTCTGCTGCATATGAGAATAATTGTGCATTTCTAGCAGCTCAGTAACCTGGGCATGACCATGGGTACACCTGACCTTAGCAGGAACCTCTTCTCCATCATCTGAGCTATCTTTTAGGATGCCACAGCTTTCTACAGGTTTGTATTCTGATCCTGATTCTGACAGTGAGAACCCCCCTTCATTCTCCTCTGACATACTCGGAATCCTGTAGGCCTCTTCACTAGTGTACTTTTCTTTGGACAATTTGGCCACTAAAGTTATAGGTATGTAGTGCGACTCGCAGGAAAGAGAGCACCTGGCTGTCAGGGACTGCTTGAACCACTACAAATAAAATTTACCTGCAAGTGCTAGCAGAGATCAGCCTGATTCTGCTAATGCTGCAGTTTTGTGTGCAATGTATCAGAGGGGACAGTGATCTATTGACACTGCACTTGGGGGGTTGGATGCAAGTACTGGAGGGTATCAAGGCTGACCCTGCAAACGCTCCATTTTTGGGGACACTATACTATTGTGGATGCTAGTATAGTTCTGATCAAAGATACCGATCCCTTCAGACACTATACTAGCAATGGCAGTTATAGTGTGTCTGTGATAATGGGTCAGGCAATCAGAGAGATAGCTGTGGATGGTGGTAATGTGGTGGACAATCTGATGCTATCTGGGAGGGACACTGATGCTATCTGACATCACCTGTGACACTAATACAGTAAAACAAAATCTGTAAACTGTACTAATGACACTGGTGAAAGGGCAGTGAAAGGGTTAACTGGACGGTGATCAAGGGGTTAAATGTGCTTGCCTAGGTGTTAGTAAGTGTAGGTGTGCTGTTTGTACTCACACAGGTCTGCTCTCTGGGGGGCTCCAGGAGAGAAGATCCGTGCAGTTCCCGTGTCTGTGTTTACATATATGGGGACACGGGCTGATCTGTGATTCGGTACAGGTGATCAGCAGGTCTAGGCCAAAAATCATTGGCCCGTACATGATAATCATCTTATGCTGTACCGAATGACAGCACAGTGAGGGGCTCGTACATGTACATGTATGTAATCTGGAGCAGCAGGGCTGCCCTAACGCAGTATAAGTGTGGTGGGCGATCTTGAACTGGATAAAGTCAGTTTGTTTGCCGATGATCTTTTGCTAGTTTTTCTCCAACCCAACACCTCCCTGCCAGTCCTATTCTCTGTACTCCATACATTTCCCTTTCCAATGCAGCAGTCGTCTCTTTACAACAGAATTATAGTTTCCTTGGCCCACCTCCTACCTGGATTATTTGGGCATTCATCTCCCTCGCTCGTACAACACACTCCATGAGGCCAACTACATCCCTACTTTCAAATACCTGAAAGTCCTACTATTGTCCTGGACTCATCTTCACCTCTCCTGGATAGAGAAAATCAGCGATGAAAAATTGGCAATTTTACCAAAACTCCTTTACTTATGTAGCCCTACCCGCTAAAGTTTTGGGTCCCTCTATAGTCCTGCACAGCCAGGCAACACACATTTTCACATAGACTTGCATGCAGGAGTCAGTTTTTGTGATTTTATTAGGGGATTGTAACTTGGATAGGGTAAGGGGTGTACAGGAGGCCCAATGGAACTGCGGAAATGAGGACAACTTCCTGAACTACGCACATGTCTTTACACAAAAAAAATCCTTTTCTTGTTAAGCTATCCAGCATCTTGTACCACCCTAGACTTCAGATGAATTCTCCTCCCATCCAGCTATGTGAGAGAAATCCCTGGGCTGGGGATCCAGTGCCTGCCATGTTAGAATAAGGCAGTCCTGGATAGTTGCTAATCTGGATTCCCTCTAGAGTGCTCCTTCCCCTATCTGGTCCAGGGGGTGCAGGTTTACTCACTTGGGCCTTCTCCTGTGCTGCTGGTGGGTCGTTGGCTGCTACCAGGCCTTCTAGCTGGGCAGCACCTTCCCTGCATTACAGGTGGTCCTCTCTCAGCAGGCCGGTAAAGTCCCAAGCTTTCCCTCTTCCAAGGTCCTTCTGCCTGGAGGTGAGCCCATCTACCATCTGGGCCCCCTCCCAGGCTCCTGTTCTCTAGCCTTATATCCTCCTCTTTCACTTGAACTCTGCCACTGGTGAGCAGGCTCAGTTACTCCTAAAGTATGTCCTGGCCCCTTGCCAAGCCTCCTTTTGGGGATTTGCCAGGATCCTCTAAGAGTACAGACCAGCCACTCCTCACCTCCACCCACTGCTTCCAGATCTTTCTCCAACGTTTTAGGGCAGGAGGAAGTTCCAGAAGGACTGATCTGCAGAGCCTTTCAGCCCTGACTCAAATTTGACCCACCTGGCTATCACACCCAGGATGCTACTCAGCCCTCTATCTAACAATTAGAGCTAGAGCTCCCCCAAGCTGACTAGGAGGGTGCTACACTTATCTCATACTCTTCCAATCCCCATCCCCTCCTATACTCTCAAATCTTTTTAAAATCAGGTCTTGCGATTCAAATGGGCAAAGGGCCACAAATCTCAAGCCATACTATGTTTATACATAAGAAACAAGGTTTGGGCTTGGAGGTTCCAGTTTGTAATAAATATTTCTTGGTGCCCAGATTACCCCACTAACCCCCCTTTACACCACAATACATGGCTCCTTATGGGCTGACTTAGAAGCATTGCTCTGTTCTCAAACGTCTTGCCGTTCACTCCCATGGATTCCTCCAAAATCTAGACCTACGTCTATCAGCCTCTTGATGGGTCACACACTCTGCACCTGGGACTCTAATAAATATTCCAGCAACTTAATATCACCTCACTTGCCTCTCTTTCCTGTTTTGGGCAATCCAATATTTCCTCAGGTTTTAGTCTCATCACATTTCACAGAAATTTAGGAAAAATACCAACACCTCACCCACTCAACTTTTTTGTTTCCTACAAATTAAACACTGGTTGACCACCATAATTACTAACAAAGATCTTTCCTTGTTTGAACATATCTGCTACCGCACTCCTCTTTTCTCCAAACTTATCTCAATTATCTATTCCCAACTGAACGACCTTAAAAGTCCTAGAGGCCACATTTATGTCCATAAGTGGGAACATGACCTTAGAGACACTAGAGACAAGGAAGACTGGATACATATTTGGATCAGGATAGGCTCCTGCCCTATCAACATGCTTACTCTTCATTCAGGCATTAAATGCATTTCCAGGTGGTCTATGTCCCAACCCATTTAGCACACTGTCACGGATAAAAAGCGCACACCTACGGCGACTAGCTAACCGAGGCGTGGTCTGTCCGGGAATGAGGGGAACTTACTATGAACATATAAGACTGGCCGTGATACACTTTCACAGCCTGCACTACCTCTGGCCACCACTAGAGGGGGACTTCACTCCAATCTAGCTGGCTGACCACTCACAGGCAGAGACAAATCTTATATACAATCTGGTGCACTCTAAAGGTTGGGGAGCAGTCTACCAATTAGCACATCCTTCTAGGATTCCTCCAGCTATCCTACAAGCTAGCACCCCGGTGTTAATAACTCTTCCACTGTTCACACACCCCCACAGCAGACAAACCCCACACGGTAGCTTGCCACCACCTAACAGTTTGTCCGCAGACTGGTCTGCTGGGTCACCACACACCCACAGATCTCCGTCTGGCAGATCTGTTACTTTACAATCTTCATGCAATCTGTCAGCACACAGTACAATTGCATATAGATTGGCAATGAACTTAGACTGAGCACATAGACTCTACAATACAGCAATCTCTCCAGAGGTATGAGCCCTCTGGTTATCATTCAGAAATTACATTCATTTTAAAATTGAATGTTAAAAGTGAAAGATCATTTTCAAACGACATTCGTCCATTCATTGAATGTTCAAAGAATATTCATATCACTTTTCTTAAGAATATTCTCGTCCAGAAATCTACACATGTATGGTCAGCTTTAGACTGAGCACATAGACTCTACAATACAACAATCTCTCCGGAGATATGAGCCCGAGCTTAGTACACAGAAGTCACTTGTTCAATTTATGATTCAATATCCTAAAAGCGGGCGGAGCATAAAATATGTACAAAGAAAAAAGAGTTACAGAAAATACAAAAAGACACACAATTGGCTATTCACTATGAGATAAAAAGGAGATAAAAACAGAAATACAACTTTTACCAAGATTTATCCTGCGACTGGAGCAAGTCAGAGAAAGTCCGCGATTCGCCAGTCATATGGAACCGACTCCGTACGAATCACACCGTCCATATCTCAGGGTCCTCAATTTATTGAAATATGGCTGTGGGTGGGATTTTATCCCTTGGCCAATCAGCCCTGGGGGGTGTCCTTGTACCAGCCCACAGGACATTCTGTGTTCTGAAGTGTCCATAGCTGAGTGGGCCAGGAACAGTTCCAGTGGCTGAGTCAAGGATAGGGTTCCCAACACCAGCGTATCAGTGCGATCATGACAGTACCAATCATTGTTCAACTGTCACAATCAGGTGCCATATATTTGTTTTGTGTGTTTCTCCGGGATTCTACAGAGGCTACAAATACATTTTTACATGGACATGGAGCCTAAAATGTGTCCAATCAGAAGGAAGTATTTCCATCTCTCTGCAACTAATATTTTAGCTTTTATGAGAGAGGAAATAGATTCCTCTGATCTGTGGATATAAATCAGAGCTGGCAGACCTTTCAGAGCCACTCCTGGTCTCCTGCTGGTTGGTTATGGCTAGAGCTCTTCTTTTTTGGAATTCAAGAAGGTGAGACATCCATGTCCACCCCGATGTGAAAGTTGTATTGGCATCTCGGTGTCACTCCTGGCCTAGAAGCTGCTCTGTCCTTTCACATGCTAATTGGTGAACATATGTCTCTGACTGATTACTGAATCTCTAATAACACGGAATGAAACTAGATCTACAATCACATCCTTCTACAGATCACGTCACATCTCAGCTACTGGCAGAACTACCCGACTCCCACATTTATGTTACAATGTTCCTGGCCACTGAACCCTTTTTGCTGAGCCGTATATGACATCCTCCTGACCAATGAAATCTAAATGCTGGGCTGTAAAAGACCTGATCTTCCCCATGTACATTGTACCATGAGCTGCATATGACATACTACTTCTGACCACTTCATACTGTATGAGGGCTGTATATCATATACTCCTGACCACTGCACTCTGTACTGTATATGAAATACTCCTGACCACTGCACTCTGTACTGTATATGAAATACTCCTGACCACTGCACTCTGTACTGTATATGAAATACTCCTGACCACTACACTCTGTACTGTATATGAAATACTCCTGACCACTGCACTCTGTACTGTATATGAAATACTCCTGACCCCTGCACTCTGTACTGTATATGAAATACTCCTGACCACTGCACTCTGTACTGTATATGAAACACTCCTGACCACTGCACTCTGTACTGTATATGAAATACTCCTGACCACTGCATGCTGGACTGTATATGAAATACTCCTGACCACTGCACTCTGTACTGTATATGAAATACTCCTGACCACTACATTCTGTACTGTATATGAAATACTCCTGACCCCTGCACTCTGTACTGTATATGAAATACTCCTGACCACTACTCTGTACTGTATATGAAATACTCCTGACCACTGCACTCTGTACTGTATATGAAATACTCCTGACCACTGCATGCTGGACTGTATATGAAATACTCCTGACCACTGCACTCTGTACTGTATATGAAATACTCCTGACCACTACATTCTGTACTGTATATGAAATACTCCTGACCCCTGCACTCTGTACTGTATATGAAATACTCCTGACCACTGCACTCTGTACTGTATATGAAACACTCCTGACCACTGCACTCTGTACTGTATATGAAACACTCCTGACCACTGCACTCTGTACTGTATATGAAATACTCCTGACCACTGCACTCTGTACTGTATATAATAGACTCCTGACCCCTGCACTCTGTACTGTATATAATAGACTCCTGCACTCTGTACTGTATATAATAGACTCCTGACCCCTGCACTCTGTACTGTATATAATAGACTCCTGACTCCTGCACTCTGTACTGTATATAATAGACTCCTGACTCCTGCACTCTGTACTGTATATAATAGACTCCTGACCCCTGCACTCTGTACTGTATATAATAGACTCCTGACCCCTGCACTCTGTACTGTATATAATAGACTCCTGACCCCTGCACTCTGGGCCATTATTCCTGATTAACAGTAAACTGATGACCTGTAAAGGCTTTTGAAGTCATCTATGAGTCATTTTTGGATACCAAAGATTTTCATCATTGCAGCGACACACAATTTTTTTTGTTACTGTTTATTATATTTTTACTTTAACAAGACTGTAGTCATAAAAACAAGGAAATAGTAAAGCTGGAAATCTGATTGGTCAGGAAGCCTCTAACAGCATGAAGAGTTGATCATCCAAGGGGGGGCTCTAAAACACCCCAACTGAGCCTAAATACTAGTACAATAAGTAACCATATTCATTACTTCTACTATTTTGTTCTTCCTGGGTATTCTCATTTGGGGTAATGTGGGTACAAACCATCTGAAGCAAGAAGATTTTCTCTCTATACCCTTCCCCCCCTCCTCAGATCCCCTCCCCCCTTCTCTTTCCCCCCAATCCACCCCATCCCTCCCTCCCATTCTTACCTAACCCTTGGTCCCATTCTAGCCCTGGAATCAGTTGTGGTACATTACCTATCGATTCCTTGCCTGAATGTATATCAGGGTGTGCTTCTTCCCCACATGAGAGCTGGGATGTCCAGCAACATTCATATAGAAGACTTTTCCCGCACTCAAGGCACTAATACACCTCCAGGGTTGTGTGGGACCCCTGATGTACAGGAAGACAGGACTTCAGTGAGGAACATTTCCCTCACTCAGGACAGGAAAGTGGCTTCTCCCCATGTGAGATCTCTGATGTTTGTAAAGACTGGACTTCCATGAAAAACATTTCCCGCACTCAGGACAGGAATATGGCATCTCCCCCGTGTGACATCTCTGATGTGTGTAAAGATTGAACTTTTGTGAAAAACATTTCCCGCACTCAAGACAGAAATAAGGCTTCTCTCCCGTGTGAGATCTTTGATGTGTGTAAAGCATAGACTTCTGTGTAAAACATTTCCCGCACTCAAGACAGGAAAAAGGTTTCTCCCCTGTATGAGATCTCTGATGTGTATAAAAATGTGACTTGTGTGAAAAACATTTCCCACACATAGGACAGGAAAATGGCTTCTCCCCTGTGTGAGATCTCTGATGTGTATAAAAATGTGACTTATGTGAAAAACATTTCCCGCACTCAGGACAGGAAAATGGCTTCTCCCCCGTGTGCAATCTCCGATGTGCAGAAAGATTGGACTTGTCTGAAAAGCATTTCCCGCACACAGTACAAGAATACGGCTTCTCCCCCGTGTGAGATCTTTTATGCACATTAAGTTTGGATTTAGAACGGAAATCTTTTCCGCACTCAGTACAGGAGAAGCTCTTCCCTGTTGGAAGGCCGGCCCGGTCCCGCACAGTCTGAGGTTCCTCAGGATACGAGGAATCCGATGGTCCATCTACACTGGGTGGTGCCGGATGGACATTGGAGGGAGCCGGGTTTTCTCCTGGACTATACTGTGTGATGTCCTCATCTTCTACTTTCCAGTCTGGAGACAAAGTGAGACAATCCTCGGAGGTGTTCCTCATCTCCCGGCCATGGACTAAAATACAAAGACAAAGAGGATTACTAGACAGGAGCTGATTGGTTCCCCCAAACCAGGACTCCGCCCACATCAGGCAGCTTGGTCTCTGAGGAGCTTACAATTCCACCCTCAAGGGAACTAGGAAATGGCTCCTCTGATCTCCTACCAGGTCATTTCTTTATTCATGGACCTTAGTCAGAGAGTGAGGAAACAACCAGAACTGTCTTTTATAGGAGGGACAGTGATGAGGGGATTATAGGACGAGGGTCCCCACCCCCTCTATCACTCATCGCCATCTTCCCAACACAAGAAGTACTGCACTTCCTTATTTACTCCATGATTTAGTCATGAAGAACAGCGGGGCTGAGCCCCACCAGAGGTCAGAGAGTGAGGATGGGGGGAGAACAACCAAGATGAAGACTGGACTGATCCTGAAGACCACCATCATTGGGGTATTGACTCCTCCCTCATTATCACTTTCTGTTTAAGGGTCCAAAGTTGGAGGATGTTATCACATTATTATCACCATGTAAAAGTCTGTGCTCCAATCACATCATCCGATATAAAATGTCCAGCTGGGAGGAAATAGGTGTAACAGACTATGTAATGTACAACATATAGTGTAAGATACAATAGATAGGACTATATAGTATCAGAATTGTGTAATGTACAACATAGAGTATATAGTGCAGGGGTCAGGAGTATGTAATGTATAATATAAAAGTTTACTGTAGACAAGTTGCAGAGATCCCACACCGCTGCCTCCCATCTCCTGAGACTGCACTCAGTGACTTGGGTCTGAGACACTACAGACATATCCCTCCACCCGGCACAGCCAGCAGATAACAGAGCAAGGAACCCTGGGAGAAATGTTCTGTCAGAGATCTTACTAGACCCGGACATGGGGTAGAAGACCCAAAACACATAATCGAGGTCAATCAACATTTTTCTGCCAGCTGAACCCCAGAACCTCCATAAATCCAGTCTAGATACATAAATTGTGTCTGCAGCACAGAGAAGGAAGATTATCCGAGAGAAATCCAGGAATACAGGACGGGGAACACAGCTCAGGAAAGTGACCAGGGGATTACAGGCTGATATCACCCAGTCCCCGCCCTACTCTGGACCAATCAGTGAGCAGTATGGGTGGAGGAATGGATTTAGTGTTCATGACCCACCTGTGCTGATCTCTGTAGGAGTGTCCTCCTCTATAAATGTCCCCGTTATTCCATCCTCCTCCATAGACTGCTGATCATCCCTCACATACGCCTCTTCTTCTTCTGATTTAACCTCAACTTTTATATCGATCAGATCTTCAACCTAAACCAAAACAATAATAGAAGAGCTCATCTGTAAAACATAAACTCCAATATTGTGGCATCACATAAAAAAATCACTTCTTGAGTCCATGTTATAGATGCTCTGTCCCACCAACCTTGTAATAGTGAGGGATGGTGTGACCTTCCTGTGTGGAATCCCAGGAATACAGAGGACGGGGACATCTCTCTGGTGGGTTCCTGGTATTAGGTGGCTCCATCATATCCTTGTGTCCTTCTGAAAACTCCTCCATCACTCCATACTCCTCATCCTCCTCTTTATACTCTTCTTTAACATCAATATTATCATCCCCGAGGATTCCACTCTGAAAGATATAATAAAACATTCATTGTAACAAACATGCTGTGTATAAATCACAACTACCAATAATTGTCATCATCTACCTGATGATGGTGAGGGATGGTGTGACCTTCCTGTGTGGAATCCCGGGAATACAGAGGACGGGGACATCTCTCTGGTGGGTTCCCATGACTGGATCCATCTGTAGGAAACACACACACTGACTGAATCCATTGTTTCTATGTGTTTATCAGATGATGGGGGATCTAGGTGGATCCTCCGTACTGCTCTCTCCTTTACAATAAAGTCTCCTCTTACCCGGTGATGTGAGGGGCGGCTGATTGTCCATCATGACGTCCTTGTAGAGATCCTTGTGTCCTTCTAAATACTCCCACTCCTCCATGGAGAAATAGACAGTGACACCCTGACACCTTATAGGAACCTGACACACACAATGATACAGTCACCATCCAGACACATCCCTTGTCTGTTACTGGAGAATGTCCCAGAATTCCCGGCACCGCTCACCTCTCCTGTCAGCAGCTCAGTGATCTCTCTGGTGACTTCTAGAATCTTCTTCTTCTTTCTCTCTTCTATCAGGGAGGGAGGTGGAGGCAATGTGATGTCATATGATCTCCAGACTTCACAGGAGGAAAACTCTACATCTGAACACAAATAGTCACATCAAATGATATTCCCAGAATCCTCCTCACCTCTCCATTCAGGTCTCCATTTTATTAAAGCCCCACTTCAGGCTGAGGTATAATTCCCCCCACAGGACCCCCACACTATGCAGGGTATAAGGAATTCTGACGTCATAACACAACGCAGGATCTACAGTTCTGATTTGCTTATGAGGATGCCAAGGGTCCCCCACATCCTAACACCATAGAATAAGAAGAAAGGAGATAAATTATTATTATGGCACCAACAGTGTGCTCAGCGCTGTACAGAATGAAGGCAGACATTACAGTTACAATACAATTTGGTAGCAGAGGAAGCAGAGGGCCGGCTTGTTAGAGCTGACAATCTAGGAGATCATTCCTTTATGTCTAATACATTTTTAATTCCATCTGTTCCATGTTACATGTCAGTGATGGTGATGTCACAGTTCCCATGGTAACCCCACGGGGCCATCCAGTCTTGTTGTTTCTGCTATGTTAGCCTTCAGTTCCATCCTTTCCCATATATCTTCATTTATGTCCTTTTCTAGCTCTCCTGTCCCTGATGCCAGTTACCTACAAACCAGTTTTGATGCCAAACTTCGATTTAGGATTTGTCAGTCTTTGGTCTACAATACATTTTAGTCATCTGAATTATTTTAGTTTTAGTCGTATTTTAGTCGACTCAAATAGTTTAGTCAACAAAATGAACACGGCTTGAAACTGCAGCCGAGGGCCGGAAACAGCCCTTTGCTTGCCTTTATCTAGCCCCTGGGGCACTATTCCCCCAATGACACCAATGATGGGGCATCATTTCTGACTGTTACACCAACAATGGATCACTATCTCCCCCCCACCAATACCACCGATGGGGCACTATTCCTTCCACTGACATCAACCACAGGTCACTAGTCCCCCAATGACACCAATGATGGGACACTGTTTACTCCCACTGATGCCAGGATGTTTTCTACTATCACTGTCCACAGTCAGACCCCCTGAAGTCTGAAGACAGTAAACTGGCCCTTTGTTTACAAAGTTTGGAGAACCCGCTATATGATGTAATTTTATTTTATCGGTCATTCCTAGAGGGACATTAGGAGGAGGAGCTGTGAGGTCAGTGTGATGTCATAGGATTCTCTGACTCTGGATGGAGGGACATTAGGAGGAGGAGCTGTGAGGTCAGTGTGATGTCATAGGATTCTCTGACTCTGGATGGAAGGACATTGGGAGGAGGAGCTGTGAGGTCAATGTGATGTCATAGGATTCTCTGACTCTAGATGGAGGGACATTGGGAGGAGCTGTGAGGTCAGTGTGATGTCATAGGATTCTCTGACTCTGGATGGAGGGACATTGGGAGGAGGAGCTGTGAGGTCAGTGTGATGTCATAGGATTTTCTGACTCTAGATGGAGGGACATTGGGGGGAGGAGCTGTGAGGTCAGTGTGATGTCATAGGATTCTCTGACTCTGGATGGAGGGACATTGGGAGGAGGAGCTGTGAGGTCAGTGTGATGTCATAGGATTCTCTGACTCTGGATGGAGGGACATTGGGAGGAGGAGCTGTGAGGTCAGTGTGATGTCATAGGATTCTCTGACTCTGGATGGAAGGACATTGGGAGGACGAGCTGTGAGATCAGTGTGATGTCATAGGACATATAGACTCTGTATGGAGGAACATTGGGAGGAGAAGCTGTGAGGTCAGTGTGATGTCATAGGATTCTCTGGCTCTGGATGGAGGGACATTGGGAGGAGGAGTTGTGAGGTCAGTGTGATGTCATAGGATTCTCTGACTCTGGATGGAGGAACATACGGAGGAGGAGCTGTGAGGTCAGTGTGATATTTTAGGATTCTCCATCCCCCGCAACTAATAAAAGTGATATAATCCATTAGTATAGACTGATGAGGTGAGAAGGTGACACCTCTCCACAATGAGGAGAATGTTCCGGCCCCGGAAGTGAGGGAATGTTCTGCCCCTGAAGGGGTTAATCTGGGTTCCCACACTATATATGTGTGTATCATCATCTGCTGGAGATAAAAGATGTCACAGTGACTATGGAGGAAGAGGACGGACATGACTATGGAGGAAGAGGACGGACATGACTATAGAGGAAGAGGATGGACATGACTATGGAGGAAGAGGACGGACATGACTATAGAGGGAGAGGACGAACATGATAGGGGGGTTACTGGGTGTAAATAGGAAATCTCTTAGATTGTAAGCTTCCAGGATCAGGCCCTCCTATCCCTCTTGTATTGATCTGTATTGTTGCTGTATTTTCTCCCGTTCTATTGTAAAGCGCTCAGCAAACTGTTGGCGCTATAAATCCTGTATAATAATAATAATAACATCTTATTACCTCCTCCGCTGCCACTTCCACCAACGTCTTCTCTCTGCTTCCTCCTGCCTCACCTCTCACCCGTTACTTCCTGTCTGTACCTGACATCACTTCCTGTCTGTCTTCCATAGAGACTTCCTGTCTGGGTAGAAGTGAGATCCCCACCTTGTGGAGCTCAGAGGAACTGCAGCCCCGAGAAGCGTCTGGTAGTGTGACCCTGGCCTTGTGCTGGGTGTGTATGGACTGTAGATCCTTATAGAGGGGTCACCTCCACTCCCACCAAGGGGGACAGAAATATATGACTGCCTAGTCCAGCCTTTCTCAGTCAGGGGTCCTCCAAAGGTTTCTCGGGGCTCCTTCAGCAATGAACAATTCCTGTGTGAATCTGTCAGATTACAAGTCCCCATTATCTGGGTAAGGGGGTGTCAATCATCGCACGTCGCTGACATTTATAAATCTAGAGCAGAGTATGAAATGTTCTGCAGATGACATTTCCCTCCCGGATTCCTTCCCCCAGACCCCACAGTACATAGCGCCCCCTCCTGTATTGTGGGGGGACTCTGGAAACGAAGTTTTATCGGCAGCTCAATGTGTGTCATTATCGGTCACTCTGCTGTCACCCCATCCGGTGTTCTCCCAGGTTTGTGTTAGTAGAAGAACATCATGTGACTGTGTATTCCTGGAACTCTTCACACTCAGCCGCTGCGGGGCCGCTGCGTTTTTCAAGGTCCTGCTTGTCACATCTTTAGTGCAGGTTTGGGGTGGTAAGAAAACACTCCAAGAACGCCCCTCCCCATTGAAATCAATGGAAAATGCTGCAGAACAAACCAACAATGCCCCCACGGTGAGGGTTTGGTGCGGATTTTGAGTCACATGATCCTTAAGAAGTGCAATGTAAACACGGTAAAAGAAATGGCAGAAATGCAGCAAAAAGTCATACGTGTCCCGCGGATCAGTGTGGGAGGAGCCTTCATGTCACTTTTGTTGCAGCACATTCTACAGTGAGAATGGAAACAATTCATAACCCCTCCCCCACCTCAACAAAACGCATCCCAGACTCCTACACACTGCAAAACCAGCTCTGGCAGTGAGAGGGTTAATGTGGGCTAGATGGGATCATGCTGCTGGGGTGACATTAGAGCTCCCCCTAGCTGCACCTGAAAAAGGGGATCTCAACCTTTTACACATATATAACCAACTCACAATTTTCCCTACAGACTTCCTCTCTATCCAATTGGGAGAAACTCCTCTCACAATCAATACCCCCGCACACGGGAAAAGACCTTTAACATCACTCATAAAGCATCCCATTGTAGCTCCCACTGGGAATCATACATGAAAATTTTGCACCAATGGTACCTAACCCCAACCAAGCTTTCTTTATACTACCCTCAATGCCCACCCGCTTGCTGGAGACAATGCGGAGAAACAGGATCAGTTCTCCACATACTTTGGGCATGTAAATCCCTCAGATCTTATTGGAACAGCATTTTTCAACTGCTCTCAATAATAACGGACACCCCAATAACACCAAACCCTGCCCTTGCACTCCTCCACATTGGAATCGACAAATTCCCCCGGGACTCTCGTACTATTATTATTCATACATTGGCAGCTGCTAAGACCAACCTGACTAAATTATGGAATACTACCAAAATTCCTTCCCTTTCCTCACTTGTGTCAGACCTTAACTTCCAATGTGACATGGAAAGAAGAACAGCCCTCAATAATTCTTCCTACCACAAGTTCAAACACCAATGGTCTCGATGGCTACAAAACCCAAACTGCTTCGTAAAAGACTGATAACCTAACTCTATAATACTTAGATCCTTTGCCCATGACTGGTGCGTCCCCCCTTCCCTCCCTCCCCCCTCTCTCCCCGCCCTCACCCCTTATCTATGTTCCTTATCCTTTCTATATAACATCACCACCTTTATACAGTTCACACCTAACCGAGCATGCCTCTCAGATCAATACAACTCAGATATAGAAATACCCAGCCAAATGGTGGGGAATTTACTTTACACAAATGTATCGTTATACCTGACTGTGAACTGGATTTCATACCATGTTTTATTACCGTACCCTGTTTTTACACTGAAATCTTTCAATAAAAATATTGAAATATAAAAACAAGACAATCTGAACAAATCATTGCCTATGCCAGTAATTCCCTGTCACCTGTACACATCAAATCCAATGACTGTGAGAAAGCATTACTAGCCCCAGTCTGGGCCCTTCAAAACTTGACTCATACAACTTACTAACCGATCAGTGTTCTCCACCCCTCTCTGCCAATCCCTCCACTGACCTCCAATCAGTGTCCTCCACCCCTCTCTGCCAATCCCTCCACTGACCTCCAATCAGTGTCCTCCACCCCTCTCTGCCAATCCCTCCACTGGCTTCCACTAACCCAACATATAAAATTCAAAATACTAACCACAACTTACAAAGCCATCCACAACACTGCCCCTAGCTACATCACCAACCTCATCTGCAGATATCATCCATATCGCCCGCTCCGCTCCTCCCAAGATATCTTCCTCTCTAGCCCCCCATCACCTCCTCCCATGCTTGCCTCCAGGACTTCTCCAGAGCCTCTCCCATTCTCTGGAACTCCCTACCACTGTATGTCCGGTCAGCCCCCACCCTGTCTGCCTTTAGGCGATCTTTGAAAACTCACTTATTCAGGAAAACCTACCCCACCCCCACCTAAGAACTGTACTTGAATCACCTCCACCAGATCATCCCCCCCAGCTATCACCTTTTGTATCCCCTCCCCCTTCCTTCAGATTGTAAGCTCCACGAGCCGGGCCCTCCTATTCCTTCTGTACTGAAATGTATTGTAATTGTACCGCCCCCCTTATATTGTACAGCGCTGCTCAGACTGTTGGTGCCATAAATCCTGTATAATAATAATAAACACATAGAAGACCCTGTAACAGCCCTATATTGGAGGAAGATACGCCCAAAAAGAAGACCACCAATTATTAGTGACATCCAAATCTCAATTCAGTATTAGAGATGGATTACTGATAAGAACATCCAAAAATGGTGTCCAACAATGGGGAGTCCCCACTATATGTAGAGGACTCAGGTTACAACATCTCATTACACAGAGCATTGAGGTCGGCTTGTAAGTTGGAGACATCCTGTAAGGACGTTATTCCCCGGCACAGCTTGGTGTCATCTGCAAAGACTGGAATGGGGTTTATAATCTCACACCCCATATTGTTTATATATATATTAATAAGTAAGGGGCCCAACACTGAACCCTGGGGTACCCCACTAATAACACTGAACCCTTGGGGTACCCCACTAATAACACTGAACCTTGGGGTACCCCACTAATAACACTGAACCTTGGGGTACCCCACTAACAACACTGAACATTGGGGTACCCCACTAATAACACTGAACCTTGGGGTACCCCACTAATAACACTGAACCCTGGGGTACCCCACTAATAACACTGAGCCTTTGGGTACACCACTAATAACACTGAACCTTGGGGTACCCCACTAATAACACTGAACCTTGGGGTACCCCACTAATAACACTGACCATTGGGGTACACCACTGACAACACTGTACATTGGGGTACACCACTGACACCCCCAGACCATTCAGAGTATGAATCATTAACCACTACTCTCTGAATACGATCTTTTAGTCAGTTTTCTATCCATTTACATTCAGAATTTCCAGCTCATAGACTTTACCTTACACATTAGCCATGTGTGGGGAACTGTGTCCAAGTATACCACGTCCACCGCCACCCCTCTGTCCAAGTATACCACGTCCACCGCCCCCCTCTGTCCAAGTATACCACGTCCACCACCACCCCTCTGTCCAAGTATACCACGTCCACCGCCACCCCTCTGTCCAAGTATACCACGTCTACCGCCACCCCTCTGTCCAAGTATACCACGTCCACCGCCCCCCTCTGTCCAAGTATACCACGTCCACCGCCACCCCTCTGTCCAAGTATACCACGTCCACCGCCACCCCTCTGTCCAAGTAAATCACGTCCACAGCCACTCCTCTGTCCAAGTATACCACGTCCACCGCCACCCCTCTGTCCAAGTATACCACGTCCACCGCCACCCCTCTGTCCAAGTATACCACGTCCACCGCCACCCCTCTGTCCAAGTATACCACGTCCACTGCCACCCCTTTGTCCAAGTATAGCGCGTCCACAGCCACCCCTCTGTCCAAGTATACCACGTCCACCGCCACCCCTCTGTCCAAGTATACCACGTCCACCGCCACCCCTCTGTCCAAGTATACCACGTCCACCGCCACCCCTCTGTCCAAGTATACCACGTCCACCACCACCCCTCTGTCCAAGTGTACCACATTCACCGCCACCCCTCTGTCCAAGTATACCATGTTTACACCCACTCCTCTGTCCAAGTATACCACGTCCACCGCCACCCCTCTGTCCAAGTATACCACGTCCACCACCACCCCTCTGTCCAAGTGTACCACATTCACCGCCACCTCTCTGTCCAAGTATACCACGTCCACCGCCACCCCTCTGTCCAAGTATACCACGTCCACCGCCACCCCTCTGTCCAAGTGTACCACATCCACCGCCACCCCTTTGTCCAAGTGTACCACGTCCACCACCACCCCTCTGTCCAAGTATACCACGTCCACCGCCACCCCTCTGTCCAAGTATACCACGTCCACCGCCACCCCTCTGTCCAAGTGTAGCACGTCCACCGCCACCCCTCTGTCCAAGTATACCACGTCCACCGCCACCCCTCTGTCCAAGTATACCACATCCACCGCCACCCCTCTGTCCAAGTATACCACATCCACCGCCACCCCTCTGTCCAAGTATACCACGTCCACCCCTCTGTCCAGGTATACTACGTCTACAGCCACTCCTCTGTCCAAGGTTTTGCTCACCTCTTCATAAAAGAAATCAGATTTGTGTGACAACTTCCATCTTTCATGAATCCATGCTGTCTGTGGCTTACAATATGTGTTTCCAGCAAGAACTCCTCTCTGTGGTCTTTTATTAAACTCTCCAGTATCTTCCCAACTATAGAAGTGACACTAACAGCTCTATAATTACTTGGGAAAGATTTTGTCCCCTTTATAAATATTGGCCCCACATTGGCCTTACACCAATCCAGTGGTACTATGCCAGTCATTAAAGAGGCCCTAACAATGAGAAACAATGGCTGTGAGATGACAGAGCTGAATTCTTTAAGGCCCCGTGGGTGTCTGCCATCCGGTCCAGGGGCTTTATTCACCTTTATTCTGTACAAATATTTCTGGATCATATCAATTGTGAGCCAATGTGGATCATCTGGGGGGTGTCAGTACCACCCCCCATCATGGACAAGAGCCCCCCCATGCTCCTTTGTATACACAGAGCTGAAGAAGGGATTTCATACATTGTCCTTCTCTTTGTCCCCCCCCCTCTAGATGGTTCTGTAAAGGGCCTACATGCTGGGACCGGACCTTTCTACTATTCATATATTGGAGGAATGTTTTGGGGTCTTCCTGATATCTTTCTGTTGTTTGTTTTCAGTTTTGCGCCTTTATTTCCTTTTTGCATATTCTGTTCTATTCTTTGTAATGTGTAAACGATGATCGCGTTCCTTCATTGTTATATTTAATAAAAGCTCTTTTCTTATTATCTATCGCTTTTGTAACTTTGGCCGTAAGCCCCATAGGTTGGATTTGTAGCCTTTTATACTTGTTGCCCATGGGAATATATTTTGCAGTGTGGTCACATACAGTCTTTTTGAAGAACTCCCATTTCTGTGTTGTGTTCATCAATGCCAATATTCCCTCCCAGTCTAAGTCTTGGAGAGCAGCTCTCAGCATTGGAAAATTAGCTCTCTTAAAGTTGAGCACTTTTATTTATCCCCGTATGTGCTCGCTGTTTACAGCTAACAATAAATTAAATCATGTTATGGTCACTGCTACCCAGATGTTCTTTTATATGGACATTCGTAAGAACTGCGTGATTTGAGATGACCATGTCCAGCAGAGCATCATTCCTAGTTGGGGCTTCTATGAACTGTACCATAGAATTGTCCTGTAGTAGGTTTATACATTTTTGCCCCTTAACTGTTCCTGCAGTACCATTACTCCATACAATTTCCGGGTAGTTACCATCCCCCAATATTATCACTGTCCCAGCCCTTGCAACCCTTTCCATCTGTGGGAGGAGCTGTCTCCTCCTCATTAACACTGGGAGGCCTATAACAAACTCCAATGATGACCTTTGTAGTACCGCCTACCATGTGCAGTTCCACCCATAATACTTCAGCCTCATCACACTCTCCATCAACTAGGTCCTCTTTCACACTCGCTCTGAGATCACTTCTCACATAGAGACAGACACCACCACCTTTCCTATTTCCCCCGTCTCTCCGAAAGAGAACCTAGCCAGGAATATGAATGGCCCAGTCATGTGAGGAATGAAGCCAAGATTCAGCAATACCAATTCAATCCTAGTTCTCTTCATGCACCAATCCTTCCAACTCACCGATTGTGCTGGGCACACTTCTGGCATTGGTGAACAAACGCTTTTATTCACTGACACCTTGTCCATTCACTGACACCTTGTTCATTCACTGACACCTTGTCCATTCACCGACACCTTGTTCATTCACTGACACCTTGTTCACACAGATTTTCTGTATTTTTTATTTTCATACAAATGGTACCAATTCCACTGGTTGCTTGTAACACCAACAAGTACTAACCCCTGTCTGATCTGTCTACCCTGTTAAAACTGAATTCTCCCTCCTCCCTCCATCCTAGTTTATATACTCATCCAGCCTTCCCATAAACCTCTCCCCCAGCACAGAAGACCCCCTTCAGTTTATGTGCAGACCATCTCTAGCATATGCAATGAAGGAAATACGTATATGCTCCCCTGCTGATGTTGAATGTTCGCCCCTCACAAAGAAATGATCGTTCTAAAAATGGAATGTTCGGTGTAACACTGAGAGACAGAATACAACAACAAATTCAGCAGAAATGTGTCTAACAAATGATGACTGATCTGCATGTTCATGAGGGAAAGAAGGATTTGATCCCCTTCACAAAACACAACTTAGTACTTGGTGGCAAATCCCTTGTTGGCAATCACAGAGGTCAGACGTTTCCTGGAGTTGGCCCCCAGGTTTGCACACATCTCAGGAGGGATTTTGTCCCACTCCTCTTGGCAGATCCTCTCCAAGTCATTAAGGTTTGGTGGATAATGTTTGGGAACGCAAACTTTCAGCTCCCTCCAGAGATTTTTCAGTGGGATTAAGGTCTGGAGACTGGCTAGGCCACTCCAGGACCTTAATGTGCTTCTTCTTGAGCCGCTCCTTTGTTGCCTTGGCCGTGTGTTTTGGGTCATTGTCATGCTGGAACACCCATCCACGACCCATTTTCAATGCCCTGGCTGAGGGAAGATGGTTCTCACCCAAGATTTGATGGTACATTGCCCCGTCCATCATCCCTCTGATGCGGTGCAGTTGTTCTGTCCCCTTAGCAGAAAAACACCCACAAAGCAGAATGTTTCCACCACCATGTTTCACAGTTGGGATGGTGTTCTTGGGGTCATAGGCAGCATTCCTCCTCCAAACACGGCGAGTTGAGTTGATGCCAAAGAGCTGGATTTTGGTCTCCTCTGACCACAACACTTCCCACCAGTCCTCCTCTGCATCATTCAGATGTTCAGTGGCAGACTTCAGACGGGCCTGGACATGTGCTTTCTTGAGCAGAGGGACCTTGCAGGCACTGCAGGATTTCAGTCCTTGTCGGCGTAGTGTGTTACCAATTGTTTTCTTGGTGACTGTGGTCCCATCTGCCTGGAGATCATTGACAAGATCCTCACGTGTAGTTCTGGGATGATTCCTCACTGTTCTCATGATCATTGACACTCCACGAGGTGAGATCTTGCATGGTGCACCAGACCTAGGGAGACCGACATTTGTTTTGTGTTTCTTCCATTTGTGAATGATTGCACCAACTGTTGTCACCTTCTCACCAAGCTGCTTGGCCATACTTTGGTAGCCCAGTCCAGCCTTGTGTAGGTCTATAATCTTGTCCCTGACATCCTTGGACATCTCTTTCGTCTTTGCCATGGTGGAGAGTTTGGAATCTGATGGTTTGATGGCTCCTGTGGACAGGTGTCTTTTATACAGGTAAAACAATGAGATTAGCAGCACTCCCTTTAAGAGACTGCTTCTAATCTCAGTTTGTCACCTGTATGAAAGACACCTGGGAGCCAGAAATCCTGCTGATAGGGGATCAAATCCTTCTTTCCCTCATGAACATGCAGATCAGTCATCATTTGTTAGACGCATTTCTGCTGAATTTGTTGTTGTATTCTGTCTCTCAGTGTTACACCGAACATTCCATTGTTAGACCGATCATTTCTGTGTGAGGGGCGAACATTCAACATCAGCAGGGGAGCAAATACGCATTTCCTTCACTGTAGGCTGCACCCCAATGAAAAGTCAGCCCAGTGCTCTAGGTCAGGAATCCATTTCTATTCTTTTCCTGTTATCAATGGCCAAACCAGTCCCACACTTCATCCATGTCTTTGGGAACCTCTGATCTCCTTATGAACTGTTTGTTCCATGATGAAGATCAGCCATGGAGTATATCTGAGGTGTATATCAGGGGGTGCTTCTTCCCCACATGAGAGCTGGGATATCCAGCAACATTCATCTAGAAGACATTTCCCGCACTCAAGGCACTAATACACCTCCAGGGTTGTGTGGGGCCCCTGATGTACAGGAAGACAGGATTTCAGTGAGGAACATTTCCCTCACTCAGGACAGGAAAGTGGCTTCTCCCCTGCGTGAGATCTCTGATGTCTGTAAAGATTGGACTTCTGTGAAAAACATTTCCCGCACTCAGGACAGGAATATGGCTTCTCTCCCGTGTGAGATCTCTGATGTGTGTGAAGATGGGACTCCCGTGAAAAACATTTCCCACACTCAGGACAGGAATATGGCTTGTCCCCCGTGTGAGATCTCTGATGTGTATGAAGATTGGACTTCTGTGAAAAACATTTCCCGCACTCAGGACAAGAATATGGCTTCTCCCCCGTGTGACATCTCTGATGTTGATGAAGAATTAACTTCTGTGAAAAACATTGCCTGCACTCAGGACAAGAATACGGCTTTTCTCCTGTGTGAGATCTGTGATGTTTGTAAAGATGAGACGTTTGTGAAAAACATTTCCCACACTCAGCACAGGAATACGGCTTTTCCCCCGTGTGAGATCTCTGATGTTTGTAAAGATAGGACGTCTGTGAAAAACATTTTCCACACTCAAGACAGGAATATGGCTTCTCCCCCGTGTGAGATCTCTGATGTGTGTAAAGATTAGACTTCCTTGAAAAACATTTCCTGCACTCAGGACATGAATATGTCTTCTCCCCCGTGTGAGATGTCTGATGTGTGTAAAGACTGGATTTTTGTGAAAAACATTTGCCGCACTCAGGACAGGAATACGGCTTCTCCCCCGTGTGAGATCTCTGATGTGTGTAAAGATTAGACTTCCTTGAAAAACATTTCCTGCACTCAGGACAGGAATACGGCTTCTCCCCTGTATGAGATCTCTGATGTGTGTAAAGACTGGACTTCACTGAAAAACATTTCCCGCACTCAGGACAGGAATATGGCTTCTCCCCTGTGTGAGATCTTTTATGCACATTAAGATTGAATTTATAACTGAAACATTTCCCGCACTCGGCACAGGAGAAGCTCTTCCCTGTTGGAAGGCCGGCCCGGTCCCGCACAGTCTGAGGTTCCTCAGGATACGAGGAATCCGATGGTCCATCTACACTGGGTGGTGCCAGATGGACATTGGAGGGAGCCGGGTTTTCTCCTGGACTATACTGTGTGATGTCCTCATCTTCTACTTTCCAGTCTGGAGACAAAGTGAGACAATCCTCGGAGGTTTTCCTCATCTCCCGGCCATGGACTAAAATACAAAGACAAAGAGGATTACTAGACAGGAGCTGATTGGTTCCCCCAAACCAGGACTCCGCCCACATCAGGCAGCTTGGTCTCTGAGGAGCTTACAATTCCACCCTCAAGGGAACTAGGAAATGGCTCCTCTGATCTCCTACCAGGTCATTTCTTTATTCATGGACCTTAGTCAGAGAGTGAGGAAACAACCAGAACTGTCTTTTATAGGAGGGACAGTGATGAGGGGATTATAGGACGAGGGTCCCCACCCCCTCTATCACTCATCGCCATCTTCCCAACACAAGAAGTACTGCACTTCCTTATTTAGTCCATGATTTAGTCATGAAGAACAGCGGGGCTGAGCCCCACCAGAGGTCAGAGAGTGAGGATGGAGGGAGAACAACCAAGATGAAGACTAGACTGATCCTGATGACCACCATCATTGGGGTATTGACTCCTCCCTCATTATCACTTTCTGTTTAAGGGTCCAAAGTTGGAGGATGTTATCACATTATTATCACCATGTAAAAGTCTGTGCTCCAATCACATCATCCGATATAAAATGTCCAGCTGGGAGGAAATGGGTGTAACAAAAGAGAATCCATATTATGTGTATATATAGCAGTGGGGGGAGGGGAGAGAGCAGAAGTCACGACTATGTAATGTACAACATAGAGTATATAGTGCAGGGGTCAGGAGTATGAAATGTACAACAGAGTATATAGTGCAGGGGTCAGGAGGATGTAATGCACAACAGATTATATAGTGCAGGGGTCAGGAGTATGTAATGTACAACACAGAGTATATAGTGCAGGGGTCAGGAGTATGTAATGTACAACATAGAGTATATAGTGCAGGGGTCAGGAGTATGTAATGTACAACATGGAGTATATAGTGCAAGGGTCAGGAGTATGTAATGTACAACATAGAGTATATAGTGCAGGGGACAGGAGTATGTAATGTACAACACAGAGTATATAGTGCAGGGGTCAGGAGTATGTAATGTACAACATAGAGTATATAGTGCAGGGGTCAGGAGTATGTAATGTACAACACGGAGTATATAGTGCAGGGGTCAGGAGTATGTAATGTACAACATAGAGTATATAGTGCAGGGGTCAGGAGTATGTAATGTACAACACGGAGTATATAGTGCAGGGGTCAGGAGTATGTAATGTACAACATGGAGTATATAGTGCAGGGGTCAGG
Organism: Staurois parvus; assembly: GCF_062004578.1. Classification (NCBI taxonomy): domain Eukaryota; kingdom Metazoa; phylum Chordata; class Amphibia; order Anura; family Ranidae; genus Staurois; species Staurois parvus. The sequence continues at coordinate 191,702 of NW_028318645.1, read as the reverse complement.
AGTATGTAATGTACAAGTTATATAGTATAAGGGTCAGGACTCACAGTATTAGTATTCTGTAATCAGTGGATTACAAGCTTAAATGTTTACTGTAGACAACATCTAGAGGTGATCTGGGATTAAACCATCATAAAACTGGTTAGATTGGAGGTGAGCAAATCCTTGGACAGAGGGGTGGCGGTGGATGTGGTATACTTTGACAGAGGGGAGGCTGTGGACGTGGTATACTTGGACAGAGGGGAGGCTGTGGACGTGGTATACTTGGACAGAGAGGTGGCGGTGATATACTTGGACAAAGGGGTGGCAGTGGATATGGTATACTTGGACAGAGAGGTGGCGGTGCACGTGGTATACTTGGACAGAGGGGTGATTGTGGACGTGGCATACTTGGACAGAGGGGTGGCTGTGGACATGGTATACTTGGACAGAGGGGTGATGGTAGACGTGGTATACTTGGACAGTGGGGTGGCAGTGGACGTGGTATACTTCGACAGAGGGGTGGCAGTGGACGTGGTATACTTCGACAGAGGGGTGACGGTGGACGTGGCATACTTCGACAGAGGGGTGGCGGTGGATGTGGTATACTTGGACAGAGTGGTGGCGGTGAATGTGGTATACTCGGACAGAGGGGTGCCGGTGGACGTGGTATACTCGGACAGAGGGGTGATTGTGGACGTGGCATACTTGGACAGAGGGGTGGCTGTGGACATGGTATACTTGGACAGAGGAGTGGCGGTGGATGTGGTATACTTGGACAGAGGGGTGGCGGTGGATGTGGTATACTTGGACAGAGGGGTGGCGGTGGACGTGGTATACTTGGACAGAGGGGTGGCGGTGGACGTGGTATACTTGGACAGAGGGGTGGCGGTGGACGTGGTATACTTGGACACAGTTCCTCACACACGGGTAATGTGTAAGGTAAAGTCTACAGGCTGGAAAAATCCAAAAGTAAAACTGGCTAAAAGATCATATTCAGAGAGTAGTGGTTAATGATTCATACTCTGAATGGTCTGGGGGTGTCAGTGATGTACCCCAAGGTTCAGTGTTATTAGTGGGGTACCCCAAGGTTCAGTGTGATTAGTGGGGTACCCCAGAGATCAGTGTTATTAGTGGGGTACCCCAAGGTTCAGTGTGATTAGTGGTGTACCCCAAGGTTCAGTGTTATTAGTGGGGTACCCCAGGGTTCAGTGTTGGGACCCTTACTTATTAATATATATATAAACAATATGGGGTGTGAGATTATAAACCCCATTCCAGTCTTTGCAGATGACACCAAGCTGTGCCGGGGAATAACGTCCTTACAGGATGTCTCCAACTTATAAGCCGACCTCAATGCTCTGTGTAATTGGGGGGCTATGGGGCCAATGAGGGCTAATGGTGATAAATGTAAGGCTCTGCACTTGGGGGGGCTAAGAATACACATGCATCATACATACTAGGGGGGGGACAATGGTGGAGAAGGATCTTAAGGGGTCAATGGTGGAGAAGGGTCTGTGGGGGGCAATGGTGGTGAAGGATCTAGGAGACAATGGTGGAGAAAGTTCAGGGGGGTCAATGGTGGAAAAGGATCTGGGGGTTCTAGTAGATCACAAGCTTAATAATGGCAGCAATGCAAAGCTGCAGGTTCTAAAGTGAGCAAAATCCTCTCTTGTATTAGGAGAGGTATAGACTCCAGAGAGAGAGAGATATCCCCCCTCCCCCCCGGGTACAAATCATTAGTAAGACCTCATCTGGAATATGCAGTTCAGTTTTGGGCTCCAATTCACAAAAAGAACATTGGGGAACTGGAGGAAGTACAGAGAAGGGAAACCAAACTGATACGAGGCATGGAGGAGATCAGCTATGAGGAGAGATTAGAGGAACTGAATGTATTCTCTACTGAGAAGAGGAGATTAAGGAGGATATGATCTCCATGTATAATACTGTACATAAGGGGGGATATGATCTCCATGTATAATACATAAGGGGGGGATATGATCTCCATGTATAATACATAAGGGGGGATATGATGTCCATGTATAATACATAGGGGGGGATATGATCTCCATGTATAATACATAAGGGGGGATATGATCTCCATGTATAATACATAAGGGGGGATATGATCTCCATGTATAATACATAAGGGGGGGATATGATCTCCATGTATAATACATAAGGGGGGATATGATCTCCATGTATAATACATAAGGGGGGATATGATCTCCATGTATAATACATAAGGGGGATATGATCTCCATGTATAATACATAAGGGGGGATATGATCTCCATGTATAATACATAAGGGGGATATGATCTCCATGTATAATACATAAGAGGGGATATGATCTCCATGTATAATACATAAGGGGGGATATGATCTCCATGTATAATACATAAGGGAGATATGATCTCCATGTATAATACATAAAGGGGGATATGATCTCCATGTATAATACATAAGGGGGGGATATGATCTCCATGTATAATACATAAGGGGGATATGATCTCCATGTATAATACATAAAGGGGGATATGATCTCCATGTATAATACATAAGGGGGATATGATCTCCATGTATAATACATAAGGGGGGATATGATCTCCATGTATAATACATAAGGGGGATATGATCTCCATGTATAATACATAAGAGGGGATATGATCTCCATGTATAATACATAAGGGGGGATATGATCTCCATGTATAATACATAAGGGGGGATATGATCTCCATGTATAATACATAAGGGAGATATGATCTCCATGTATAATACATAAAGGGGGATATGATCTCCATGTATAATACATAAGGGGGGGATATGATCTCCATGTATAATACATAAGGGGGATATGATCTCCATGTATAATACATAAGGGGGGATATGATCTCCATGTATAATACATAAGGGGGATATGATCTCCATGTATAATACATAAGGGGGGATATGATCTCCATGTATAATACATAAGGGGGGATATGATCTCCATGTATAATACATAAGGGGGGGGATATGATCTCCATGTATAATACATAAGGGGGGATATGATCTCCATGTATAATACATAAGGGGGATATGATCTCCATGTATAATACATAAGGGGGGGGATATGATCTCCATGTATAATACATAAGGGGGGATATGATCTCCATGTATAATACATCAGGGGGGATATGATCTCCATGTATAATACATAAGGGGGGGATATGATCTCCATGTATAATACATAAGGGGGATATGATCTCCATGTATAATACATAAGGGGAATATGATCTCCATGTATAATACATAAGGGGGGATATGATCTCCATGTATAATACATAAGGGGGGGTATGATCTCCATGTATAATACATAAGGGGGGATATGATCTCCATGTATAATACATAAGGGGGAGTATGATCTCCATGTATAATACATAAGGGGGGATATGATCTCCGTGTATAATACATAAGGGGGGGATATGATCTCCGTGTATAATACATAAGGGGGGGATATGATCTCCGTGTTTAATACATAAGGGGGGATATGATCTCCATGTATAATAAATAAGGGGGGATATGATCTCCATGTATAATACATAAGGGGGATATGATCTCCATGTATAATACATAAGGGGGATATGATCTCCATGTATAATACATAAGGGGGGGATATGATCTCCATGTATAATACATAAGGGGGGATATGATCTCCATGTATAATACATAAGGGGGGATATGATCTCCATGTATAATACATAAGGGGGGATATGATCTCCATGTATAATACATAAGGGAGATATGATCTCCATGTATAATACATAAGGGGGGGGATATGATCTCCATGTATAATACATAAGGGGGATATGATCTCCATGTATAATACATAAGGGGGGATATGATCTCCATGTATAATACATAAGGGGGGATATGATCTCCATGTATAATACATAAGGGGGGATATGATCTCCATGTATAATACATAAGGGGGGATATGATCTCCATGTATAATACATAAGGGGGGATATGATCTCCATGTATAATACATCAGGGGGGATATGATCTCCATGTATAATACATAAGGGGGGGGATATGATCTCCATGTATAATACATAAGGGGGATATGATCTCCATGTATAATACATAAGGGGGATATGATCTCCATGTATAATACATAAGGGGGATATGATCACCATGTATAATACATAAGGGGGGGATATGATCACCATGTATAATACATAAGGGGGGATATGATCTCCATGTATAATACATAAGGGGGGATATGATCTCCATGTATAATACATAAGGGGGGGTATGATCTCCATGTATAATACATAAGGGGGGATATGATCTCCATGTATAATACATAAGGGAGATATGATCTCCATGTATAATACATAAGGGGGATATGATCTCCATGTATAATACATAAAGGGGGATATGATCTCCATGTACAATACATAAGGGGGGATATGATCTCCATGTATAATACATAAGGGGGATATGATCTCCATGTATAATACATAAGGGGGGGATATGATCTCCATGTATAATACATAAGGGGGATATGATCTCCATGTATAATACATAAGGGGGGATATGATATCCATGTATAATACATAAGGGGGATATGATCTCCATGTATAATACATAAGGGGGGATATGATCTCCATGTATAATACATAAGGGGGGATATGATCTCCATGTATAATACATAAGGGGGATATGATCTCCATGTATAATACATAAGGGGGATATGATCTCCATGTATAATACATAAGGGGGATATGATCTCCATGTATAATACATAAGGGGGGGGATATGATCTCCATGTATAATACATAAGGGGGGATATGATCTCCATGTATAATACATAAGGGGGATATGATCTCCATGTATAATACATAAGGGGGGATATGATCTCCATGTATAATACATAAGGGGGGATATGATCTCCATGTATAATACATAAGGGGGGATATGATCTCCATGTATAATACATAAGGGGGGATATGATCTCCATGTATAATACATAAGGGGGGATATGATCTCCATGTATAATACATCAGGGGGGATATGATCTCCATGTATAATACATAAGGGGGGGATATGATCTCCATGTATAATACATAAGGGGGATATGATCTCCATGTATAATACATAAGGGGGATATGATCTCCATGTATAATACATAAGGGGGATATGATCACCATGTATAATACATAAGGGGGGGATATGATCACCATGTATAATACATAAGGGGGGATATGATCTCCATGTATAATACATAAGGGGGGATATGATCTCCATGTATAATACATAAGGGGGGGTATGATCTCCATGTATAATACATAAGGGGGAGTATGATCTCCATGTATAATACATAAGGGGGGATATGATCTCCGTGTATAATACATAAGGGGGGGATATGATCTCCGTGTATAATACATAAGGGGGGGATATGATCTCCATGTATAATAAATAAGGGGGGATATGATCTCCATGTATAATACATAAGGGGGATATGATCACCATGTATAATACATAAGGGGGGATATGATCTCCATGTATAATACATAAGGGGGGGATATGATCTCCATGTATAATACATAAGGGGGGGATATGATCACCATGTATAATACATAAGGGGGATATGATCTCCATGTATAATACATAAGGGTGGATATGATCTCCATGTATAATACATAAGGGGGGGTATGATCTCCATGTATAATACATAAGGGGGGATATGATCTCCATGTATAATACATAAGGGGGGGATATGATCTCCATGTATAATACATAAGGGGGATATGATCTCCATGTATAATACATAAGGGGGGATATGATCACCATGTATAATACATAAGGGGGGATATGACCTCCATGTATAATACATAAGGGGGATATGATCTCCATGTATAATACATAAGGGTGGATATGATCTCCATGTATAATACATAAGGGGGATATGATCTCCATGTATAATACATAAGGGGGATATGATCTCCATGTATAATACATAAGGGGGGGTATGATCTCCATGTATAATACATAAGGGGGGGATATGATCTCCATGTATAATACATAAGGGGGGGATATGATCTCCATGTATAATACATAAGGGGGGGATATGATCACCATGTATAATACATAAGGGGGATATGATCTCCATGTATAATACATAAGGGTGGATATGATCTCCATGTATAATACATAAGGGGGGGTATGATCTCCATGTATAATACATAAGGGGGGGGGTATGATCTCCATGTATAATACATAAGGGGGATATGATCTCCATGTATAATACATAAGGGGGATATGATCTCCATGTATAATACATAAGGGGGATATGATCACCATGTATAATACATAAGGGGGGGATATGATCACCATGTATAATACATAAGGGGGGATATGATCTCCATGTATAATACATAAGGGGGGATATGATCTCCATGTATAATACATAAGGGGGGGTATGATCTCCATGTATAATACATAAGGGGGGATATGATCTCCATGTATAATACATAAGGGGGAGTATGATCTCCATGTATAATACATAAGGGGGGATATGATCTCCGTGTATAATACATAAGGGGGGGATATGATCTCCGTGTATAATACATAAGGGGGGGATATGATCTCCATGTATAATAAATAAGGGGGGATATGATCTCCATGTATAATACATAAGGGGGGATATGATCTCCATGTATAATACATCAGGGGGGATATGATCTCCATGTATAATACATAAGGGGGGGATATGATCTCCATGTATAATACATAAGGGGGATATGATCTCCATGTATAATACATAAGGGGGGATATGATCTCCATGTATAATACATAAGGGGGAGTATGATCTCCATGTATAATACATAAGGGGGGATATGATCTCCGTGTATAATACATAAGGGGGGGATATGATCTCCATGTATAATACATAAGGGGGATATGATCTCCATGTATAATACATAAGGGGGGGTATGATCTCCATGTATAATACATAAGGGGGGATATGATCTCCATGTATAATACATAAGGGGGAGTATGATCTCCATGTATAATACATAAGGGGGGATATGATCTCCGTGTATAATACATAAGGGGGGGATATGATCTCCGTGTATAATACATAAGGGGGGGATATGATCTCCATGTATAATAAATAAGGGGGGATATGATCTCCATGTATAATACATAAGGGGGATATGATCACCATGTATAATACATAAGGGGGGATATGATCTCCATGTATAATACATAAGGGGGGGATATGATCTCCATGTATAATACATAAGGGGGGGATATGATCACCATGTATAATACATAAGGGGGATATGATCTCCATGTATAATACATAAGGGTGGATATGATCTCCATGTATAATACATAAGGGGGGGTATGATCTCCATGTATAATACATAAGGGGGGGGGTATGATCTCCATGTATAATACATAAGGGGGGATATGATCTCCATGTATAATACATAAGGGTGGATATGATCTCCATGTATAATACATAAGGGGGGGTATGATCTCCATGTATAATACATAAGGGGGGATATGATCTCCATGTATAATACATAAGGGGGGATATGATCACCATGTATAATACATAAGGGGGATATGATCTCCATGTATAATACATAAGGGGGGATATGATCACCATGTATAATACATAAGGGGGGATATGACCTCCATGTATAATACATAAGGGGGGATATGATCTCCATGTATAATACATAAGGGGGGGATATGATCTCCATGTATAATACATAAGGGTGGATATGATCTCCATGTATAATACATAAGGGGGGGTATGATCTCCATGTATAATACATAAGGGGGATATGATCTCCATGTATAATACATAAGGGGGATGTGATCTCCATGTATAATACATAAGGGGGGATATGATCTCCATGTATAATACATAAGGGGGATATGATCTCCATGTATAATACATAAGGGGGGGATATGATCTCCATGTATAATACATAAGGGGGATATGATCTCCATGTATAATACATAAGGGGGGGATATGATCTCCATGTATAATACATAAGGGGGGATATGATCTCCATGTATAATACATAAGGGGGGGATATGATCTCCATGTATAATACATAAGGGGGGATATGATCTCCATGTATAATACATAAGGGGGGATATGATCTCCATGTATAATACATAAGGGGGGGATATGATCTCCATGTATAATACATAAGGGGGATATGATCTCCATGTATAATACATAAGGGGGGATATGATCACCATGTATAATACATAAGGGGGGATATGACCTCCATGTATAATACATAAGGGGGGATATGATCTCCATGTATAATACATAAGGGGGGGATATGATCTCCATGTATAATACATAAGGGGGGATATGATCTCCATGTATAATACATAAGGGGGGATATGACCTCCATGTATAATACATAAGGGGGGATATGATCTCCATGTATAATACATAAGGGGGGGATATGATCTCCGTGTTTAATACATAAGGGGGGATATGATCTCCATGTATAATACATAAGGGGGGATATGATCTCCATGTATAATACATAAGGGGGGGATATGATCACCATGTATAATACATAAGGGGGGGATATGATCTCCATGTATAATACATAAGGGGGGGATTGCTGTAGGAAAGTCCTGGATTCTTTCTTGGATACACAGAATATAAATGTTATATCCAGTTATAGGGAAAGTTGATCCAGGGAATTTCCGATTGCCTCTCGGGGGGTCAAGAAGGAATTTTTTCTCCTGCAGGAGCAGATTGGATCGCGCTTTGCTGGGTTTTTGCCTTCTGGTGGATCAGCTGTGGGTGTCGGATTATAACTTTTATTTTTAATGGTACAACTAGATGGAATGTCTTTTTTCAGCCAGACTAACTATGTAACTATGTAGGTCCCACACTGCTGCCTCCCATCTCCTGAGACTGCACTCAGTGACTTGGGTCTGAGACACTACAGACATATCCCTCCACCCGGACAAGTGACAAATACTGGGAGAATTGCTATGTCACCTCCATGAGGAATAAGATCAAAAGAACATGTCCAGGTGCCTAGGTCTAGTAATGTTTACAGTGAAAATGAACATTTTCCTGCCAGCTGAACCCCAGAACCTCCATAAATCCAGTCTAGAGACATAAATTGTGTCTGCAGCACAGAGAAGGAAGATTATCCGAGAGAAATCCAGGAATACAGGACGGGGAACACAGCTCAGGAAAGTGACCAGGGGATTACAGGCTGATATCACCCAGTCCCCGCCCTACTCTGGACCAATCAGTGAGCAGTATGGGTGGAGGAATGGATTTAGTGTTCATGACCCACCTGTGCTGATCTCTGTAGGAGTGTCCTCCTCTATAAATGTCCCCGTTATTCCATCCTCCTCCATAGACTGCTGATCATCCCTCACATACGCCTCTTCTTCTTCTGCTTTCACCTCAAATTCTATATCGATTGGATCTCCACTCTAAATCAAGAAAATGGGAGAAAATATCATCTGTAAAATATAAGGTCACATAAAAAACTCCACACATCATCTTTACAAGTCCATATTCTAGATGCTTCATCCCACCAACCTTGTAATAGTGAGGGATGGTGTGACCTTCCTGTGTGGAATCCCGGGAATACAGAGGACGGCGACATCTCTCTGGTGGGTTCCTGTAGCTGGATGACTCCACCATGGTGTCCTGGTACAGATCTTTGTGTTCTTTTAGAAGCTCTGACTCCTCCATCCCCCCATCCTCATCCTCCTCCTCTTTTATCTCTTCTTTAACCTCAACTTTAGGATCTCTCAGGTTTCCACTCTGAATATATAATAAAAATGACATCAATGGTAACAATGCAGATAATGTACAGATCCTAATGATACTATCAGTGATTGTTCCTCATCTACCTGATGGTGAGGAATGGTGTGACCTTCCTGTGTGGAATCCCGGGAATACAGAGGACGGGGATATCTCTCTGGTGGGTTCCTGGTATTAGGTGGCTCCATCATATCCTTGTGTCCTTCTGAAAACTCCTCCATCACTCCATACTCCTCATCCTCCTCTTTATACTCTTCTTTACCATCAATATTATCATCCCCGAGGATTCCACTCTAAACATTCAAAAACAAATTCAATGTAACAAACACCCTTGAGGAACAATCACTAACAGTTATGATTTATACACATCTACCTGATGATGTTCTGCATAGTTGTGATCTTCCTGTGTGGAATCCCAGGAATACAGAGGACGGGGACATCTCTCTGGTGGGTTCCTGTAGCTGGATGACTCCACCATGGTGTCCTGGTACAGATCTTTGTGTTCCTTTAGAATCTCTGACTCCTCCATCCCCCCATCCTCATCCTCCTCCTCTTTTATCTCTTCTTTAACCTCAACTTTAGGATCTCTCAGGTTTCCACTCTGAATATATAATAAAAATGCCATCAATGGTAACAATGCAGATAATGTACAGATCCTAATGATACTATCAGTGATTGTTCCTCATCTACCTGATGATGGTGAGGGATGGTGTGACCTTCCTGTGTGGAATCGCGGGAATACAGAGGACGGGGACATCTCTCTGGTGGGTTCCCATGACTGGATCCATCTGTAGGAAACACACACACTGACTGAATCCATTGTTTCTATGTGTTTATCAGATGATGGGGGATCTAGGTGGATCCTCCGTACTGCTCTCTCCTTTACAATAAAGTCTCCTCTTACCCGGTGATGTGAGGGGCGGCTGATTGTCCATCATGACGTCCTTGTAGAGATCCTTGTGTCCTTCTAAATACTCCCACTCCTCCATGGAGAAATAGACAGTGACACCCTGACACCTTATAGGAACCTGACACACACAATGATACAGTCACCATCCAGACACATCCCTTGTCTGTTACTGGAGAATGTCCCAGAATTCCCGGCACCGCTCACCTCTCCTGTCAGATGTTACAAATAACATGAATAGTAAAATCAAATGATATTCCCAGAATCCTCCTCACCTTTCTGGTCAGGTCTGTTTTAGTGAAGCCCCACTTCAGGCTGAGGTATAAGGAATTCTGACATCATTATATTACATTCAAGAGCAACAGTTCTGCTTTGGTTGTGAGTATGTAAATGATCCGCCCACATCCTAAGAGCACTGCAAAAAAAGAACAAATAGCTGGATGGAGGACAATGGTTGGAGGAACTGTGAGGTCAGTGTGATGTCATAGGATTCTCTGACTCTGGATGGAGGACAATGGTTGGAGGAACTGTGAGGTCGGTGTGATGTCATAGGATTCTCTGACTCTGGATGGAGGGACATTGGGAGGAGGAGCTGTGAGGTCGGTGTGATGTCATAGGATTCTCTGACACTGGACGGAGGGACATTGGGAGGAGGAGCTGCGAGGTCAGTGTGATGTCATAGGATTCTCTGGCTCTGGATGGAGGGACATTGGGAGGAGGAGCTGTGAGGTCAGTGTGATGTCATAGGATTCTCTGACTCTGTATGGAAGGACAGTGAGAGGAGGAGCTGTGGGGTCAGTGTGATGTCATAGGATTCTCTGACTCTTGATGGAGGGACATTGGGAGGAGGAGCTGTGAGGTCAGTGTGATGTCATAGGATTCTCTGACTCTGGATGGAGGGACATTGGGAGGAGGAGCTGTGAGGTCAGTGTGATGTCATAGGACTCTCTGACTCTGGATGGAGGGACATTGGGAGGGGGAGCTGTGAGGTCAGTGTGATGTCATAGGATTCTCGGACTCTGGTTGGAAGGACATTGGTAGGAGGAGCTTTGGGGGGCGCTCTGTGAGGTTTCTGTACACAGAATTTTGTCTCCTGGGTGTGTCCCACCTTTCCTAAACATGAAAGATGAACTTTGTCTTTGGGCTTTGCCAGGACACATCATATTCCTGTGATCTCCATGTACTCCGGAGACTTTATTGATCACATTTTATCTGAGACTGGGATCATTCTGGAATAATTGATTCATTAGGACATTCACTACATAGTTCCATAGTTAGTCTGACTGAAAAAAGACAAAAGTCCATCCAGTTCAACCATAAATAAAAGTTATAATCCGACACCCACAGCTGATCCACCAGAAGGCAAAAACCCAGCAAAGCACGATCCGATCTGCTCCTGCAGGGGAAAAACTTCCTTCCTGACCCCCGAGAGGCAATCAGATGACATTTTTCCCTCTTTATCCTATTTGACTCTAAACAAAGACACAGATATTCCAATCCCTCTAAATATCCCCCCATCCCCCGCCACTAATAAGTGTCATATAATCCATTAGTATAGACTGATGAGGTGAGAAGGTGACACTTCTCCACAATGAGGAGAATGTTCCGGCCCCGGAAGTGGGGGAATGGTCTGCCCCTGAAGGGGTTAATCTGGGTTCCCACACTATGTATGTGTGTATCATCATCTGCTGGAGATAAAAGACGTCACAGTGACTATGGAGGAAGAGGACAGACATGACCATGGAGGAAGAGGACGGACATGACCATGGAGGAAGAGGACGGACGTGACCATGGAGGAAGAGGACGGACGTGACTATGGAGGAAGAGGACGGACTTGACTATGGAGGAAGAGGACGGACGTGACGATGGAGGTAGAGGACAGACGTGACTATGGAGGAAGAGGACGGACGTGACTATGGAGGAAGAGGACGGACGTGACGATGGAGGAAGAGGACGGACGTGACGATGGAGGAAGAGGTTACTGGGTGTAAATAGAATATAACATATTACCTCTTCTGCTGCCACTTCCACCAACGTCTCCTCTCTACTTCCTGTCTGTGCCTGACATCACTTCCTGTCTGTGCCAGGTATCACTTCCTGCCTGTACCTGACATCACTTCCTGTCTGTCTTCCATAGAGACTTCCTGTCTGGGTAGAAGTGAGATCCCCACCTTGTGGAGCTCAGATCAACTGCAGCCCCGAGAATCATCTGGTAGTGTGACCCCGGCCTTGTGCTGGGTGTGTATGGACTGTAGATCCTTATAGAGGGGTCACCTCCACTCCCACCAAGGGGGACAGAAATATATGACTGCCTAGTCCAGCTTTTCTCAGCCAGGGTTCCTCCAAAGGTTTCTAGGGGTTCCTTGAGAAAAGAACAATTTCTGTCTCTCAGTAACATCTGACATCAATGATCTGTAAGGGGGTAGTCTTCACACTGATGAAGTATTAAGAATGTCCTTCTCCTACTGACCGCTGATATAAGGGGTCCTTTTCCTACTGACCACTGATATAAGGAGGTCCTTCTACTGACCACTGATATAAGGGGGTCATTCTACTGACCACTGATATAAGGGGGTCCTTCTACTGACCACTGATATAAGGGGGTCCTTCTACTGACCACTGATATAAGGGGGTCCTTCTCCTACTGACAACTGATATAAGGGAGTATTTCTCCTACTGACCACTGATATAAGGAGGTCCTTTTCCTACTGACCACTGATATAAGGGGGTCCTACTGACCACTGATATAAGGGGGTCCTTCTACTGACCACTGATATAAGGGTGTCCTTCTACTGACCACTGATATAAGGGGGTCCTTCTCCTACTGACCACTGATATAATGGCGTCCTACTGACCACTGATATAAGGGGGTCATTCTCCTACTGACCAATGATATAAGGGGGTCCTTCTCCTACTGACCACTGATATAAGGGGGTCCTTCTACTGACCACTGATATAAGGGGTCCTCCTACTGACCACTGATATAAGGGTGTCCTTCTACTGACCACTGATATAAGGGGGTCCTTCTCCTACTGACCACTGATATAATGGCGTCCTACTGACCACTGATATAAGGGGGTCATTCTCCTACTGACCAATGATATAAGGGGGTCCTTCTCCTACTGACCACTAATATAAGGGGGTCCTTCTACTGACCACTGATATAAGGGGGTCCTTCTACTGACCACTGATATAAGGGGGTCCTTCTCCTACTGACCACTGATATAATGGCGTCCTTCTACTGACCACTGATATAAGGGGGTCCTTCTCCTACTGACTGCTGATATAAAGGAGTCTTTCTCCTACTGATCACTGATATAAGGGGGTCCTTCTACTGACCACTGAAATAAGGGGGTCCTTTTCCTACTGACCACTGATATAAGGGGGTCCCTCTCCTACTGACCACTGATATAAGGGGGTCCTTCTACTGACCACTGATATAAGGGGGTCCCTCTCCTACTGACCACTGATATAAGGGGGTCCTTCTACTGACCACTGATATAAGGGGGTCCTTCTACTGACCATTGATATAAGGGGGTCCTTCTACTGACCACTGATATAAGGGGGTCCCTCTCCTACTGACCACTGATATAAGGGGGTCCCTCTACTGACCACTGATATAAGGGGGTCCTTCTACTGACCACTGATATAAGGGGGTCCTTCTACTGACCACTGATATAAGGGGGTCCTTCTACTGACCACTGATATAAGGAGGTCCTTCTCCTACTGACCACTGATATAAGGGGGGTCCTTCTCCTACTGACCACTGATATAAGGGAGTCATTCTCCTACTGACCACTGACATAAGGGAGTCATTCTCCTACTGACCACTGACATAAGGGAGTCATTCTCCTACTGACCACTGACATAAGGGGGTCCTACTCCTACTGACCACTGATATAAGGGAGTCATTCTCCTACTGACCACTGATATAAGGGAGTCATTCTCCTACTGACCACTGATATAAGGGAGTCATTCTCCTACTGATCACTGATATAAGGGGGTCCTTCTCCTACTGACCACTGATAAAAGTGGGTCATTCTACTTACCACTGACATAAGGAGAACCTTCTCCCATTTGTCACCAATAAGGGATCAATAAACGGAGTATTTGGAATGAGCTCTGGGTTTGGACTAAACCCATGTCTGTACAGAATTTGGCTTTTTGGGGGGTCAGATATTTACTGAACTAAATAGGTATTCAGCCAAGTTGATGGGGTACAGGCTGGTGAGGGGTACAAGATGGCCAGTCTTTGTGCTAAGGCAAGTACAGACATTAGTGCTGCACCCTAAGTTGTCTGTAGATGGTCTTCTCTCTCCTATCTCTTCTCCTCACCCTCCAACATGCTCTTACTAACTGTCCTTTTTGCTGTGATGTCCTCTCTCCTCCCCACAACCTGCACATATCACCCTCACTTCTGCCCTCTCCATATTACAGCACTTCTCATCTCCTGCTCTTTCTGAGCCCAGATAATGTCACTGCCTCCAAATCACTGTGGTATCTGCCCATGAATAAATCCTGCTCTCCCCTCACCCTACTACTAACTTTGCCCTAAACCCTGGCCCTCCACTTTCACACTCCCACCCACAGTACCAGCAGTGTCCCTTCTCTGGCACCAGCTGTAACCCTCAATCTCTTATCTCATTTCCCATCCTTCCAGGACACGGCTCCCCTTCTATGTGCCCTGTGGAATGCCGTCTCCAACCAACTTGCCTCTGTCAATGACCTGTTCCTCGCTCACTCTCTCAACCTACTTGCTATAAGGGCTCATGTACACGGGGCATTTGGAAAACTCTTCTGAATGATGGAAGCTGACTGCTGGAAAATGAAGCTTAAAAACCATCAGTTTAGCCGCTTTTGCATACCGTGTTTTAGCTGCGTTTATGCACCTTTGTGTTTTAGAAGCGTTTTTAAAAGAGAACTCAGGAGACCTTCCAAAATGCCCAGAAAAATAGTAAATTCACTAAAAAAGGCCACTAAAATACTGCAGGATTTATTTTTTCAAGTCATGAGGTATTTTAGTAGTGAAAAGCATGCATTATTGTTTCAGTTGTCAGCGGGATTCCCACTGATAACTGACAAAATTTAAAAACAAATAGCTTGGGGTTCCCCCACAATCCTTTCCAGACCCTTATCCGAGCATGCGGCCCAGCAGGTCAGAAAAGGGGGGGACAAGCGAGCGCCCCCCTCTTGAACCATACTAGGCCACATGCCCTCAGCATGGGGTGCTTTGAGGTAGGGGGAGCTTCCCCCCACCCCCCCAAAGCACCTTGTCCCCATGACTTTACCATTAAGATCAACAGCTCAACCATTGGTCCCTCCCCATATGCCAGGGTGCTAGGCATAATCCTAGGCTGACCTCTCCTTCAGCTAGGGTTGCCACCTCATCCCTTTTAAAACCAAACACATTAATTACACAGATTCTGTGGCTGATTAAGGTGGTAATTAAACTCACTTGGTGCCTTATCTGCATTAAATTAGCCTCAGAACCTGTGTACTTAATGTCTTTGGTTTTAAAGGGATGAGGTGGCAACCCTACCTTCAGCCCCCACATCCAATCACTGCAGCCTCAACCTTGTTGGAATTTGCCCCTGAATAACGATACCACAAAACAACTTATCCACACCTTGGTTATATCCCACCTTGATTACTGCAACTCCCTCCTCACTGGCCAGGTTAGTTACACAGGTTAGTGGAAGTATCAACTTCTATCAGTGGTCAGTAGGAGAGAGACCCCCTTATATCAGTGGTCAGTAGGAGAGAGACCCCCATATATCAGTGGTCAGTAGGAGAGAGACCCCCTTATATCAGTGGTCAGTAGGAGAGAGACCCCCTTATATCAGTAGTCAGTAGGAGAAGGACCCCCTTATATCAGTGATCAGTAGGAGAGAGACCCCCTTATATCAGTGGTCAGTAGGAGAGAGACCCCCTTATATCAGTGGTCAGTAGGAGAAGGACCCCTTATATCAGTGATCAGTAGAAGGACCCCCTTATATCAGTGGTCAGTAGGAGAGAGACCCCCTTATATCAGGGGTCAGTAGAATGACCCGCTTATATTAGTGGTCAGTAGGAGAAGGACCCCCTTATATCAGTGATCAGTAGGAGAGACCCCCTTATATCAGGGGTCAGTAGAAGGACCCGCTTATATTAGTGGTCAGTAGGAAAAGGACCCCCTTATATCAGGGGTCAGTAGGAGAGAGACCCCCTTATATCAGGGGTCAGTAGAAGGACCCGCTTATATTAGTGGTCAGTAGGAGAAGGACCCCCTTATATCAGGGGTCAGTAGGAGAGAGACCCCCTTATATCAGTGGTCAGTAGAAGGACCCCTTTATATCAGTGATCAGTAGGAGAGAGACCCCCTTATATCAGTGGTCAGTAGGAGGACCCCCTTATATCAGTGGTCAGTAGGAGGACCCCCTTATATCAGTGGTCAGTAGGAGGACCCCCTTATATCAGTGGTCAGTAGAAGGACCCCCTTATATCAGTGGTCAGTAGGAGAGAGACCCCCTTATATCAGTGGTCAGTAGGAGAGAGACCCCCTTATATCAGGGGTCAGTAGGAGAGAGACCCTCTTATATCAATGGTCAGTAGAAGGACCCGCTTATATTAGTGGGCAGTAGGAGAAGGACATACTTAATCTTCATCATCAGGAAGACCGCCCCCCCTTAACGTTTATTGATGTCACTTATTACTGAGAAAGAAATTGTTAATTCCTCAAGGAACTCCTAGAAATCTTTGGAGGAACCCTGGCTGAGAAAGACTGGACTAGGCAGTAATATATTTCTGTCCCCCTTGATGCAAGTGGAGATGACCCATCTATAAGGATCTACAGTCCATACACACCCAGCACAAGGCCGGGGTCACACTACCACTTCTACCCAGAAAGGAAGTATCTATGGAAGACAGGAAGTGATGTCATGTACAGACAGGAAGTTCCATGTGGTATGAAGTAGAGTGGAGACATTGGTGGAAGTGGCAGCAGAGGAGGTAATAAGATGTTATTTCCTATTTACACCCAGTAACCCCCCGTCATGCCCATCCTCTTCCTCCATAGTCACTGTGACGTCTTTTATCTCCAGCAGATGATGATACACACATATATAGTGTGGGAACCCAGATTAACCCCTTCAGGGGCAGACCATTCCCCCACTTCCGGGGCCGGAACATTCTCCTCATTGTGGAGAGGTGTCACTTTCTCACCTCATCAGTCTATACTATCAGATTACACCACTTTTATTAGTGGGGGGATGGGGGGGTTTATTTAGGAATATGTATGTGTTTATTATTATTATTTAGGCATTATATAGCACCAGTGCGCAGTGCTTTACAATATAAAGAGAGACAGTACAGCTACAATACAATCAAAACAAGAGGATTAAGAGGGCCCTAATTGTAAAAATAGGGTGGCACAATCAGTACAAAAGGTTATAACTGCGGGGGATGGGCTGATGGAAGGGGTATCTATTTGGAGTCATGATAAGCTTCCTTAAATAGATGAGTTTTCTGGGATCGCCTAATGTCAGCCAAAGTAGGGGATAGCCGGACAGACTGGGGTAGGGAGTTCCAGAGGATGGGAGAGGCTCAGGCAAAGTCCTAGAGATGAGCATGAGAGGAGACAATTGAGCTAGAGAGCTGGAGATCCTGAGTGGAGTGGACGGTTTGGGTGATACCTGGAGACAAGATTGGTGATGTAGGACGGGTCAGAGTTGTGGATGGCTTTGTGTGTTGTTAGTTTTTTAAATGTATTTAGCTTGGCAATTGGAAGCCATTGGAGGGATTGGCAGAGAGGAATTGCAGACACTGAGTGGTTGGTAAGGTAGAGGAGTCTGGCGGCAGAATCCATGATAGACTGAAGAGCAGATAACCTATGGAGAGGTCGGCCAATGAGAAGGGAGTTGCAATGGTCAAGGAGAGATAGAACAAGGGAGTGAAGGAGTAGCTGGGTGGTTTTGTTGGTTAAAAAGGGGCACATTTTAGAGATGTTATGGAGGTGAAGTCTACAAGCTTTTGATAGTGATTGGATTTGGGGCCAAAAGGATAGGACAGAGCCCAGGATTATACCTAGTACCCTCATGTGAGGGGAGGGACTTATAGTTGTATTATTGATGGAAAGGTTATGTAGGAGTGAGCAAGGGGAGGGAATATTCTTAGTAGGGATCCACCAATACCGATACTAGTATTGGTGCCGATACCCAGTACTTGTACTTGAAAATACTCCCGATACCTTAACTGATACTTTGCGGTGCAATTTGCATTAATGGACACAATTTGCATCGCAAAGATTAGCATGTGATTTGAACAGGAATGCGATTCTTGTGCAGTTTCCCCACTTCTCATGCATGAACCCAGGTTTGCATAGCATGACTTCACACAGGAGGGGTTCAGGAAACCTCTGCAGGCATCCCATGTAGAGTGTCACTGTTAGGAGAGGGGAGAAAGGGGCGGGGATTTGAAATCTTCTCTCCTCTCCTTGCAGCAATGACAGTTCAGGCTAGATGGCATCTGATTGGTCGGCGGCTGTAGCCAGGCTAACATTGACAGAGATGTAAAGTCACCAAGAATAATAGTGGGTATTTCAAAGGAGAGAGAGTCGGGTAGCCAGGCAGAGAATTTGACAAATATAGTGTCTCAAAAGAAGGGAGGGATAGAGAGTGAGGGGTAGGGAGGTGCTCATTGGGGATAGAAGGAATCCAACTCCACCTCCTTTCCAGCCACTAGGTCTGGATGAGTGAGTGCAGAAGAGGCCACAATGGGAGAGGCAGAGTCAGATTCTTGATGCCAGGTTTCAGTTATGGCAAATCTGTTAAAGCAATGGGAGATAAAAAGGTCATGGACAGATGTGAGCTTGCTACATCCTGACCTGGTATTCCAGAGGGCAAATGAGATTGGGGGATGGTTTTTGGGAGCAGGGGGATAGAAATAAACTGAGTAGATTGCGGCTGTTACCAGAGGAAGAAGGGTGACGGATATGGGGTTTGCAGTTAGAAAATGTCCGGCCAGCCAGGATGGGGGGAAATGTCCCCAGAGATTAGGAGAAGGAAGGTGAGGAAAGTAAGATGGGAGCGGGCTGTATATGAGCGCACATATCTCACTGCCTGGTGTTTGTGTCAGCATGAGGGTTCAGTATTTGCAGGGGGTGATGGGTGCAGTAATAGGGAGAGGGTAGGAGTGAGGGTGATATGTAGAAGCTGTGGGGTGGAGATGAGGGGTAAAGTATGGACAATTGGAGGACAAAGACTGTGAGAAGGAAAAGTAGAGGGAACATATTAGTGGGAATCAGACGTCATAGGAAAAAATATGAAATGTTGCTTTGTTTTCCATCCTTCCAGAGTTGAGCTGAGGTCTTGTGTCTTCAAACAGCTTTCCTTGTCCTGTTTTCATTATCCTGGGGCGGTAAAACTGCGACAACACTCATGAGACACACTCATGAAAGAAAGATGGTGTCCACCACTAGCCCGTCTGCCACTTCCCCATATGCTGAACTATATTTATAGGGAGATGGGGATGGCAAACATTTGTCACTTGATGAAATTAGGATCTGATGACACACACTTAAATGGGAGGGGAAAAGACCAGATACAGGCCAAAGTCATAAAAGGGATTGATTCTTTGATTACCAAGGCAAAAAGGAGGATGGATATTGCATGGGGACATTTCCCATATAGCAAAGCAGTGTCAATGAGCAGTCATACATGGCATGGAGGTGTGTGGGTGGAGTACAGTACAGGAGGAGAACGGATGGAGAGGTACAGAGAGAGAAGTACAGGAGGATGGGTACAGGTGGAGAGGTATGGATGGAGATGAACAGATGGATATTGCATGCAGACATTTACCTGAGAATGAGCAGAGAAGACATGATGAGCAGAAAGCGATAGAAGCGGCGATAATACTGTGACACTTGTACAAAAATCACTCAGGATAGAAACATATTGTCTGTGACTGACCCCCGTACATCTTTATTTTATAAGATTCAGAGGAAGAAAGAGAGAAAAATGTCATTTGTAGTGAAAGTCCTAATAAACCAATTTCTCCATAATGATCCCAGTCTCAGGTATTCATCCTAAAATGTGATCAGTAAAGTCTCCTGAGATCACAGGAATATGATGTGTCCTGGCAAAGCCCAAAGATCAAGTTCATCTTTTGGTTTAGGAGAGGTGGGATGCACCCGGGAGAAATGATTCTGTGTACAGAAACCTCACTGACCTCACAGCTCCTCCTCCCAATGTCCCTTCATCCAGAGTCAGAGAATCCTATGACATCACACTGACCTCACAGCTCCTCCTCCCAATGTCCCTTCATCCAGAGTCAGAGAATCCTATGACATCACACTGACCTCACAGCTCCTCCTCCCAATGTCCCTTCATCCAGAGTCAGAGAATCCTATGACATCACACTGACCTCACAGCTCCTCCTCCCAATGTCCCTTCATCCAGAGTCAGAGAATCCTATGACATCACACTGACCTCACAGCTCCTCCTCCCAATGTCCTTCCATCCAGAGTCAGAGAATCCTATGACATCACACTGACCTCACAGCTCCTCCCCCCAATGTCCCTCCATCCGGAGTCAGAGAATCCTATGACATCACACTGACCTCACAGCTCCTCCCCCCAATGTCCCTGCATCCAGAGTCAGAGAATCCTATGACATCACACTGACCTCACAGCTCCTCCTCCCAATGTCCCTTCATCCAGAGTCAGAGAATCCTATGACATCACACTGACCTCACAGCTTCTCCCAATGTCCCTCCATCCAGAGTCAGAGAATCCTATGACATCACACTGACCTCACAGCTCCTCCTCCCAATGTCCCTCCATCCAGAGTCAGAGAATCCTATGACATCACACTGACCTCACAGCCCCTCCCCCTAATGTCCCTCCATCCAGAGTCAGAGAATCCTATGACATCACACTGACCTCACAGCCCCTCCCCCCAATGTCCCTCCATCCAGAGTCAGAGAATCCTATGACATCACACTGACCTCACAGCCCCTCCTCCCCCAATGTCCCTCCATCTGGAGTCAGAGAATCCTATGACATCAAATCAACCTCACAGCTCCTCCTCCCAATTTCATTCCATCCGAAGTCAGAGAATCCTATGACATCACACCGACCTGCTCCTCCTCCCAATGTTCCTCCATCCAGAGTCAGAGAATCTTATGACATCACACCAACTTCACAGCCCCTCCCCCCAATGTTCCTCCATCCAGAGTCAGAGAATCCTATGACATCACACTGACCTCACAGCCCCTCCCCCCAATGTCCCTCCATCCGGAGTCAGAGAATCCTATGACATCACACTGACCTCACAGCCCCTCCCCCCAATGTCCCTCCATCCGGAGTCCGAGAATCCTGTCCATCCAGAGTCAGAGAATCCTATGACATCACACTGACCTCACAGCCCCTCCCCACAATGTCCCTCCATCCGGAGTCAGAGAATCCTATGACATCACACCGACCTCACAGCTCCTCCTATTAATGACCTTCCAACCAGAGACAAAGAATCCTATGACATTACACTGACCTCATAGCTCCTCCTCCCAATGTCCCTCCAACCAGAGTCAGAGAATCATATGACATCACACTGACCTCACAGCTTCTCCTCCCAATGTTCCTCCATCCAGAGTCAGAGAATCCTATGACATCACACTGACCTCACAGCTCCTCCTCCCAATGTCCCTCTATCCAGAGTCAGAATCCTATGACATCACACTGACCTCACAGCTCCTCCTTCCAATGTCCCCCCATCCAGAGTCAGAGAATCCTGACATCACACTGACCTCACAGCTGCTGAAAGGATTGATTTTCTTATCCCGTCAGAGACCCCCGGTCTGTGGAGATATTCCTGGTTTATCAGCTTTCAATAGCTAATTCTTGCATCTCCAGCTGTTCTCTAATAGCTCTGGTCTCAGTATTTAGCAACCCCATGTCCTTAGAGTTCCTCTCCAGTATATCATCAATAATGTTTGTGTAATTATTTATTTTGTTCATGAGTGTTATTCCCCATCCCGTGTAGGTAGGGAACCATGACCAAACCTTATCCCCTGTAGAGAATAGATCTACCTTTTCTTGTTTGGTTTCCCTTCTCTGTCTCAGAGTTAGTTGGTGTTTTGGGTATGTACTGGCTTTTACCTGGTGTTCCTTCTGGTCTATAGCTGCCATGATTGGCACTAATTGGGCTACATAGCACCAGCCCTGGACATTACTTGGTATCCAAGGGTAACAGATCTTACCACAACAGATATAGGTATTGTTTCCCAAGGAGATCTGCAATTTTTGTATTGCAGAATGAAATTCAGGGGTGACAACAAGTGTGAAATAAAAAGTTTTCCAAACATAGTTTTTCCCACATTATCTTGTATCCCTTCTAAACTTTCATTCAGGACTCTACCATTTACTTGCCAGAGTTTCACAGAAGAAGTTCCATCCCTCCTTCCAGGATCAGATATATTTAATATGGACTGAGAGCACATTCCCTTTCCCTTGTGGGAAGTATTCCCCAGTCTAAAACACCAATCGGGGAGTTGAGTGACTCCCAGAGTTGGAAAAGATATGGTGGCATTAGAAGTAATATTGGTCAAACCAATACTTACATTCCCTTTTATTAACAAAAATATTTTGACTGGAGCGGTCAGAAGAGGAATTTCCTATGTGCTCGGATGTAACTTACTACATATCAAACATTTATCAGAACCTGACTTTTGAGCATAAGCAGATTTAAACTGCATCATCAACATTTTCCTGAAAAAGGATTCTTCTCTTCAAAACTTCTTTTTGACTTTCTTTCACTTTTGGTTATCTGGGTCTTATTTAAATCTAGTCCTTGGGGGTGCATGCGTGGCTGGTTCCCATATGGACGTGTAGTGTCATCCACTCCATCCAGCCGCCAGAGCGATCACGGCTCACACAGACCCCAGGGAATTCTGACCCCACAGTGATCCACCTCAGAGGTGCCTGAACCTCCCCAGACATGCCCCACAGGAGGAAAACCCCGGGGCAGCCGGGGAAACTGACTCAATTCTTCCCTGCCTTCACGGCAGGGATCCAAGATGGCGCTGGCGGCAGTGACATGAGAGACAGCAGGCAGCAAGGGGACTACTCTACCCAGCAACAAGACCACAGGCTGCGATATCCATTGTACCCAGGGGACCCTGGTGAGTTGTCTCCCCCTCTGTCCCCACCACAAGAAGCCCAGCCAAGTCTAGAATCAGATTGGACCCTGAGCAGCAGCATACATACCAGGCTCTCAGTGATTCACCTCCACAGATACACACAGACCTCCCTGTCATAGAGGCATTCCCAGCAACAGATCAACCAGTAACTAAGATATGCATGAAGAACATGCTGTTATCTCTCAAACAAACCCTGCATGATGATTTATCATCATCTTTAGTACACATCACTAGCGTGGTCAAACATCGAGAACAAAGAATACAACATATTGAATCCAAAATGGGGGACGTCATTATAGCGCACAATGATTTGATTGACGCACACACAGATCATACCTCGGACATTGAACAAATTAATCAAAAACTAACCGACCTAGAAGATCGTTCAAGGCGTAACAATATCAAGTTTAGGGGTATACCTGAAAGCGTCACTAATGAAGCATTACTATCCTATATACAACAATATATAAAATTCCTCATACCATCCATCTCTGATCTGGAACTGGCCATTGACCGAGCCCACCGTCTACCTAAACCATCATTCCTATCAGCTTCCATTCCTAGGGATGTCTTAGCCCGGATCCATTTCTACCACATAAAAGATAAAATGATGTTGGCGGCCAGAAATACATCTACACTACCACAGTCACATGCAAATATCCGGTTATTCACGGACCTCTCGAAGACCACGCTACTTAACCGCAAAAAGATGATTACCATTACTAAAGCCTTGAGGAACCATGGTATAGCATAGCAATGGGGATTCCCCACGAAACTAACCATAAAACACGGTAAAGCCTTCACCATCAAATCTCGAAGCGGGCCTGGACCTGCTTAAAACCTGGAAAATAATCCCTGAAGACACACTACAAAACGCACCTACTCATTCTCAGAATATGGAAGCTGATTAAGCCTGTCACTGCTCACCCCCGCTATAACATCAACATAACACCTCAAAGATGTCGTTTCCCCTCAATAATCTCTGGCGATCGGCCAAGTTATAGAAGTTATATGTTACCAGAAATAGTTTGGCTTGACCTTCTTTATGGCCAAAGCCTGTTCGAACCCCCACATCTGAAGTAGCAACTCAAGCTACTCAGACCACTTGCATTTTATGCAAGTCTTTTTTTTACCCCCTTCCTTTTTTTCCTCTAACCTCCTTCCTTGGCACCACCACCAGTCACTCAATCCCGCCTTAACACCTACGGATCTACGATGAACTGTCATGGAAACTCCACCTTAATCCAGCAACTGAACCTAAACCGCTTTCCCACATGTGATTACCTCCTCCCTCACATGGATACGCTTGCACAACCTCATATCCTTTCAAATATCACTTCAAACATTTCGCTTAGCACTCAAAGACCTACACAATGATCAACATCACATCCCTTAATGTCCGTGGCTTAAACTCTCCATTCAAGAGATCGATGCTCCAAAAAGAAACTAGAAAGTTTCAGACCGACATCCTCTTTATTCAAGAATCCCACTTCGCTACAAACAAGATACCCAAATTTCCCCTCCATAGTTTCCCAAACATCTTCATGGCCACTAACTTAAAAAAAAAAAACTGGGTCATTACAGCCATAAAAGACTCTATCCAGTTCCGACACATATCAGAAACCATTGACCCTCAAGGTCGCTACCACATTCTAATATGCCAACTGAATAACAGCCTCTACACTTTGGTGAATGTCTATGGTCCCAACAAAAACCAGTTGAAATTCTATAACAAGCTCTACAACACTATCTCTTCACTAAAACAAGGCAGAATTATCATCGGAGGAGACTTCAATATTATTGGCAACCCACATCTGGATTCATCCTTTAATAAAAGATCGCCTAAACAGGCCTTCAACCAATTCCTACATAACCATGACCTCTACGACATCTGGAGATGCCAACATAGCAATGAGAAGGACTACACCTACTACTCCCCTCCGCACCTTTCATACTCCAGAATCAAATTTTTCCTTACGGACAAATGGACACTGCAACATATATCATCATCCAAAATTGGCGCAATAACGTGGTCAGACCATGCTCCAATCCACATTTCAGTAGACAAAAACCAACGTTCGGCAATCCCGCCTATTTGGAGACTAAACTCTGCAATCCTGAAGAACCCAGAACACCAAAATCATATTTTAGAAGCTCATAACCTATTTTTTTAAACCAACACAACTCCTAACATGCCTATAAGCACGATCTGGCCCATCTATAAGGCTTACATGAGAGGTATCCTCATACAATTAAACTTCTGCATCAAAAAACAAAGGTCCTATCAAATCGATCAAATTCTATCCTCTATTAAACAAAATGAAAAAATTAACAAAACAAACCCAAATGCCGCCATAGCCGCAACCCTGGCCTCTGACAGAAACAAATTGCGAATACTTCTGTTACACGAATACGACCTTAACCTACAGAGAACTAAATCCAAATTCTACGCGCTCGGTAATAAAGCGAATGCACGCCTATCAAAAATGATTAAACAAAAGCGGCTTAAATCCTAAGATAGCCACGATTTAAGCACCCATCTACACACGCACTACTTACAAACCCACGAGACATATCCGACGCCTTTGCGACATATTACCACACACTATACAACCTCAAGGATGATCTTGACACAACCCAACCCAACCCACCATTACCATTCAAAAATTTCTAGACAATACCAACTTACGTCTCTCAGCATCCCAACTTACCTCGCTATCGATACCAATCTGCCCCGCAGAAATAGATCATAATATAAAAACGCTACCCCTAAACAAATCCCCAGGAAATGACAGTTTTACCAACAAATTCTTTAAAATAATGGCACCCAACCTCACACCGCATTTATCTGAATTATTTAACCATGTTGCCTCTACAGGGATATTCCCCTCTGAAATGCTACAATCAGTAATTACAACCATCCCTAAACCAAAGATCCCCAATTGGTACAAAACTATAGACCGATTTCTTTGTTAAATACGGACATGAAGTTGTATGCCAAAATAATTGCCCAAAGATTACTTCCTTACCTCCCCACACTAATCCACCCTGACCAGGTGGGATTTATCCCCAGAAGACAAGCTCCAGACGCTACTAGAAGAATAATATCCCTCCTCTACAAACTTGAAGCCACCAAACAACCCTCATTACTCTTATCTTTAGATGATGAAAAAGCATTTGATAGAATCCATTGGCTTTTTATGAAACTTACACTTCAAAAATTTGGTCTTACAGATTGGGTGCTATCGGCAATACTCGCCCTCTACTCCAAACCATCTGCTACAGTTCTAACTAATGGTACGCTCTCAAAACCCTTCCAAATTTCTAATGGCACCAGACAAGGCTGCCCCCTTTCTCCCATAATTTTCACTCTATTAATTGAACCCTTGGCTTCTAAACTCAGGGATGACCCAGCATTCACGGGTATTACTCACTCCAAAACGTACCACAAAATTAGCCTTTTTGCAGACGATATCATCCTAATGGTTACTAATCCCTACAAATCACTTCAAACGATATGCATGCACCTCCACAACTACTCAGAAGTCTCCTACTATAAGCTCAATGAACCAAAATCCTCCATTTTAAACCTATACACTCCTCCTAAGATCCAAAATATGCTGATCAAACATTTCCCCTTCACATGGGAACTACACAGCATTCCATACCTGGGAATAAAGCTCACACCCTCAACTAACCAATTATACAAAGCTAACCACAAACTACTACTTGACTCCATTCCACAGGAACTTAAACAACTACACACACCAACATTATCGACAATGGGTAGAAAAGCAACCCTAAAAATGTGCATATTACCTAAAATACTTTACATTTTCCGTACTCTTCCTATTCCAGTTCCTAACTCCTTTTTTTTCTAAGCTCCAAGCGATACTAAACAAATTTTATGTGGAACAAACAAATACCTAGATGCACGACAAATCTACTAATAAGGCCTCCCTCCAGGGGAGGAGCTGGTCTTCCACACTTAAAATCTTACTACAACGCCACGCTCCTAGACCAGCTCTTCTTTTGGTGGCATCCTACCAAGGATAAATTGTGGACCCACTTGGAAATTCCTTTACATCTCCCACATACTCCTGACAAATTATTGTTCCTTCCTCTAAATACCCAAACTCTTCCTTTATCTAAACATCCATGTATAAAAGCCTCCTTACAGGCCTGGACCGACCTCTTATCCTTAAATTACCCAGACAAAGAAACAACAAAAATCCCTACTCCAATTTCTACACTACACCTCATCATTCCCTCCTTAAACCTGACACAATGGGAAAATCGAGGTATAGCTCATATTCGAGACTTATACATAGATCATAGGCCAAAATCCTTTGCTAACCTCCAAGAAAAATTCCACCTCCCTGACAATGAAAACTTCACATACATGAGAATTGCCCACTCCATACGCAAACTTGATTTATCTTTAGAACTAACAATCCCCTCCACGGCATACCTCTTCTTTCAAAGAACACCTTATCCTAAGAAGGGAATCGCAACCTTTTATACGATTATAAATAACACTCAGTTTGATATCCATACCACTTCCCTGACTAACTGGGAAAAAATCCTCCATCAACCGTTTTCTCCATACACTTGGGCGAAAACCTTCAATACCACATACAAAGCATCCAAATGTAACTCCCACTGGGAAGCATACATGAAAACCTTACATCAGTGGTATCTAACACCTGTTAAACTCAACCTTTACTACACCCAACACTCGCCCAAGTGCTGGAGACAATGCGGAGAAATAGAAACGACTCTCCATATACTTTGGTCATGTAAATCTCTCACATCGTATTGGAATAGAGTATTCCAATTGATCTCCTCCATATCTGAAGTTCCAACGACTCCAAACCCAGCTTTAGCTCTCCTTCACATAGGAATAGAAAATTTTCGCTCAGACTCTCGTACTATTATAATCCACACATTGGCAGTGGCAAAAAGCAATATTACTAAATTATGGAAATCCACCACATCCCCCTCGCTCTCAACCCTCATTGCTGAGCTTAATCTCCATTGTGAGATGGAAAAGAGAACAGCAATCCAAAATCTCTCATATCACAAATTCTGTTTTCAATGGTCTCGGTGGCTTCAAGACCCTAACTGCTCTGTTAAATGACAACTATAATAACATATCACCATACTAGTGCCGACGCATCTGACTGGTGCTCCCCTCCCTCCCTTCTAGCCTCTCTCCCCTCTATGGTTTATCATATGTTCAACCATATAATGTTCACAATGAGCTGAGCATACCTCTCAAGTATCTGAGGCCCTGCTACATCGTTCCCAGCTAGTGGGAACCCGCTTCCTCTAATGTGTGTTTATTATCCTGATAATGCATTTTATTGTGAACATGTCTCATTTCATATTTGTTTCACATGTTGTGATAACTTGTTTGTTGAAAATTTCTTCAATAAAATATTTGAATATAAATCTAGTACTTGACCACAGATACCTCCTTTTTTTTTTTTTTTTTATTAGGCCCAAGTCCTCAGGGTGATAAATACAGTTAGTTATGATCCATACTGGCAGGAAAAAGAGCAGTCAGTGTGCCCAATAGGACCCAGATCTTCAAAGCACCATGAGGGTCAGTAAGGAATGTCATCTTCAGGGTCTTTTTCACTGATTTCACCCGCTCTTCGAGGATTTTCCACTTGTACTTCACCTCCTTTTTTCTATCTTGTGTTTCTCAGGTGTTTGGTTCACCTTCACTCGACTAGCATGGATCCAGGACTGGGAATTCTCCACCAGAACAGCTGTTCTGGTAACCGCTATCACTGTAGTAGGTGGTCCAAAGGGGTAGTCTTGCTTCTTGTCTTTAGCGAGTTGGCGGACCACTACGACATCTCCCACTTGGAAAAGGTGTGTTGATACCTGAAAAGATAAAGGAGAGGTGTGAGCAACATTTCTTTCAATCTGATCTAAAGTCTGAATCAATTTTCTCACATATTCTTGTTGTACCAGGTCAAGGTCCCCTCTTTCTAACATAAGTGGCTGTCTAGCCCAAGGAGTGGGGAACGGTCTTCCCATTAATATTTCAAAAGGAGATAACCCTGTAGTCTTATTAGGTGTCATTCTTACCTCTGCTAGAATTGCAGGTGACATCTTCTTCCAGTGGGTATAGGTTCCTCCAGTGGCCTTCCTCAACTCATCCTTAATTGTCCTGTTCATCCTTTCTACTATACCCCAACTTTGAGGATGATAGGGAATATGACATTTCCAATCTAAGTACTTTTACCAGGTCTTGGCATACCTTGGCCACAAAGGCTGGTCCGTTATCAGAATTTATCTGCAGCGGACATCCCCATCTGGGTATTATCTCCTGTGTAAGAATTCTGACTCCAGTCTGTGCGTCTTCTTCATTAGTGACAAATGCTTCCACCCATCTGCTGAACATATCCACCATTACCAACAAAAACTCTTGCCTCTGTCCTGTTTTTGGCATGTGGGTAAAATCTATTTGTAAATGGGTGAAAGGTGTAGTTGGGTACACTAGATGCTGGTGTTGTGATTTCTTTGGGTTCTGTGGATTGTTCCTTATACATGTAATGCACCTGGAAACATATTCTTTCACCAACCTAGATAAGCCTGTAATGTAATAATCCTGCAATAATGTTTCACATGTCAATTCCCATCCTCTATGTCCTAGACCAGCAATGGGCAAACTATGGCCCGCGGGCCGTATACGGCCCGGCGGACCTTTTAATCCGGCCCGCGGAGAACGTGAGGGGAGCTAGGCTCCTCTCACAGTCCGCCCTGAAGACCGGTGTAGCATGAAGATCTGTCTCCTATGAGGATCTGTCCCCCTCGACATATCTGCGCATGTGCCTGAGATCGCCGATCGGCTGCTAATGCCTGAAACTGGCACATGTGCAGATACGTCGAGGGGGACAGATCCTCATAGGAGACAGATTTTCATGCTACACCAGAATGGCGCGGGAACACGGCGAGAGGAACGCGCGGAGCAAAGGTAAGTGAATTGACACAGAGGGGACTTGGGGACTTAATATGGGGGATGAATTACTATAGGGGG
The DNA here is from genome assembly GCF_062004578.1 of Staurois parvus. NCBI lineage: Eukaryota > Metazoa > Chordata > Amphibia > Anura > Ranidae > Staurois > Staurois parvus. Next base: position 160,767 of record NW_028318645.1, on the reverse strand, counting down.
GATGAATTACTGTATGGGGGATGAATTACTGTATGGGGGATGAATTACTCTATGGGGGATGAATTACTATATGGGGGATGAATTACTATGTGGGGGATTAATTACTATGGGGGATGAATTACTATATGGGGGATTAATTACTATGCTTACTATGGGGGAATATTACTATACTTACTATGGATGACACATACACATCATTCATCTACTCTTGGTCCGGCCCCCGGGTCCAATATATGAACCCATTGCGGCCCTCAAGTCAAAAGGTTTGCCCACCCCTGTCCTAGACCATGGTACTGTGCAATGAACAATGGGGCACTTGACATGGGAATGCATGGTTTCCCCTCTAAGCACACTAGACCAGAAGCTGGATCTAGTTGTGCTCCAGAACCATTCCAGTCTGCTAGATCGATTTTTGTAGCAAATGTTTGTAAATCTGCATACATCTGGTCATGTGGGGTAGTTGTAACGCCTGAAGTGGGCATAGGCATCTGCTCACTGGCCACCTGTTGTAATGCAGCTTCCTTTGCTTCCTTATCTGCTAATGCATTTCCTTTGGCAATATGATCTCTGCGATTTGTATGTGCCCTGCAATGGAGAATGGCTAATGTTTTTGGTAAGTATGGCTTTGAGTAGATCAGATATCAAGGAAGAGTGGGATATGGTTTTGCCATCAGCAGCAATGAATCCTCTTCTCTCCCAAATGACCCCAAAATCGTGTACAGCACCATGGGCGTACTTGGAGTCTGTGTAAATGGTGACATCCTGTCCTGCAAATAATTGACATGCTCTTGTAAGGGCAATCAGTTGGGCTGCTTGGGCTGACTGATATGGGATTGGCTTTGCCTCGAGTATTTTGTCAGGAAGTTGCACAATGGCATCTCCTGCATGGTAAGTATTATCATTTGGCCTAGAGCATGAGCCATCTACAAACACATCTGGGGCCCCATCAAGAGCCACAGCTGACATGTCGGACCTAGGGGAAGTGTCTTGCTGTATGTGGGTTATACAATTGTGTTCTGGTACCACTTCATCCTGTTCCCCCTTTAGCCCCAATAGGGCATTCAAAATTGGAGCAGGACCTGAATTTACTGAAGAATATTTAATAATCAAGTTGGGATCAGATAGAAGAATCACTTCATATCCGCTCAACCTTTGTGCTGACGTGTTGAGTGTGTATGTTTTTCAGTAGTAAGGACACTTGATGTGTGGTGTGTAGGGTAGTTTCATGTCCCAATGTGAAAGAAATAGCCATTTCCACCACCATCACGCAGGATGCAACAGCTCTCAGACAAGCAGGCATGCCCTGAACCTGAGTTGGCACTACTTTGGGAAAAAAAAGCTGCAGGGCGGAGCTTGCCTCCATGTTCCTGAGCCAGGACCCCCGCCATGGTTGTACAATTTTCCCCCGCATACAGATAAAACATTTTCTTATAGTCAGGTAGTCCAAGACCAGGGGCCGTTACCATAGCATTCTTCAGGTACACAAAGGCATCAACCATTTCATTTGACCATGTGAGAATGTCAGGTGATTCTGAAAGTGTGGCAGACCTCAGAGTGTGATCATAGAATGAACAATCAGGTATCCATTGGCGGCAGTAACCAATCATACCAAGAAAAGTTAGCATGTCCTTTTTTGTTTGTGGGCGGGGCAGACCCACGAGAGCCGCAGCTCTTTTGTGACTGACATTCCTCTCACCATGACTTAGAGTAAAACCAAGGTATTCAACCTTTTTTTGGCACCATTGCAGTTTCTTTTTGATGCTTTGTGACCATTCCCTGACAACCATTCTAACAGAGACCAACTATCCTTCTGACTGGCCACCTGACTTGGACTACAAATCAATAGGTCATCCACATATATAATGAGGACCGAACCATTGGGAGGGGTCCAGGACCTCAGTGTGGTCTGGGAAAGTGAGTAGACTGCAGGCGAATCTACAAAACCCTGGGCATTCTACACCAGGTCATCTGGCGATTTTGGAATATAAATACAAATAGCGCCCTCGTCTGGTGGTCCACAGGGACCGAAAAAAATGCATTTGTTAAATCAATCACTGTAAAATATTCTGCATCAGATGGAATGGAGGTGAGGAGTGATGGCACGTCAGGCATTATTGGGGCTAATGGAACCACCAAATTATTTATGGCCCTCAAATCTTGTACAAACCTGTAAGAGCCATCCGGCTTCTTAACAGGATTGATAGGTGTGTTATAAGGAGAAACCATTTCTTCTAAAATACCCGTCTCTAAAAATCTTTCCACTAGAGGAGCAATCCCTTCCTCCTTCTCTGGCGACAATTTGTATTGCCTCTGTTTGTAGGGCAATGCCCCTTCCTTGAGTGTGACTGTGTACGGTGTACATGAAATTAATCCTACATCCATAGAATTTGTGGCCCAAACTGGATGTGTATCAGGAGGGGGTGTAATGTGTGAGGGATGACTCTCATCATTGAAATAGGTGGGTATAATGGGTACTTTGGAGGATCTGGCAACAATACCTCCTTCTGATGTTACTCTCAGAGAAATCCCTAAAACTCCCATAAAATCTCTCCCTCTCTCTGGAATGGGTCTGTACTTCCCATGGCTTCTGTCCAGCCTGCCCTACAATCCACCCAGGGATTTATTAAATAATCCATTCCACAAACTCTAGTAACATAATCCTTACAATTTTCTCCCTTTTCTCGGGGGCCTGGTGGGTAACTACCTCCTTGACCCATATTTAGACAGTGGATAAGATTATCTTACCTTTTTAAAATCTTATTTTGTTCCACACAACAAATTATCTTATACTTCTATGCAACAGAAAGAAAAAGCAAAAGACAGATAAACCAGAATCTGCTCCACAGACTTATTAACCTTTTGATAACTTCTTCACTGTTCTACCAAAGAACAATCTGTGTTTACCAAAAACACTCTTTTTTTATATATATATATATATATATATATATAGTGCACTATTTTGTAACTCTACCAAAGAGTAAAGTCTGCTTACCAAAAGCAGCTACAGGTTATCACGGGTCTATATAGACAATACAGAATGATTCAAAACCTTCCCTCAACACAGGGCAAGAAAGAGCTTTTAGTCATAAAAGACAAAAGGTTTACTTACCAAGTGAGGTGGGTGGTCATCCCGGGCCGAGCCTCCAGCTGAAAGGATGATTTTCTTTATCCCCTCAGAGACCCCCGGTCTGTGGAGAGATTCCTGGTTTCTGGGAACACCCCTTGAACACGGAAATAACGACAGCTTATGTTCAGAGATGTTCAAAGTTTATTAGACATTACTAAGATTATATAGGATACAGAAATAATAAGGGGGGGGGGGAGCGAGTTCTAAAACTGTAATTGTAAGTTTCCATCATGAGCTGACTACATGAAACATGACATATACATTTCTTGGTACAAATTGTTTTTGCTAGCTTTCTGAGAAATAGCCGGGCAAAGACATTGTCAGAGTCATGTTATCATTGTTGATACATCCTTGAACAACTAAAACAGTTTCATTAAACTTCTAATATATCTGCAAAAAGCTAACTTAATACTTAAAATGGCGTACATCAACACAATGGAGGTTCTCTAGATCCTTTCACCTAGGGGCTTGATTGTATACACTTGTGGTCATGGAGGGGATTGGAGCACATGAATCACACGATTGGAGGGGATTGGAACACCTGAATCCAATAATTGGAGGGGATTGGAACACCTGAATCACATGATTGGAGGGCGGGCCCAATACTTGGGGCAATATAGTGTACTTCCACTCCTTAAATGAAAGTCTCCTGACATTTAGGGTTCTCTTCATAACAGATTTTCCCAGCAATTCCCCTGGTGATGGCTGTGTACGTTCCATCTCTGGGAATGGGGGTAAAACACAAATGCTATTAGACTGTTTACTGAGTTGGTCAAATCGTTTATAATGATTTAAAAAATAACTGCTTTCAGTTTCTAGATGAGCGAATTCCTATGATACTTAATGTCATCACTGGATGAATACAATACAACCGATATTCATCACAGCTGGACACATGCTACTCACATTTGTCTAATAATTTGTTCAAAAATAGACCTTTAATTGTTTGTGAAATCTCCCACCACAAAATGTACTCAGCCAATGACAGGTCAGGACTCCATTTATATTCTTCTCCTGCCATCAATGGAAAACCCGGTCTCACACTTCATCCATGTCTTTGGTGACCTCTGATCTCCTTATGAACTGTTTCTTCCATGATGAAGATCAGCCATGGAGTATATCTGAGGTGTATATCAGGGGGTGCTTCTTCCCAACATGAGAGCTGGGATGTCCAGCAACATTCATCTAGAAGACATTTCCCGCACTCAAGGCACTAATACACCTCCAGGGTTGTGCGGGACCCCTGATGTACAGGAAGACAAGACTTTAATGAGGAACATTTCCCTCACTCAGGGCAGGAAAGTGGCTTCTCCCTTGTGTGAGATCTCTGATGTCTCTTAAGATTGGACTTCACTGAAAAACATTTCCCACACTCAGGGCAGATATACGACTTCTCCCCCATGTGTAATCTCTGATGTTTGTAAAGATTGGACTTATCAGAAAAACATTTCCCACATTCAGAACAGGAATAAGGCTTCTCTCCTGTGTGCAGTCTCTGATGTGTGTCAAGATGGGACTTCCCTGAAAAAGATTTTCCGCACTCAGGACAAGAATATGCCTTCCCCCCCCCGTGTGAGAAATTTGATGTGTATAAAGATGTGACTTCACTGAAAAAGATTTCCCACACTCAGGACAGAAATGCGGCTTCTCCCCCGTGTGCAGCCTCTGATGTCTGTAAAGATGGGAATTGTCTGAAAAACATTTCCCGCACTCAGGACAGGGATATGGCTTCTCCCCCATGTGAGATCTCTGATGTGTGTAAAGATAGGACTTCTGTGAAAAACATTTCCTGCACTCAGGACAGGATAATGGCTTCTCCCCCGTGTGCAATCTCTGATGTTTATAAAGATTAGACTTCACTGAAAAACATTTCCAACACTCAGGAACGGAATATGGCTTCTCCCCCGTGTGAGATCTCTGATGTATGACAAGATCTGACATTTCTACAAAACATTTCCCGCATTCAGAACAGGAATACAGTTTCTCCCCCGTGTGAGATCTTTTATGCATAGTAAGTTTGGATTTAGAACAGAAACCCTTCCCGCACTCAGACCAGGAGAAGCTCTTCCCTGTTGGAAGGCCGGCCCGGTCCCGCACAGTCTGAGGTTCCTCAGGATACGAGGAATCCGATGGTCCATCTACACTGGGTGGTGCCGGATAGACATTGGAGGGAGCCGGGTTTTCTCCTGAACTATACTGTGTGATGTCCTCATCTTCTACTTTCCAGTCTGGAGACAAAGTGAGACAATCCTCGAAGGTTTTCCTCATCTCCCGGCCATGGACTAAAATACAAAGACAAAGAGGATTACTAGACAGGAGCTGATTGGTTCCCCCAAACCAGGACTCTGCCCACATCAGGCAGCTTGGTCTGAGGAGCTTACAATTCCACCCTCAAGGGAACTAGGAAATGGCTCCTCTGATCTCCATGTTGAAAGGATCTAGAGAACCTCCATTGTGTTGATGTACGTCATTTTAAGTATTAAGTTAGCTTTTTGCAGATATATTAGAAGTTTAATGGAACTGTTTTAGTTTGCTGAAGGATGTATCAACAAAAGATAACACGACCCTGACAATGTCTTTGCCCGGCTATTTCTCAGAAAGCTAGCAAAAACAATTTATACCAAGAAATGTATATGTCATGTTTCATGTAGTCAGCTCATGATGGAAACTTACAATTACAGTTTTAGAACTCGCTCCCCCCCCCTTATTATTTCTGTATCCTATATAATCTTAGTAATGTCTAATAAACTTTCAACATCTCTGAACATAAGCTGCCGTTATTTCCGTGTTCAAGGGGTGTTCCCAGAATTCTGCTGATAAACCAGGAATCTCTCCACAGACCGGGGGTCTCTGAGGGGATAAGAAAATCATCCTTTCAGCTGGGGGCTCGTCCGGGATGACCACCCACCTCACTTGGTAAGTAAACCTTTTGTCTTTTTATGACTAAAAGCTCTTTCTTGCCCTGTGTTGAGGGAAGGTCTTGAATCATTCTGTATTGTCTATATAGACCCGTGATAACCTGTAGCTGCTTTTGGTAAGAAGACTTAACTCTTCGGTAGAGTTACAAAATAGTGCACTATAAAAAAAAAGAGTGTTTTTGGTAAACACAGATTGTTCTTTGGTAGAACACACTGTCCTCTGGTAGAACAGTGAAGAGATAACTTTTGGGAAGTCATCAAAAGGTTAATAAGTCTGTGGAGCAGATTCTGGTTTATCTGTCTTTTGCTTTTTCTTTCTGTTGCATAGAAGTATAAGATAATTGTGTGGAACAAAATAAGATTATAAGGTAAGAATCTTATCCACTGTCTAAATATGGGTCAAGGAGGTAGTTACCCACCAGGTCCCCTGGAAAAGGGAGAAAATTGTAAGGATTACCGTGTTTTTCACTCCATAAGACGCACCTGACCATAAGACGCACCTAGGTTTTAGAGGCTGAAAACAGGAAAAAAAATATTCTGAACTAATGGACTGCAGACATAGTACAGGAGATGACCAGAGACTGCGGACATATTACAGGAGATGACCAGAGACTGCGGAGACAGTACAGGAGATGACCAGAGACTGCAGACATATTACAGGAGATGACCAGAGACTGCGGAGACAGTACAGGAGATGACCAGAGACTGCAGACAGTGCAGGGTATGACCAGAGACTGCGGAGACGGCACAAGAGATGACCAGAGACCGCGGACATGGTACAGGAGATGACCAGAGACCGCGGACACGGTACAGGAGATGACCAGAGACCGCGGACACGGTACAGGAGATGACCAGAGACCGCAGACACGGTACAGGAGATGACCAGAGACCGCGGACACGGTACAGGAGATGACCAGAGACCGCGGACACGGTACAGGAGATGACCAGAGACCGCGGACACGGTACAGGAGGAGACCGCGGACACAGTACAGGAGATGACCAGAGACTGCGGACAGCACAGGGATGACCAGAGACTGCGGACACAGTACAGGGATGACCAGAGACTGCAGACAGTACAGGAGATGTCCAGAGACTGCGGACAGCACAGGGATGACCAGAGACTGTGGACACAGTACAGGGATGACCAGAGACTGCGGACAGTACAGGACATGACTGCTGACCTTTTGGGGAGGGGGGGAGCGGATACCTGAATTTGACAGGTACCCGCTCTTACTGCCGCGGAGTTGTTTGACCTTACCTGTTCCTGTATCTAGCCGCGCGCTGTCTTCCCGGCTTCTGTAGTGTGGGTGGCTCGGCTTGACAGCCGGGTGCCCAGTGCGCATGAGCGAGAAGCGCTGCGCTTTGTGATTGGTCCGGCGGCTTCTGGGACCTGTCATGTGTCCCAGGTGCCGCCTTACCATTCACAAAGCGCATCGCTTCTCGCGCATGCGCACTTGGCACCCGGCTGTCAAGCCCAGCGCCCTCACTACAGAAGCCGGGAAGACAGCGCGCCGCTGGATAGAGGAACAGATAAGGTCCCGCTGCAGAGCTGAGCGGCCGACCCGGTATTCTGACACGGCGGCGGTGGAAATACCGGACCGGCCGCTCTATATTCGCTCCATAAGACGCACTGACATTTTCCCCCTTTTTTTGGGGGGAAAAAAGTGCGTCTTATGGAGCGAAAAATACGGTATGTGGACAGAGTATGTGGAACAGACTATTATTTAATAAATCCCTGGGTGGATTGTAGGGCAGGTTGGACAGAAGCCATGGGAAGTACAGACCCATTCCCGAGAGAGGGAGAGATTTTATGGGAATTTTAGGGATTTCTCTGAGAGTAACATCAGAAAGAGGTATTGTTGCCAGATCCTCCAAAGTACCCATTATACCCACCTATTTCAATGATGACAGTCATCCCTCACACATTACACCCCCTCCTGATACACATCCAGTTTGGGCCACAAATTCTATGGATGTAGGATTAATTTCATGTACACCATACACAGTCACACTCAAGGAAGGGGCATTGCCCTACAAACAGAGGCAATACAAATTGACGCCAGAGAAGGAGGAAGGGATTGCTCCTCTAGTGGAAAGATTTTTAGAAACAGGATACAGATAGTTGGTCTCTGTTACAATGGGTGTCAGGGAATGGTCACAAAGCATCTAAAAAGAAACTGCAATGGTGCCAAAAACAGGTTGAATCCCTTGGTGTTACTCTAAGTCATGGTGAGAGGAATGTCAGTCACAAAAGAGCTGCGGCTCTCGTGGGTCTGCCCCGCCCACAAACAAAAAAGGACATGCTAACTTTTCTTGGTATGATTGGTTACTGCCGCCAATGGATACCTGATTGTTCATTCTATGATCACACTCTGAGGTCTGCCACACTTTCAGAATCACCTGACATTCTCACATGGTCAAATGAAATGGTTGATGCCTTTGTGTACCTGAAGAATGCTATGGTAACGGCCCCTGGTCTTGGACTACCTGACTATAAGAAAATGTTTCATCTGTATGCGGGGGAAAATTGTACAACCATGGCGGGGGTCCTGGCTCAGGAACATGGAGGCAAGCTCCGCCCTGTAGCTTTTTTTTCCAAAGTAGTGCCAACTCAGGTTCAGGGCATGCCTGCTTGTCTGAGAGCTGTTGCATCCTGCGTGATGGTGGTGGAGATGGCTATTTCTTTCACATTGGGACATGAAACTACCCTACACACCACACATCAAGTGTCCTTACTACTGAAAAACATACACACTCAACACATGTCAGCACAAAGGTTGAGCGGATATGAAGTGATTCTTCTATCTGATCCCAACTTGATTATTAAATATTCTTCAGCAAATTCAGGTCCTGCTCCAATTTTGAATGCCCTATTGGGGCTAAAGGGGGAACAGGATGAAGTGGCACCAGAACACAATTGTATAACCCACATACAGCAAGACACTTCCCCTAGGTCCGACATGTCAGCTGTGGCTCTTGATGGGGCCCCAGATGTGTTTGTAGATGGCTCATGCTCTAGGCCAAATGATAATACTTACCATGCAGGATATGCCATTGTGCAACTTCCTGACAAAATACTCGAGGCAAAGCCAATCCCATATCAGTCAGCCCAACTGATTGCCCTTACAAGAGCATGTCAATTATTTGCAGGACAGGATGTCACCATTTACACAGACTCCAAGTACGCCCATGGTGCTGTACATGATTTTGGGGTCATTTGGGAGAGAAGAGGATTCATTGCTGCTGATGGCAAAACCATATCTCACTCTTCTTTGATATCTGATCTACTCAAAGCCATACAGTTACCTAAAACATTAGCCATTCTACATTGCAGGTCACATACAAATCGCAGAGATCATATTGCCAAAGGAAATGCATTAGCAGATAAGGTAGCAAAGGAAGCCGCATTACAACAGGTGGCCAGTGAACAGATGTCTATGCCCACTTCAGGCATCACAACCACCCCACATGACCAGATGTATGCAGATTTACAAACATTTGCTACAAAAATCGATCTAGCAGACTGGAATGGTTCTGGAGCTCAACTAGATCCAGCTTCTGGCCTAGTGTGCTTAGAGGGGAAACCATGCATTCCCATGTCAAGTGCCCCACTGTTCATTGCACAGTACCACGGTCTAGGACATAGAGGATGGAAAACAACATGTGAAACATTATTGCAGGATTTTTACATTACAGGCTTATCTAGGTTGGTGAAAGAATATGTTTCCAGGTGCATTACATGTATAAGGAACAATCCACAGAACCCAAAGAAATCACAACACCAGCATCTAGTGTACCCAACTACACCTTTCACCCATTTACAAATAGATTTTACCCACATGCCAAAAACAGGACAGAGGCAAGAGTTTTTGTTGGTAATGGTGGATATGTTCAGCAGATGGGTGGAAGCATTTGTCACTAATAAAGAAGACCCACAAACTGTAGTCAGAATTCTTACACAGGAGATAATACCCAGATGGGGATGTCCGCTGCAGATAAATTCTGATAACGGACCAGCCATTGTGGCCAAGGTATGCCAAGACCTGGTAAAAGTACTTAGATTGGAAATGTCATATTCCCTATCATCCTCAAAGTTGGGGTATAGTAGAAAGGATGAACAGGACAATTAAGGATAAGTTGAGGAAGGCCACTGGAGGAACCTACACCCACTGGAAGAGGATGTTACCTGCAATTCTAGCAGAGGTAAGAATGACACCTAGTAAGACTACAGGGTTATCTCCTTTTGAAATATTAATGGGAAGACCGTTCCCCACTCCTTGGGCTAGACAGCCACTTATGTTAGAAAGAGGGGACCTTGACCTGGTACAACAAGAATATGTGAGAAAACTGATTCAGACTTTAGATAAGGTTGAAAGAAATGTTTCTCGCACCTCTCCTTTATCTTTTCAGGAACCAACACACCTTTTCCAAGTGGGAGATGTCGTAGTGGTCCGCCAACTCGCTAAAGACAAGAAGCAAGGCTACCCCTTTGGACCACCTACTACGGTGATAGCGGTTACCAGAACGGCTGTTCTGGTGGAGAATTTCCAGTCCTGGATCCATGCTAGTCGAGTGAAGAAGGTGAACCAAACACCTGAGAAACATGAGATGGAAAAAGGAGGTGAAGTATGAGAGAAAAATCCTCGAAGAGTGGGTGAAGTAAGTGAAAAAGGCCCTGAAGATGAAATTTTTTACTGCCCCTCATGGTGCTTTGAAACTCTGGGTCCTATTGGGCACACTGACTGTGCTCTTTTTCCTGCCAGTATGGATCATAACTAACTGTATTTATCACCCTGAGGACTTGGGCCTAATAAAAGGTATCTGTGGTCAAGGACCCAGATAACCAAAAGTGAAAGAAAGTCAAAAAGAAAGTTTTGAAGACAACAATCTTTTTTCAGGAAAATGTTGATGATGCAGTTTAAATCTGCTTATGCTCAAAAGTCAGGTTCTGATAAATGTTGGATCTGTAGTAAGTTACATCCGAGCACATAGGAAATTCCTCTTCTGGTCGCTCCAGTCAAAATATTTTTGTTAATAACAGGGAATGTAAGTATTGGTTTGACCAATATTACTTCTAATGCCGCCATATCTTTTCCAACTCTGGGAGTCACTCAACTCCCCGATTGGTGTTTTAGACTGGGGAATACTTCCCACAAGGGAAAGGGAATGTGCTCTCAGTCCATAATAAATATATCTGATCCTGGAAGGAGGGATGGAACTTCTTCTGTGAAACTCTGGCAAGTAAATGGTAGAGCCCTGAATGAAAGTTTAGAAGGGATACAAGATAATGTGGGGAAAACTATGTTTGGAAAACTTCTTTTTTATTTTACACTTGTTGTCACCCCTGAATTTTGCTCTGCAATACAAAAATTGCCGATCTCCTTGGGAAACAATATCTATATCTGTTGTGGTAAGATCTGTTACCCTTGGATACCGAGTAATGTCCAGGGCTGGTGCTATGTAGCCCAATTAGTGCCAATCATGGCAGCTATAGACCAGAAGGAACACCAGGTAAAAGCCAGTACATACCCAAAACACCAACTAACTCTGAGACCAGAGCTATTAGAAAACAGCTGGAGATGCAAGAATTAGCTATTGAAAGCATGAGTGCTGCTCTGACAGGTCTGTGTGAGATGACAGAGGATTCTGAATGTTGTACTTGGATATATAATACCACAATGACTGTTCCAGATTATTATGAAATAATAAAGCAACACAGGGAACAGGTAGATGGTTTGATGGAAGAAGCTAGAGCTATAGGAAAAGATGGATGGACTCCTTTTGATTGGCTAGGATCAGGATTTGGTTCCGTCTTTTCATGGATGAAAGGTATCGCTGTAAGCATAGTCATGATATTGTTTTTTGTTTTATCTTTATATCTATGTTTTAAATGCTTATTATATTGCATTGCTAGAGCTACAAAGCTGCAAAATACAAATGAAGGTTATCTGGCTATGTAAAGAATTGAGATCATGTTCATGATCTCAGAGGGGATTGAAAGGATATAGATAACTTCCATTTTGTATTATGTACGCCATTTTAAGTATTAAGTTAGCTTTTTGCAGATATATTAGAAGTTTAATGAAACTGTTTTTGGTTGTTCAAGGATGTATCAACAGAAGCTAACATGACCCTGACAATGTCTTTGTCTGGCTGTTTTTCCAGAAAGTTAGCCAAAACAATTTGTACCAAGAAATATATATGTCATGTTTCATGTAGTCAGCTCATGATGGAAAGTTACAAGTTACAGTTTTGAAACTCGCTCCCCCCCCTTATTATTATCTGTAGTCTATATAATCTTATTAATGTCTAATAAACTTTGAACATCTCTGAACATAAGCTGCCGTTATTTCCGTGTTCAAGGGGTGTTCCCAGAATTCTGCTGATAAACCAGGAATCTCTCCACAGACCGGGGGTCTCTGAGGGGAAAAGAAAATCATTCCTTTCAATCACCTATTATATTTCATCCCCATTTTGTACTGATTTATATTATTAATAAATATATATTTTTGCACATTATTGCGTTTTATTTTGTCTTCCAATTATCACAAATACAGAACTGGGATGTCGGTTACTTTGTGAGAATTAGTAGGGAATCTCCTTCATTCCAGATCCCGCCTGTTTCCATGAATTGTATACGGATTATTTCCTCACAGATAAAGTTCTGACAATTTGTACCGTTCTGGTGTTTTTGATCCTCAGAAATGAGATCTGCCGTCATCAGACATGATGGATTTTCAGACATCTATCCCATAGTTTGTAGACTCTATAACTCTCCTACACACTGAATCATAGACACTGATTGGGGTTATTGTACCCAAGAAATGGCGCAGAATACACCTTTGTCTGCATTTATAAGGAAAGACAATTTATTTGTAAAAACAAGAAAAATGGTAAAAAGTGGTGTTTAAATACCACCAAAAGAAATATCTATTTGTGTGAAAAAATTACAAAAATATAATTTGGGTACAATGTTGCATGACGGTGTAATTGTCATTCAAAGTGTGAGAGCGCTAATAGTTACCAGTCGGCCTGGGCAGGAAGGGGGTGGAAGTGTCCGGTATACAGGAGGTAGAAATATTTATTTTTAAACAGACCTCTAAGTGTTTGTGAAATCTCCCATCACAAAATGTACTCAGCCAATCACAGGGCAGGACTCCATTTTTATTCTTCTCCTGCTATCAATGGCCAACCCGGTCCCACACTTCATCCATGTCTTTGGGGACCTCTGATCTCCTTATGAACTGTTTATTCCATGATGAAGATCAGCCATGGAGTATATCTGAGGTGTATATCAGGGTGTGCTTCTTCCCCACATGAGAGCTGGGATGTCCAGCAACATTCATCTAGAATACATTTCCCGCACTCAAGGCACTAATACACCTCCAGGGTTGTGTGGGATCCCTGATGTACAGGAAGACAGGACTTCAGTGTGGAACATTTCCCTCACTCAGGAAAGGAAAGTGGCTTCTCCTCGTGTGAGATCTCTGATGTCTGTAAAAATTGGACTTATCTGAAAAACATTTTCTACACTCAGGACAGGAATATGGCTTCTCCCCTGTGTGAGATCTTTGATGTGTGTAAAGACTGCACTTCTCTGAAAAACATTTCCCGCACTCAGGACAGGAATATGGCTTCTCCCCCGTGTGAGATCTCTGGTGTGTGTAAAGATGGGACTTTACTGAAAAACATTTCCCGCACTCAGGACAGGAATACGGCTTCTCCCCTGTGTGAGATCTCTGATGTGTACAAAGATGGGACTTCTGTAAAAAAACATTTCCCGCACTCGGAACAGGAATACGTCTTCTCCCCTGTGTGAGATCTCTGATGTGTGTAAAGATTGGACTTGTCTGAAAAACATTTTCCACACTCAGGACAGGAATACGGCTTCTCCCGTGTGTGAGATCTCTGGTGTGTGTAAAGATGGGACTTCATTGAAAAACATTTCCCGCACTCAGGACAGGAATATGGCTTCTCCCCCGTGTGAGATCTCTGATGTGTGCAAAGATGGGACTTCAGTAAAAAACATTTCCCGCACTCAGGACAGGAAAATGGCTTCTCCCCCGTGTGAGATCTCTGATGTCTGTAAAGATTGGACATATGTGAAAAACATTTCTGGCACTCAGGACAGGAATACGGCTTCTCTCCTGTGTGAGTTACTTTATGCTCATTAAGATGCCGTTTCAAACGGAAACATTTCCCACACTCAGGACAGGAATATGGCTTTTCCCCCGTGTGAGTTCTATTATGCACATTAAGATGGTATGTAGAATGGAACCTCTTCCCGCACTCAGTACAGGAGAACCTCTTCTCTGTTGGAAGGCCGGCCCGGTCCCGCACAGTCTGAGGTTCCTCAGGATAGGAGGAATCCGATGGTCCATCTACACTGGGTGGTGCCGGATGGACATTGGAGGGAGCCGGGTTTTCTCCTGGACTATACTGTATGATGTCCTCATCTTCTACTTTCCAGTCTGGAGACAAAGTGAGACAATCCTCGGAGGTTTTCCTCATCTCCCGGCCATGGACTAAAATACAAAGACAAAGAGGATTACTAGACAGGAGCTGATTGGTTCCCCCAAACCAGGACTCCGCCCACATCAGGCAGCTTGGTCTCTGAGGAGCTTACAATTCCACCCACAAGGGAACTAGGAAATGGCTCCTCTGATATCCTACCAGGTCATTTCTTTATTCATGGACCTTAGTCAGAGAGTGAGGAAACAACCAGAACTGTCTTTTATAGGAGGGACAGTGATGAGGGGATTATAGGACGAGGGTCCCCACCCCCTCTATCACTCATCGCCATCTTCCCAACACAAGAAGTACTGCACTTCCTTATTTAGTCCATGATTTAGTCATGAAGAACAGCGGGGCTGAGCCCCACCAGAGGTCAGAGAGTGAGGATGGGGGGAGAACAACCAAGATGAAAACTGGACTGATCCTGAAGACCACCATCATTGGGGTATTGACTCCTCCCTCATTATCACTTTCTGTTTAGGGGTCCAAAGTTGGAGGATGTTATCACATTATTACCACCATGTAAATGTCTGTGCTCCAATCACATCATCTGATATAAAATGTCCAGCTGGTAGGAAATGGGAGCTAAAGAGAATACATATTATGTGTATATATAGCAGTGGGGAGAGAAGAAGTCAGGAGTATGTAATGTACAACATAGAGTATATAGTGCAGGGGCCAGGAGGATGTAATGTACAACATAGAGTATATAGTGCGGGGGTCAGGAGTATGTAATGTACAACATAGAGTATATAGTGCAGGGGTCAGGAGTATGTAATGTATAACATAGAGTATATAGTGCAGGGGTCAGGAGTATGTAATGTACAACATAGAGTATACAGTGCAGGGGTCAGGAGTATGTAATGTACAACATAGAGTATATAGTGCAGGGGTCAGGAGTATGTAATGTACAACATAGAGTATATAGTGCGGGGGTCAGGAGTATGTATTGTACAACATAGAGTATATAGTGCAGGGGTCAGGAGTATGTATTGTACAACATAGAGTATATAGTGCAGGGGTCAGGAGTATGTAATGTACAACAGAGTATATAGTGCGTCAGTCAGGAGTATGTAATGTATAACAGAGTATACAGTGCAGGGGTCAGGAGTATGTAATGTACAACATAGAGTATATAGTGCAGAGGTCAGGAGTATGTAATGTACAACTAAGAGTATATAGTGCAGGGGTCAGGAGTATGTAATGTACAACACAGAGTATATAGCGCAGGGGTCAGGACTCATAATATTGGTATTCAGTAATTAAAGGTCCTTAAAGAGTAGCTTGCCTCCCATCTCCTGAGACTGCACTCAGTGACTTGGGTCTGAGACACTACAGACATATCCCTCCACCCGGCACAGCCAGCAGATAACAGAGCAAGGAACCCTGGGAGAAATGTTCTGTCAGAGATCCTGTTAGCCCCATGATAAGGGTTAGAAGACCCAATATACATGTCCCAGGGGCCTAGGTAGAGCTACACCTATGGTGAAAATGAAAATTTTTCTGCCAGCTGAACCCCAGAACCTCCATAAATCCAGTCTAGAGACATAAATTGTGTCTGCAGCACAGAGAAGGAAGATTATCCGAGAGAAATCCAGGAATACAGGACGGGGAACACAGCTCAGGAAAGTGACCAGGGGATTACAGGCTGATATCACCCAGTCCCCGCCCTACTCTGGACCAATCAGTGAGCAGTATGGGTGGAGGAATGGATTTAGTGTTCATGACCCACCTGTGCTGATCTCTGTAGGAGTGTCCTCCTCTATAAATGTCCCCGTTATTCCATCCTCCTCCATAGACTGCTGATCATCCCTCACATACGCCTCTTCTTCTTCTGCTTTCACCTCAAATTCTATATCGATTGGATCTCCACTCTAAATTAAGGAAATGAGAGAAAATATCATCTGTAAAATGTAAGATTTATGATTGTGACATCACACACAAAATCCACACATTGTCTCCCTTCACAGAAGCAGATCACATGTGATATGTGGGTACATTTCCCCTAAATACCGCATGCCATCCTGAAACTGTCCATTTCCTATCCCGTGTTGCGGTATTGACCACAAACACTGAACACGCTCAGTAAATACCGCATGAACAGGCGTTACATTCACAGAAGGAAATAAAGAATGAAATGCATGCGGTCATTAATTAGTGGTGGAGACATGCGGCATTCAGGAAATGTGTACTGCTTGGTAAAGAGTGGGCGGCCGCTGGCATCCTTAACAACCAGTAAACAACATGGTTGTTAGGGAGCGAGCGGCCGCTGTGTCCTAACCAACCGATAAATCTGAAAAAAAGAATTACCGGCAATGAAATATTAAGAAAATGGCGTGGGGTCCCCCCCTTTGGGGGGTCTAGTATGGATTTTGAGGGGGACCCCTTGCCAAAATGAAAGAAATACATACCAGACCCCTATCTGAGCATGCAGCCCAGCAGGTCAGGAATGGGGGTGATGAGCAAGCGACCCCCCATCCTGAAACATACCAGGCCACATGCCCTTAACATGCAGTGGATGCTCTGGGGCAGGGGGGCTTTGCTCCCCCAGAGCACCTTGTCCATGTTGATGGGGACAAGCGATTTTTCCCCACAACCCAGGCTAGTGGCTGTGGGGGTTTGCAGGCAGAGGACTTACAAAATATAACAAGGGGTCCTCAGATCCCTCACCCCATGTGAATGAGTATGGTGTACATGGTACCCCTAATTATTCACCCCAAAAAGTATTCTGTTAAATAGACAGCAGGCAGTATTTGACAAGTCCTTTATTAAAAAAGCAAAACTAAAGCAAAATGTCCCCCCCGGTGTAGATCCATCATCAATCACGATGCTCGCTGTCACCGCTGACTCGGAAAGAAAAGCTCCGCTCCCAATGAAGACTCCCCTCTGTCTGACAGCTCTGCTGCCTCCTGCCACTAAATATACTAGGGGACGGTGCCACTCGGTGACGTCACTGACCGGGGCATGTTGTATTGGTGATGTCACTGACCGGGGCATGTTGTATTGGTGACATCACTGACCAGGGCATGTTGTATTGGTGATGTCACTGACCGGGGCATGTTGTATTGGTGACGTCACTGACCGGGGCATGATGTATTGGTGACGTCACTGACCGGGGCATGATGTATTGGTGACGTCACTGACCGGGGCATGATGTATTGGTGACGTCACTGACCGGGGCATGTTGTATTGGTGATGTCACTGACCGGGGCATGTTGTATTGATGATGTCACAAGCGGGCAAGGCCACCCAGTGATGTCACAGGTCCTTAGTTTATTTAGAATTGGGAGGCGGCGGAGCTGTCAGATGGCAGGAGGGGAGCTTTGTTTTTTCTTCCAGTCAGCGATGACAGCGAGTATTGTGATTGGATCATCAATGGATCTACATCAGGGGGACATTTTTCTTTATTTTTGTTTTGTGAAAAATTACTTCCAATGTTTTCTTAAACTACAATTTTTTTTTGGTGAATGAATAGGGATACTATGTACTCTATACTCAATCACATTGTGGGGGGCCGGGATCTGGGGGCCTCCTTGTTAAAGGTGGCTTCTAGATTCCAATAAGCCCCTCATCCACACCCACTGCCCAGGGTTGTGGGGAAGGACCCTTGTCCCCATCGACATGGGGACAAGGTGTTTTTGGGGAGGCAGAGCGCCCCTGCCCTGAAGCACCCACCTCATGTTGAGGATATGTGGCCTGGTATGGTTCAGGAGGAAGGTGGGCTCTCACTAAGGGTCTGGTATTGATTTTGGAGGGGACCCCACGCCATTATTTTTATAATTTTGGCATCGGGGTTCCCCTCAAAATTCATACCAGACCTATCACAGCCATCAGCGGAGAACCTGTCGGCCGTCCGCTCCTTGTTTACTGGTTGTTGAGGAAATGAGAGAAAATATCATCTGTAAAATGTAAGATTTATGATTGTGACATCACACACAAAATCCACACATTGTCTCCCTTCACAGAAGCAGATCACATGTGATATGTCGGTACATTTCCCCTAAATACCGCATGCCATCCTGAAACTGTCCATTTCCTATCCCGTGTTGCGGTATTGACCACAAACACAGGTCACATAACAATCCACACATCATCTTTACAAGTCCATGTTCTAGATTCTCCATCCCACTAACCTTGTAATATTGAGGGATGGTGTGACCTTCCTGTGTGGAATCCCGGGAATACAGAGGACGGGGACATCTCTCTGGTGGGTTCCCATGACTGGATCCATCTGTAGGAAACACACACACTGACTGAATCCATTGTTTCTATGTGTTTATCAGATGATGGGGGATCTAGGTGGATCCTCCGTACTGCTCTCTCCTTTACAATAAAGTCTCCTCTTACCCGGTGATGTGAGGGGCGGCTGATTGTCCATCATGACGTCCTTGTAGAGATCCTTGTGTCCTTCTAAATACTCCCACTCCTCCATGGAGAAATAGACAGTGACACCCTGACACCTTATAGGAACCTGACACACACAATGATACAGTCACCATCCAGACACATCCCTTGTCTGTTACTGGAGAATGTCCCAGAATTCCCGGCACCGCTCACCTCTCCTGTCAGCAGCTCCATCATCTTCTTGGTGACTTCTAGAATCTTCTGCATGTTGTGTTTCTCAGGGTTTAGGGAGTCACATGGAGGCACTGTGATGGTCATATGATCACCTGACTTCAGAAGAGGAAATCTCTGTATTGAGGAACCAATAGGAATATCATGTTAGACTCCCAGAATCCTCCTCACCTCTCCGGTCAGGTTTGTGTGTTATTAATAGAGATAAGAGTGATGTCATGTGACCTCCCAGAATCCTCCTCACCTCTCCGGTCACGTCTGCGTTTATTAATAGAGATGAGTGCTGTCATGTGACTTCCCAGAATCCTCCTCACCTCTCCGGTCAGGTCTGTGTTTTATTAATAGAGATGAGAGTGATGTCATGTGACCTCCCAGAATCCTCCTCACCTCTCCGGTCAGCAGGTAGATGATCTCCAGGGTGAGGTTTAGTATCTTCTCAGTCATGTGACTCCGGTCCTCCTCCATCCTCATTGGTGCCATCATGTGATCTATACAGGTCTCCTTGTAGACGGATAACTTTGGGAAATGAAAGTAAGAATGATTTGGATGGTATTGGTCACACAATAATAGGATGTGGATGTGAGGGGGGAATAGGAGGGTTGCTGGACATTGAAGAACTACTCCCCCCATGGGAAGACACTTAGTCTGGACTCAGGGAGTTACAAATTCTATCTCCTGACTCTCGGGACATGTAGTTCCGGGCGCAGTGCATGTTGTTTTCTTACATTTATCCCTGTTGCAGGCAAGCAGCAGGGTTACTTAAGAAAGTGATTGGTAGACTCCGGGGGGGGGGCGGGCAGGCTGCAGCTGGGCACGCTCAGTGCCTGTGATATTTGTTCAGACAGCACACTTCCCCCCTCCCTCCCCGCATAGACGGGGGAGGAGAGAGATTCTGTCTTGCTCCGCCTCTTCCCGCCCCTCTGCTCTGTGACTGCCCCGTGGGCGGGAAATTTGAAAATCCATCCGGTTGTACAATTGGCGATGTCTGAGCCTGCAGAGAGCAGCCTGGGGGTGAGCGATCTCTGCTCTACCATGGAGCTTTCCCCACCTCCTTCCCTTCTCTCCTTATCTACCTCCCCCCTCCCTGTTCTTCCAGCAGCTTCACACTTCACTATTCCATGTCCAGTTAGCAGCTGAGCTCTGACATAAGGGGGGACTCCGCTGAACTCTGACGTAAGGGGGGTGGACTCCGCTGAGCTCTGACGTAAGGGGGGTGGACTCCGTTGAGCTCTGACGTAAGGGGGGTGGACTCCGTTGAGCTCTGACGCAAGGGGGGTGGACTCCGCTGAGCTCTGACGTAAGGGGGGTGGACTCCGTTGAGCTCTGACGTAAGGGGGGTGGACTCCGTTGAGCTCTGACGCAAGGGGGGTGGACTCCGTTGAGCTCTGACGCAAGGGGGGTGGACTCCGTTGAGCTCTGACGCAAGGGGGGTGGACTCCGTTGAGCTCTGACGCAAGGGGGTGGACTCCGTTGAGCTCTGACGTAAGGGGGGTGGACTCAGTTGAGCTCTGACGTAAGGGGGGTGGACTCCGTTGAGCTCTGACGTAAGGGGGGTGGACTCCGCTGAGCTTTGACGTAAGGGGGGTGGACTCCGCTGAGCTCTGACGTAAGGGGGGTGGACTCCGCTGAGCTCTGACGTAAGGGGGGTGGACTCCGCTGAGCTCTGACGTAAGGGGGGTGGACTCCGCTGAGCTCTGACGTAAGGGGGGTGGACTCCGCTGAGCTCTGACGTAAGGGGGGTGGACTCCGCTGAGCTCTGACTTAAGGGGGGTGGACTCCGCTGAGCTCTGACTTAAGGGGGGTGGACTCCGCTGAGCTCTGACGTAAGGGGGGGGGACTCCGCTGGACACTGACGTAAGGGGGGGACTCCGCTGGACACTGACGTAAGGGGGGCACTCCGCTGGACACTGACATAAGGGGGGCACTCCGCTGGACACTGACATAAGGGGGGCACTCCGCTGGACACTGACATAAGGGGGGACTCCGCTGGACACTGACATAAGGGGGGGGACTCTGCTGGACACTGACATAAGGGGGGGGACTCTGCTGGACACTGACATAAGGGGGGGGGACTCTGCTGGACACTGACATAAGGGGGGCACTCAGCTGGACACTGACATAAGGGGGGACTCCGCTGGACACTGACATAAGGGGGGGGACTCTGCTGGACACTGACATAAGGGGGGGGACTCTGCTGGACACTGACGTAAGGGGGGGGGGGACTCCGCTGGACACTGATGTAAGGGGGGGGAATCTGCTGGACACTGATGTAAGGGGGGGCACTCCGCTGGACACTGACATAAGGGGGGCACTCCGCTGGACACTGACATAAGGGGGGCACTCCGCTGGACACTGACATAAGGGGGGCACTCCGCTGGACACTGACATAAGGGGGGCACTTCGCTGGACACTGACATAAGGGGGGCACTCCGCTGGACACTGACGTAAGGGGTAAAGATGGGGACTTTTATGCAAGGGGGGACTCTTATGTGAACATGGTGCTCATCCTGACTGCTGCACTCTCTATGTTTTGTTTTGTACTTACTCCTGGCCCCTGCACTCTCTATGTTGTGTTTTTGTACTTACTCCTGGCCCCTGCACTCTCTATGTTGTGTTTTTGTACTTACTCCTGGCCCCTGCACTCTATATGTTGTGTTTTGTACTTACTCCTGGCCCCTGCACTCTATATGTTGTGTTTTGTACTTACTCCTGGCCCCTGCACTCTCTATGTTGTGTTTTGTACTTACTCCTGGCCCCTGCACTCTCTATGTTGTCTTTGTACTTACTCCTGGCCCCTGCACTCTCTATGTTGTCTTTGTACTTACTCCTGGCCCCTGCACTCTCTATGTTGTGTTTTGTACTTACTCCTGGCCCCTGCACTCTCTATGTTGTGTTTTGTACTTACTCCTGGCCCCTGCACTCTCTATGTTGTGTTTTGTACTTACTCCTGGCCCCTGCACTCTCTATGTTGTGTTTTGTACTTACTCCTGGCCCCTGCACTCTCTATGTTGTGTTTTGTACTTACTCCTGGCCCCTGCACTCTCTATGTTGTGTTTGTACTTACTCCTGGCCCCTGCACTCTCTATGTTGTGTTTGTACTTACTCCTGGCCCCTGCACTCTATACATTGTGTTTGTACTTACTCCTGGCCCCTGCACTCTCTATGTTGTGTTTGTACTTACTCCTGGCCCCTGCACTCTCTATGTTGTGTTTGTACTTACTCCTGGCCCCTGCACTCTATACATTGTGTTTGTACTTACTCCTGGCCCCTGCACTCTATACATTATGTTGTATGTAGACCTGACTAAGATGTTCATTGTCCCAACAGTTGCTGGTTGGAATGAAATTCTTCTTTAAGGTCGGCTCATTAAGGCAGTCCATACATTACTCATATTGTTCATCCAATCAGTGGGCTGAACAGAAAACAAAATGATCCAATCCTGGAGGACACTGGAGCTTGATTTGTCTGCTCAGCATGTGCTTGTACTGAGCACCCAAGTGCTCCCATGTGCATCAACCTTCATATTCTCCACCCTGGCAAAGTCATTTCATGCTATAAAGGGACATCCATCCATTGACAGTCCTTCGTGATAAAACGTCTCATTCAGTAATAGTAGAACAATAAACACCGGATTTATATATGGTTTGGGTTCCATTATTATTTTTATCAGGACAAGTAGATTGTCATGAGGACAAGTAGTTTCGGCCCCCGATTTAGTCCCTTGGACAAATAGTTTTTTGAAAAATTTCCACATCGCTGGGACTGCTTAACGTTTAGTACATTTTCATGGTCCTGGGTCCTCGGCTTGCTGGATCAGAAATCCCCTTTTCTCTGTTGGGTTTGTTTGGTCTCTGAACTGGTTTTGATGAGTATTAGATCTGCAGACAAGGAATGATAAATACGATCCTTCCTATGACTTGTTTGCTCTGAGGCCGTGCTGTGAGGTCAATGTCGGCTCATCATGAGGTCCAGGAAGGGGAACTTGATGACTTTTGATTGGAGTTGCTGGATAATCAGGATAATTGCCCGATATCCGGCTGCAAGGCTCCAATCTCCGGCAGCCTGCTGACTGACAGGAGTGATGTCACTGTCACTCTCTTCAGTAAGAGAAGGGATTGGATTGGATAGCAGGAGGATGCTGCTGGTAGAGCAGAGAGAGCTTTGGGGGAGGACTCTGTTCTCCTCCCTCCAATGGCAGCTCAGTGTGGGTAGGAGGGGGGACAACAGGGGGAAGACCTTTGGTTGCCAAATATACTGTAATACCCAGGACATTGTACAGAGTGGCGGTGGGTTCCTGGTGTGCTGAATTCCAGCACCGGGCACTGCCAGAGCCTGTGTCATGGGAAGGTATAGGACTGTCTCTGAAAGATGTATAGCACTGACCCCTGACTACCTTTTAGTCTATGCTGAGCATACAGACCTCCTTTAGAAACAAGTGCCCACCAAGGGGTGAAGAACTGTCCTTCATTCCACCTGGACAATATTATTTGACCGGTGAGATGGTAAGAAGGTGAAGGTCGCCTTCTTTTCTTGGCTGGAGTTCTGTAAGGAGGTCTGAAAGTAAGTTCAGGTAGGAGGACCATCATAGACCAACAGCCCCCTCCCTAACTCAGCGACTCCCTGAGCCATAGTACCTCCTCTTCTCTCAGAGATCTCCTATCAAGGACCCAAAGCCCTTCAGCTACTCTACCCCCTCAGAGAACTTGGGATCCACTATCCTCCAAGGGGCCCCAAAGTGCTCCATCCTCTGTACTCCCAAAGAGACCCCTCAGCTCCCCTTCATCCATCAGAACCCTTAGAGGACCATATTACTAGAATTTATCTTCACAATGAGGAGAATGTTCCGGCCCCAGAAGTGGGGGAATGTTCTGCCCCTGAAGGGGTTAATCTGGGTTCCCACACTATATATGTGTATATCATCTGCTGGAGATAAAAGACGTCACAGTGACTATGGAGGAAGAGGACGGACATGACTATGGAAGAAGAGGACGGACATGACTATGGAGGAAAAGGATGGATGTGACTATGGAGGAAGAGGACGGACGTGACTATGGAGGAAGAGGACGGACGTGACTATGGAGGAAGAGGACGGACATGACTATGGAAGAAGAGGACGGACGTGACTATGGAGGAAGAGGACGGACGTGACTATGGAGGAAGAGGACGGACGTGACTATGGAGGAAGAGGACGGACGTGACTATGGAGGAAGAGGACGGACGTGACTATGGAGGAAGAGGACGGACGTGACTATGGAGGAAGAGGACGGACATGACTATGGAGGAAGAGGACGGACATGACTATGGAGGAAGAGGACGGACATGACTATGGAGGAAGAGGACAGACATGACTGGAGGAAGAGGACGGACATGACTATGGAAGAGGACGAACATGACTATGGAGGAAGAGGACGGACATGACTATGGAGGAAGAGGACGGACATGACTATGGAGGAAGAGGACGGATGTGACTATGGAGGAAGAGGATGGACGTGACTATGGAGTAAGAGGACTGACATGACTATGCAGGAAGAGGATGGACATGACTATGGAGGAAGAGGACGGACATGATTTTGGAGGAAGAGGACGGACATGACTATGGAGGAAGAGGACGGACATGACTATGGAGGAAGAGGACGGACATGACGGGGGGTTACTGGGTGTAATAGAACATAGCATCTTATTACCTCCTCTGCTGCCACTTCCACCGTCTTCCTGCTGGTTCTTACTGTATGGAACTTCCTGTCTTTATTCCAGATGACTTCCTGTCTGTACCTGACATCACTTCCTGTCTGTACCTGACATCACTTCCTGTCTGTATTCCATAGAGACCTTCTGTTTGGATATAAGTGAGATCACCACCTTGTGGATTTCAGAGGAACTGCAGAAACAATTGAGTACTGTCTGTGATACTTTTTTTAATTTGCACTAACATACAATTTTGAGGACAAGCTTTCGGGGTATGTCCCCTTATTCAAGGTCCGAGCGGCACTGCTTGGACCTTGAAGAAGGGGACATACCCCGAACGCTTGTCCTCAAAATTGTATGTTAGTGCAAATAACAAAAGCATCACAGACAGTACTCAATTGTTTCTGTCACAAGTGCACTAATACGGCTACAATCATCTCAAGCAAAGAGGAACTGCAGAAACATCTCAGAATATCCATTCCTGTATTATATCTACCTTACAGGGCTACCAGGGAAGTTCAATAATAATAATAATAATAATAATAATAATAAATAGCTCTCATATTTAATAAAGATATTTTATTACATATAGAAAAGTCTTAAAAACACAGAATACAAAAACCAAATGTATAGTTAATAAAACAGATAACACCAAAACTGATCCTTTTGTTGAAAAAAATGCAAAAATAATCCTAAAGTATAAAAATAATATCAATCCACTGATAATGAAGATGTTAGATATAAATGACAAGGATGTAATGGTCACAGAGGAATGGTGGTGGAGATCTCTCACAGTAAGAACACTTCCTTGAATGGTTCTATAAATAAAGAATGAATCCTGGAGGGAATAAAGCTGTAAAGCAATAAATAATATAGAAACTGGGCCATCCACTTCATCCATAAAGACATTGTGATTGAAGATCTTCTAGATCACATAGAAGGAGGACTCATCCATGATTTCATACATTTGTTTTGTCCTCCCATCCTGGGAGGACATCATATGAAGTCCTCCAAGTCTAGTGGCTCTGCTGTATCTTGATATGTCACCTGCTGTGTCCACCAGATGACAGATCATTGTACCAGGCCAGCCCAGTACCATGTGATTGCTATGACCAATCACAGTGATCACATGACAGTTGTACACAATGAATGGCTTTCATTCATAACCATCCATTGTGTACTATTGTGATGGTCTCTGTGATTTGTCACTGGCTCACTACCTCTGCTGGAAGTTTACTCCAAGCATCAACTACTCTTTCAGTAAAATAATACTTTCTGAGATTAGTTGTGAACTTTCCTCCAGTTAGTTGGAGGTCATGTCCTCGTGTTCTTCATTTTGCTTTCATATTGAAAATCCTGCCCTCCTGAACCTTCTTCACTCCCTTGTTGTATGTAAAGGTTTCAGTCATGTCTCCCCTTTCCCTTCTCTCCTCCAGACTGGACATGTTACGTTCCTGAAGTCTCTCCTGATATCACTATTTGTATTCCCCGTCTCTGGACTCGTTCTATCTTATCACCTTTATGTAAGTGAGGTCTCCAGAACTGGACACAGTATTCTACATGAGGTTGCTGGTGACCCCTCTAGTGATAGAAAGATCTATATAGAGGAATCAGGACCTCCTTCCTCCCGCCGGTGACCCCTCTAGTGATATAAAGATCTATATAGAGGAATCGGGACCTCCTTCCTCCTGCCGGTGACCCCTCTAGTGATAGAAAGATCTATATAGAGGAATCAGGACCTCCTTCCTCCTGCCGGTGACCCCTCTAGTGATATAAAGATCTATATAGAGGAATCGGGACCTCCTTCCTCCTGCCGGTGACCCCTCTAGTGATAGAAAGATCTATATAGAGGAATCAGGACCTCCTTCCTCCTGCCGGTGACCCCTCTAGTGATATAAAGATCTATATAGAGCAGCGGTTCTCAACCTGGGGGTCGCGACCCCTTTGGGGGTCGAACGACCATTTCACAGGGGTCGCCTAAGACCATCGGAAAACACATATTTCCAATGGTCTTAGGAACCGAGACACCGCTCCTCTGTCTCAGGCGATCTGTGGGCAGGATGATATGCTGCCCCTGTAACCTGGCCACACCTCCGGGATTACTCAACAGCTCCGCCTCCTC
The DNA here is from genome assembly GCF_062004578.1 of Staurois parvus. Taxonomy (NCBI): domain Eukaryota; kingdom Metazoa; phylum Chordata; class Amphibia; order Anura; family Ranidae; genus Staurois; species Staurois parvus. The sequence goes on along the minus strand of NW_028318645.1, from coordinate 133,826 downwards.
ACCGCTGAATGGCCACCGGAACTGTAGCTCAGGAGAGGCACACAGGCGGCCAATCACCGGCGAGGAGGTGGAGCTTGGAGAGGAGGAGCCGAGCGGCAGCACGCGGAGATCAAAGAAGATCGAGGGAGCTGCAGGAGCAAGTGAAGAGGAGAGCGGCCAGAGAAGGAAGACAGCTGACAGGTAAGTGCAAATTTTGCTGCTGCAGCCAGGTATGCAGGCTGTAGATGGGAGAGGGAGAGAGCGAGCCCAGGCTGGAGCAGGAGTCAGCAAGGTAAGTATCATTGGTGTCAGTGGAAGGGATAGTGCCCCATCATTTGTGTCACTAATACCAACGATGGGGCACTATTCCTCCCCCCACTGACACCAACGATGGGGCACTATTCCTCCCCCCCACTGACACCAACGATGGGGCACTATTCCTCCCCCCACTGACACCAACGATGGGGCACTATTCCTCCCCCCACTGACACCAACGATGGGGCACTATTCCTCCCCCCACTGACACCAATGATGGGGCACTATTCCTCCCACTGACACCAACGGTGGGGCACTATTCCTCCCCCCACTGACACCAATGATGGGGCACTATTCCTCCCCCCACTGACACCAACGATGGGGCACTATTCCTCCCACTGACACCAATGATGGGGCACTATTCCTCCCCCCACTGACACCAACGATGGGGCACTATTCCTCCCACTGACACCAATGATGGGGCACTATTCCTCCCACTGATACCAATGATGGGGTACTATTCCTCCCACTGATACCAATGATGGGGCATTATTCCTCCCACTGACACCAATAATGGGGCACTATTCCTCCCCCCACTGACACCAACGATGGGGCACTATTCCTCCCACTGACACCAATGATGGGGCACTATTCCTCCCACTGATACCAAAGATGGGGCACTATTCCTCCCACTGACACCAATGATGGGGCACTATTCCTCCCACTGATACCAATGATGGGGCACTATTCCTCCCACTGACACCAATGATGGGGCACTATTCCTCCCACTGACACCAATGATGGGGCACTATTCCTCCCACTGACACCAATGATGGGGCACAATTCCTCCCACTGACACCAATGATGGGGCACTATTCCTCCCACTGACACCAATGATGGGGCACTATTCCTCCCACTGATACCAATGATGGGGCACTATTCCTCCCACTGACACCAATGATGGGGCACTATTCCTCCCACTGACACCAATGATGAGGCACTATTCCTCCCAATGACACCCACAATGGGGCACTATTCCTCCCACTGACACCCACAATGGGGCACTATTCCTCCCACTGACACCCACAATGGGGCACTATTCCTCCCACTGACACCAATGATGGGGCACTATTCCTCCCACTGACACCAATGATGGGGCACTATTCCTCCCACTGACACCAATGATGGGGCACTATTCCTCCCACTGACACCAATGATGGGGCACTATTCTTCCCACTGACACCAATGATGGGGCACTATTCCTCCCACTGATACCAATGATGGGGTACTATTCCTCCCACTGATACCAATGATGGGGCATTATTCCTCCCACTGACACCAATGATGGGGCACTATTCCTCCCCCAACTGACACCAACGATGGGGCACTATTCCTCCCACTGACACCAATGATGGGGCACTATTCCTCCCACTGATACCAATGATGGGGCACTATTGCAGGCTGTAGATGGGAGAGGGAGAGAGCGAGCCCAGGCTGGAGCAGGAGTCAGCAAGGTAAGTATCATTGGTGTCAGTGGAAGGGATAGTGCCCCATCATTTGTGTCACTAATACCAACGATGGGGCACTATTTCTCCCCCCACTGACACCAACGATGGGGCACTATTCCTCCCCCCACTGACACCAACGATGGGGCACTATTCCTCCCACTGACACCAATGATGGGGCACTATTCCTCCCACTGATACCAATGATGGGGTACTATTCCTCCCACTGATACCAATGATGGGGCAATATTCCTCCCACTGATACCAATGATGGGGCATTATTCCTCCCACTGACACCAATGATGGGGCACTATTCCTCCCCCCACTGACACCAACGATGGGGCACTATTCCTCCCACTGACACCAATGATGGGGCACTATTCCTCCCACTGATACCAATGATGGGGCACTATTCCTCCCACTGACACCAATGATGGGGCACTATTCCTCCCACTGATACCAATGATGGGGCACTATTCCTCCCACTGACACCAATGATGGGGCACTATTCCTCCCACTGACACCAATGATGGGGCACTATTCCTCCCACTGACACCAATGATGGGGCACAATTCCTCCCACTGACACCAATGATGGGGCACTATTCCTCCCACTGACACCAATGATGGGGCACTATTCCTCCCACTGACACCAATGATGAGGCACTATTCCTCCCAATGACACCCACAATGGGGCACTATTCCTCCCACTGACACCCACAATGGGGCACTATTCCTCCCACTGACATCCACAATGGGGCACTATTCCTCCCACTGACACCCACAATGGGGCACTATTCCTCCCACTGACACCAATGATGGGGCACTATTCCTCCCACTGACACTAATGATGGGGCACTATTCCTCCCACTGACACCAATGATGGGGCACTATTCCTCCCACTGACACCAATGATGGGGCACTATTCTTCCCACTGACACCAATGATGAGGCACTATTCCTCCCAATGACACCCACAATGGGGCACTATTCCTCCCACTGACACCCACAATGGGGCACTATTCCTCCCACTGACACCCACAATGGGGCACTATTCCTCCCACTGACACCAATGATGGGGCACTATTCCTCCCACTTACACCAATGATGGGGCACTATTCCTCCCACTCATACCAATGATGGGGCACTATTCCTCCCACTGACACCAATGATGGGGCACTATTCCTCCCACTGACACCAATGATGGGGCACTATTCCTCCCACTGACACCAATGATGAGGCACTATTCCTCCCAATGACACCCACAATGGGGCACTATTCCTCCCACTGACACCCACAATGGGGCACTATTCCTCCCACTGACACCCACAATGGGGCACTATTCCTTCCACTAACAACAATGATGGGACACTATTCCTCCCACTGACACCCACAATGGGGCACTATTCCTCCCACTGACACCCACAATGGGGCACTATTCCTCCCACTGACACCTTCGATGGGGCACTATTCCTCCCACAGACACCCACGATGGGGCACTATTCCTCCCACTGACACCCACGATGGGGCACTATTCCCCCCACTGACACCCACGATGGGGCACTATTCCTCCCACTGACGCCAATGATTGGGCACTATTCCTCCCACTGATACCAATGATGGGACACTATTCCTCCCACTGATACCAATGATGGGACACTATTCCTCCCACTGATACCAACGATGGGGCACTATTCCTCCCACTGACACCAATGATGGGTCACTATTCCCCCCACTGACACCAGTGTTGGGGCACTATTCCTCCCACTGACACCAATGATGGGGCACTATTCCTCCCACTGACACCAATGATGGGGCACTATTCCTCCCACTGACACCAATGATTGTACACTATTCCTCCCACTGATGCCAATGATGGGGCACTATTCCTCCCACTGATGCCAATGATGGGACACTATTCCTCCCACTAATGCCAATGATGGGGCACTATTCCTCCCACTGATACCAATGATGGGGCACTATTCCTCCCACTGACACCAATGATGGGGCACTATTCCCCCCACTGACACCAATGATGGGGCACTATTCCTCCCACTGACACCAATGATGGGGCACTATTCCTCCCACTGACACCAATGATGGGGCACTATTCCTCCCACTGACACCAATGATGGGGCACTATTCCTCCCCCACTGACACCAATGATGAGGCACTATTCCTCCTCCCCACTGACACCAAAGATGTGGCACTATTCCTCCCACTGACACCAATGATGGGGCACTATTCCTCCCACTGATACCAATGATGGGGCACTATTCATCCCATTGATACCAATGATGGGGCACTATTCCTCCCACTGATACCAATGATGGGACACTATTCCTCCCACTGATACCAATGATGGGGCACTATTCCTCCCACTGACACCAATGATGGGGCACTATTCCCCCCACTGACACCAATGATGGGGCACTATTCCTCCCACTATTGCCAATGATGGGGCACTATTCCTCCCACTGATACCAATAATGGGACACTATTCCTCCCACTGACACCAATGATGGGGCACTATTCCACCCACTGATACCAATGATGGGACACTATTCCTCCCACTGACACCAATGATGGGGCACTATTCCCCCCACTGACACCAATGATGGGGCACTATTCCACCCACTGATATCAATGATGGGACACTATTCCTCCCACTGACACCAATGATGGGGCACTATTCCTCCCCCACTGACACCAATGATGAGGCACTATTCCTCCTCCCCACTGACACCAAAGATGGGGCACTATTCCTCCCACTGACACCAATGATGGGACACTATTCCTCCCACTGATACCAATGATGGGGCACTATTCATCCCATTGATACCAATGATGGGGCACTATTCCTCCCACTGACACCAATGATGAGGCACTATTCCTCCTCCCCACTGACACCAAAGATGTGGCACTATTCCTCCCACTGACACCAATGATGGGGCACTATTCCTCCCACTGACACCAATGATGGGGCACTATTCCTCCCACTGACACCAATGATGAGGCACTATTCCTCCCAATGACACCCACAATGGGGCACTATTCCTCCCACTGACACCCACAATGGGGCACTATTCCTCCCACTGACACCCACAATGGGGCACTATTCCTTCCACTAACAACAATGATGGGACACTATTCCTCCCACTGACACCCACAATGGGGCACTATTCCTCCCACTGACACCCACAATGGGGCACTATTCCTCCCACTGACACCTTCGATGGGGCACTATTCCTCCCACAGACACCCACGATGGGGCACTATTCCTCCCACTGACACCCACGATGGGGCACTATTCCCCCCACTGACACCCACGATGGGGCACTATTCCTCCCACTGACGCCAATGATTGGGCACTATTCCTCCCACTGATACCAATGATGGGACACTATTCCTCCCACTGATACCAATGATGGGACACTATTCCTCCCACTGATACCAACGATGGGGCACTATTCCTCCCACTGACACCAATGATGGGTCACTATTCCCCCCACTGACACCAGTGTTGGGGCACTATTCCTCCCACTGACACCAATGATGGGGCACTATTCCTCCCACTGACACCAATGATGGGGCACTATTCCTCCCACTGACACCAATGATTGTACACTATTCCTCCCACTGATGCCAATGATGGGGCACTATTCCTCCCACTGATGCCAATGATGGGGCACTATTCCTCCCACTGATGCCAATGATGGGGCACTATTCCTCCCACTGACGCCAATGATGGGACACTATTCCTCCCACTAATGCCAATGATGGGGCACTATTCCTCCCACTGATACCAATGATGGGGCACTATTCCTCCCACTGACACCAATGATGGGGCACTATTCCCCCCACTGACACCAATGATGGGGCACTATTCCTCCCACTGACACCAATGATGGGGCACTATTCCTCCCACTGACACCAATGATGGGGCACTATTCCTCCCACTGACACCAATGATGGGGCACTATTCCTCCCCCACTGACACCAATGATGAGGCACTATTCCTCCTCCCCACTGACACCAAAGATGTGGCACTATTCCTCCCACTGACACCAATGATGGGGCACTATTCCTCCCACTGATACCAATGATGGGGCACTATTCATCCCATTGATACCAATGATGGGGCACTATTCCTCCCACTGATACCAATGATGGGACACTATTCCTCCCACTGATACCAATGATGGGGCACTATTCCTCCCACTGACACCAATGATGGGGCACTATTCCCCCCACTGACACCAATGATGGGGCACTATTCCTCCCACTATTGCCAATGATGGGGCACTATTCCTCCCACTGATACCAATAATGGGACACTATTCCTCCCACTGACACCAATGATGGGGCACTATTCCACCCACTGATACCAATGATGGGACACTATTCCTCCCACTGACACCAATGATGGGGCACTATTCCCCCCACTGACACCAATGATGGGGCACTATTCCACCCACTGATATCAATGATGGGACACTATTCCTCCCACTGACACCAATGATGGGGCACTATTCCTCCCCCACTGACACCAATGATGAGGCACTATTCCTCCTCCCCACTGACACCAAAGATGGGGCACTATTCCTCCCACTGACACCAATGATGGGACACTATTCCTCCCACTGATACCAATGATGGGGCACTATTCATCCCATTGATACCAATGATGGGGCACTATTCCTCCCACTGACACCAATGATGAGGCACTATTCCTCCTCCCCACTGACACCAAAGATGTGGCACTATTCCTCCCACTGACACCAATGATGGGGCACTATTCCTCCCACTGATACCAATGATGGGGCACTATTCATCCCATTGATACCAATGATGGGGCACTATTCCTTCCACTGATACCAATGATGGGACACTATTCCTCCCACTGACACCAATGATGGGGCACTATTCCTCCTCCCCACTGACACCAAAGATGGGGCACTATTCCTCCCACTGACACCAATGATGGGGCACTATTCCTCCCACTGATACCAATGATGGGGCACTATTCATCCCATTGATACCAATGATGGGGCACTATTCCTCCCCCACTGACACCAATGATGAGGCACTATTCCTCCTCCCCACTGACACCAAAGATGTGGCACTATTCCTCCCACTGACACCAATGATGGGGCACTATTCATCCCATTGATACCAATGATGGGGCACTATTCCTCCCCCACTGACACCAATGATGAGGCACTATTCCTCCTCCCCACTGACACCAAAGATGTGGCACTATTCCTCCCACTGATACCAATGATGGGGCACTATTCATCCCATTGATACCAATGATGGGGCACTATTCCTCCCACTGACACCAATGATGGGGCACTATTCCACCCACTGATACCAATGATGGGACACTATTCCTCCCACTGACACCAATGATGGGGCACTATTCCCCCCACTGACACCAATGATGGGACACTATTCCTCCCACTGACACCAATGATGGGGCACTATTCCTCCCCCACTGACACCAATGATGAGGCACTATTCCTCCTCCCCACTGACACCAAAGATGGGGCACTATTCCTCCCACTGACACCAATGATGGGGCACTATTCCTCCCACTGATACCAATGATGGGGCACTATTCATCCCATTGATACCAATGATGGGGCACTATTCCTCCCACTGACACCAATGATGGGGCACTATTCCTCCCACTGACACCAATGATGGGGCACTATTCCTCCCACTGACACCAATGATGGGACACTATTCCTCCCACTGACACCAATGATGGGGCACTATTCCTCCCACTGACACCAATGATGGGGCACTATTTCCCCCACTGACACCAATGATGGGGCACTATTCCTCCCACTAATGCCAATGATGGGGCACTATTCCTCCCACTGATACCAATGATGGGACACTATTCCTCCCACTGACACCAATGATGGGGCACTATTCCTCCCACTGATACCAATGATGGGACACTATTCCTCCCACTGACACCAATGATGGGACACTATTCCTCCCACTGACACCAATGATGGGGCACTATTCCTCCCACTAATGCCAATGATGGGGCACTATTCCTCCCACTGATACCAATGATGGGACACTATTCCTCCCACTGACACCAATGATGGGGCACTATTCCCCCCACTGATACCAATGATGGGGCACTATTCCTCCCACTGATACCAACGATGGGGCACTATTTCTCCCACTGATACCAATGATGGGGCACTATTCATCCCACTGACACCAATGATGGGGCACTATTCATCCCACTGACACCAATGATGGGGCACTATTCCTCCCACTGACACCAATGATGGGGCACTATTCCTCCCACTGACACCAACGATGGGACACTATTCATCCCACTGACACCAATGATGGGACACTATTCATCCCACTGATACCAACGATGGGACACTATTCATCCCACTGACATCAGTGATGGGGCGCTAGTCCTCCCACTGCAAAATTACAGTTATGAAGTAGCAACAAAAATAATTTTATGGTTGGGGGTCACCACAACATGAGGAACTGTATTAAGGGGTCGCGGCATTAGAAAGGTTGAGAACCACTGATCTAGAGGAATCGGGACCTCCTTCCTCCCGCCGGTGACCCCTCTAATGATATAAAGATCTATATAGAGGAATCAGGACCTCCTTCCTCCTGCCGGTGACCCCTCTAGTGATATAAAGATCTATATAGAGGAATCAGGACCTCCTTCCTCCCGCCAGTGACCCCTCTAGTGATATAAAGATCTATATAGAGGAATTGTGATCTCCTTCCTCCCGCCGGTGACCCCTCTAGTGATATATAGATCTATATAGAGGAATCAGGACCTCCTTCCTCCTGCCGGTGACCCCTCTAGTGATATAAAGATCTATATAGAGGAATCAGGACCTCCTTCCTCCCGCCGGTGACCCCTCTAATGATATAAAGATCTATATAGAGGAATCAGGACCTCCTTCCTCCTGCTGGTGACCCCTCTAGTGTTATAAAGATCTATATAGAGGAATCAGGACCTCCTTCCTCCCGCCGGTGACCCCTCTAATGATATAAAGATCTATATAGAGGAATCAGGACCTCCTTCCTCCCGCCGGTGACCCTCTAGTGATATAAAGATCTATATAGAGGAATCGGGACCTCCTTCCTCCTGCAGGTGACCCCTCTAGTGTTATAAAGATCTATATAGAGGAATCAGGACCTCCTTCCTCCTGCCGGTGACCCCTCTAGTGATATAAAGATCTATATAGAGGAATCAGGACCTCCTTCCTCCTGCCGGTGACCCCTCTAGTGATATAAAGATCTATATAGAGGAATCAGGACCTCCTTCCTCCCGCCGGTGACCCCTCTAGTGATATATAGATCTATATAGAGGAATCAGGACCTCCTTCCTCCTGCTGGTGACCCCTCTAGTGTTATAAAGATCTATATAGAGGAATCGGGACCTCCTTCCTCCCGCCGGTGACCCCTCTAGTGATATAAAGATCTATATAGAGGAATCAGGACCTCCTTCCTCCTGCCGGTGACCCCTCTAGTGATATAAAGATCTATATAGAGGAATCAGGACCTCCTTCCTCCCGCCGGTGACCCCTCTAGTGATATATAGATCTATATAGAGGAATCGGGACCTCCTTCCTCCTGCCGGTGACCCCTCTAGTGTTATAAAGATCTATATAGAGGAATCGGGACCTCCTTCCTCCCGCCGGTGACCCCTCTAGTGTTATAAAGATCTATATAGAGGAATCAGGACCTCCTTCCTCCTGCAGGTGACCCCTCTAGTGTTATAAAGATCTATATAGAGGAATCAGGACCTCCTTCTGTGATGTTTGTGTGCAATAGAGGCATAGACGTTGTACATGACAGCCATCTTGTTAGGTTTCAGCCATGTTCCCTTCTGTCCTCCCTCATCCCTTTGTCCATGGAATGCATAGCTACAAGTTGACGGAGGTCAACAGGATCTCTTATCCTAAATAAAACACAGATAGATCAGCTCCAGGGTTGTAAACCTCAAATTAGTCTGGTTCCAGGGGGTTTGCTGGAAAACCACTTTCCTCTGCTGGATCATAAAACAATAACTCAGTCAGTCATGACCTGTTAGGCTATTAGGGCAGAGCGTGCCATAAAACGTACATTCCACAAGAGTCATTTTTCATACAATTCATACACTTCAGCAGGAACTGGGCACATTAACCACTTGCCTACCGGGCACTTATACCCCCTTCCTTACCAGGCCAATTTTCAGCTTTCAGCGCTGCCGCACTTTGATTGACAATTGCGTGGTCATGCAACATTGTACCCATATGAAATTTTGATCATTTTTTTCTCACAAATAGAGCTTTCTTTTGGTGGTATTTAATCGCCACTGGGCGCTTTACTTTTTGCGCTATAAATAAAAAATTGCCAAATATTTGAAAAAAAAAAATTTTCTTTGTTTCTATTATAAAATTTTTCAAACAGGTAATTTTTCTCCTTCACTGATGTGCGTTGATGAGGCAGCACTGATGGAAACTGATAGGCAGCACTGATGGGCACTGATAGGCAGTACTAATGAGGTGGCACGGATAGGCGGCACTGATAGACAGCACTAATGAGGTGTCACGGATAGGCGGCACTAATATGCAGCACTGATAGGCGGCACTGATAGGTGACACTGTCGATGGGTACTGATAGACAGCACTGACTGGCATCACTGCTGGGCACTGACTGGCACAACCCCTAGGCACTGACTGGTGGCACTGACTGGCAGCACTGCTGGGCTGCACTGGTGGGTGGCACTGGTGGGCAGCACTGGTGGGTGGGCACAGGTGGGTGGCACTGGTGGGTGGGCACAGGTGGGCAGCACTGGTGGGTGGGCACAGGTGGGTGGCACTGGTGGGCACAGGTGGGTGGGCACAGGTGGGTGGCACTGCTGGGCACAGGTAGGTGGCACTTCTGGGCACAGGTGTGTGACATTGCAGAGTGGCACAGGTGGGTGCACTGCTGGGCAAAGGTGGGTGCACTGCTGGGCACAGGTGGGTGATCTGCTGGGCACAGGTGGGCGGAGCTAGTGGGTGCACTGCTGGGCACAGGTGGGCGGAACTTGCGGGTGGCACTGCTGGGCACCGATCATCAGGGCACTGATCATCAGTGCCCTGATGATCGGTGCCGATCCCCGCTCTGACAATTGCCGGTTCTCGGCAGTACTTTCCTCATGATCTGACAGCGTGAGGAAAGTGCAGCCGAGAACCGACACTTGCATTTCCCTGTGATCAGCGTGTCATTGGACACCGCTGATCAGGTGGTAAAAGGCCGCTGTGATTGGCCTTTTACCACATCACGTGATCAGCTGTGTCCGTAGGACACAGCGATCACGGAGATCACCGGGTGCACGCCCCCTGGGGCGTGCAGGAGAGCGCGTTCTGGGGGGACGTCATATGACGTCCACTCAGAACTGGCCGGCCGCAGTGCCGCCGTCATTCGGCTATCTGCGGTCGGCAACAAGTTAATATGAAGTATATATTCGGATGGATCATTTTAATATGAGTCACACAAGACCTTACATTACTATGTTAGTGCCTACAAGAGAGAAGAAGCAGTCTCTTTCCTCCTGGGTGACAAGGGTACGCTATGTTTGGTATCTTTGTGTTCCGAACAGGGGCGGAACTGACAACTCATGGGGCCCCTAGGCAATAGGGGATTATGGGGCCCCTGTGTCCTTGCCCAAACTCAAAAAAGCCTATGAAAAAGGTACCAGGGGCATCTCATGGGGCCCCCTACTCACCCTGAGCCCTCAGGCAGTGCCCGAGTTTCCAAATGGTCAGTCCACCCCTGGTTCGGAATATATTTCTAAATATTAATCTGCCAGTTGCAAGGATGCTACCTGTACCTATTGAAGGTTATTGACCTTAGTATAAAATTGTAAGGGATTTGGTCATAACCTTGGTTACCGCCTAACACCCATCCCCAAACTGGATGATTGGTCATTCATTCTCAGGAGACATCCCTTTAATATGGTAGAAAAAGACTGACAGCCTGGAGAAGACAGCTCTCATTTAACATCAATCAGAAAACATCTAACAGACTTGAGAGCCAAGGCAATCTTTTTGTTCGGACAATTGGACTCTGCTCAAACCAAGGATATTGCAAGTATTCTGCCTTCTGAACTCCTTTCTTTTATTTCTGTGCTGTTTTATTGCTCTCTTTATATCTTTGTTACATTTTTGTTTGTAAATATTTTTATTGCACCATTTTGACCTTTTTAGTAATAAATCCTATTTTCTGAAAAGTGTTGAACTGTCTCTAAAGCTTTTAATGCAAACTAAAGAATCTCTGACCCTGGAAGAGTGCTCCTGTATGTGATAATCCTCTGAATATCCCTGTCCCTGGAAGAGTGTTCCTGTATATAATAATCCTCTGAATATCCCTGTCCCTGGAAGAGTGTTCCTGTATATAATAATCCTCTGAATATCCCTGTCCCTGGAAGAGTGTTCCTGTATGTAATAATCCTCTGAATATCCCTGTCTGAGGTGACAGTGTGTATTACAGACACTTATACTAATATCATAGTGTTACTGCTAAGATTTGTGAGTTTCCTCCTTCTCTGTAAAAAGGTGGTGGTGGCAGTGTGAAGGGTTAATTGCGTAATTAACCAGTAACAATCGCTCTCAGGCTGCTGGCACATAGATTGTAGTCCCACAAGCTGGAAAATCTTTGTTCAGGGCGCAACTGAGAGTGGCATTGTTACGCAAGTGGCAGATCGGCTGGTCCTTCGGTCACGAGTTGGTGAGAAGGGCTGAGGTCGGATGCCGCATTCTGTCATACCTTCCTCCCGCTGGTGACCCCTCTAGTGATGCATCCTAGAATTCTATTCGCTTTCCCCACTGCCTGGCCATGCTGTTTGTTCATTTTGCAATCTTCTGAAATAAGTACCCAAAATCCTTTTCTTCTGAAGTGCTGGACAACACTGTACCTCCAATGTTGTACTTTCTCAAGGGATTCTTTTTTCCTGGGTGCATTATTTTAGATTTGAAATATTGAACTGCAATTTCCACTTTTTTACCAATCTTCCTGCAATGCTAAATCCTGTTCCATGTTACAGACACCTCCAGGGATATCCTCCCTATTACACACCTTTGTGTCATCGGCAAAGAGACATCCCCTTACCCAACAACCCTTTAGTTCTATCACTTGCATATAGATTACATAGAACAGGTCCCAGTACAGAACCTTGGGGTACACCACTAGTGACTGCTCTCTGTTCTGAGTGAACTCCATTTACAACCACACTCTGGTATCTCTCCTTTAGCCAACTGCACATCCACTGAACCCCCCAAGGGCTAAGTCCTAGCTTGTCCAACTTCTGTATTAGATAGTTATGTGGAACTGTATCACATGCCTTGCTGAAATCAAGATATTCTATGTCCACAGCACCACCCTGGTCCAAAACATTGGTGATATAGTCAAAAAGTCCAATCAGTCGAGTCTGCCATGGTCTGCCCCCAGTAAAGCCATGCTGCTTTGGATCCAGCAAGTTGTGTGTTTCTAGATGATCAATGATCCTTCCTTTCAGGAGTGATTCCATTAACTTGACTACCACCGATGTTAGACTCACTGGCCTGTAATTGCCGGCTTCTACCTTGCTGCCCTTCTTGGATGGAACACACTGTGCACTCCATTACATGAACAACATTGGGAGTGCCGCAATCATCATCTGAACAGGATACACAGGAGTATGAGCCAATCATAGATCAGCAGGTGCCTACAGGTTACCACCCCATAGGGTTATGAGCCAATCATAGATCAGCAGGTGCCTACAGGTTATCACCCCACAGGGTTATGAGCCAATCATAGATCGGCAGGTGCCTACAGGTTATCACCCCACAGGGATATGAGCCAATCATAGATCGGCAGGTGCCTACAGGTTATCACCCCAACGGGTTATGAGCCAATCATAGATCGGCAGGTGCCTACAGGCTATCACCCCACAGGGTTATGAGCCAATCATAGATCAGCAGGTGCCTACAGGTTATCGCCCCACAGGGATATGAGCCGATTGTAGATCAGCAGGTGCCTACAGGTTATCACCCCACAGGGGTATGAGCCAATCATAGATCACCAGGTTGTCGGAACTGTTCTGGGCTCACAGAATGAAACAGGAAGGCCTGAACTTACCATCTCTACATGGACATGCTGGAAGCCATTTTGTTCTGTATATTCTATTTCATGGTTTCTGAACACAGATTCTAAGAGCATTCCAAGGTGGTTACAGCTTATGTTCCCAGGTTATAAATCTGGGGGGAGGTATGGTGGGATCAGACGGCTACAAGATGAAGACTAGACATGACACCAAGTGGTAAGATAAATGGATGAGTCCATGTCTAGATTGAACAAAGGACACAAGAACTGGTCACAATGATTATTTCCCATGATCCTCTGGAAAGAGTGCATATTATACCTTACATTGTATATGGTGTTATTATTATGTGACAGGAATATCTGATCCAAAAATGTCACTTGTATTATTATTAGTATTACATGAAGTGAATGCTTGCTTACTTATGTCATCCAGGTTTATATTACTAGATTCCATTTCCACATACATATATTTATATGAAATGGTTTAACAATGAATACATATTGATATATTGGGGATATTGATAACCTTCCATGGCTTTAAGTACCATCTCTATGCTGATGACACACAAATCTATCTTTCCACTCCTCACCTCACCCCTTCAGTCTCCTCCTCACCTCACCCCTTCAGTCTCCTCCTCACCTCACCCCCTCAGTCTCCTCCTCACCTCACCCCTTCAGTCTCCTCCTCACCTCACCCCCTCAGTCTCCTCCTCACCTCACCCCCTCAGTCTCCTCCTCACCTCACCCCTTCAGTCTCCTTTCGCATTACTAACCTACTGAGTGACATATCGGTATGGATGTCACTCCACTTCCTAAAACTCAATCTTTCCAAAACTGAGCTCCCGTGCCCGCTCCACTAACTTTTCCATCAAGATCAATAATACAACTAGAGATGAGCGAATCGAACCAGGCGAAGTGGAATTCGTTTCGAATTTCATGAAAATTTTGATTCGCGTCAAATCCGAATATTAGCATAATTCGGATTTTTCCCGATCAGCCGGCAAAAGTGTCCCTGCAGAGAGCTCCGCTATTTCTGACAGTTCTCTGACAGTTCATTCACATGTACAGCGGTTGAAACATTGTATCTATTTGTTTCCATTTAGGATACAGATGTTTTTATTCTGAAACAGATACAATGTTTCAACCGCTGTAAATGTGAAGGAACTGTCAGAGAACTGTCAGAAATAGAGGAGCTCTCTGCAGATACACTTTTTGCTGTACTGGAATACTTCTTTTCATTCTTCTTTTCATTCTTCTACTCATTCTTCTCTTCATTCTTCTCTTCATTCTTCATAAAAAGAAGAATGAGAAGAAGAATGAAAAGAAGAATGAAAAGAAGAATGAAAAGAAGAATGAAAAGAAGAATGAGAAGAAGAATGAGAAGAAGAATGAAAAGAAGAATGAGAAGTAGAATGAGAAAAATGAAAAGAAGAAGAAGAATGAAAAGAAGAAGAAGAAGAATCTTTTCATTCTTCTCATTCTTCTTTTCATTCTTCTTCTTTTCATTCTTCTTCTTCTTTTCATTCTTCTTCTCATTCTTCTTCTTCTTCTCATTCTTCTTCTTCTTTTCATTCTTCTTTTCATTCTTCTTCTTCTTCTTTTCATTCTTCTTCTTCTTTTCATTCTTCTTCTTTTCATTCTTCTTCTTCTTCTCATTCTTCTTCTTCTTCTCATTCTTCTTCTTCTTCTTTTCATTCTTCTTCTTCTTCTTTTCATTCTTCTTTTCATTCTTCTTCTTTTCATTCTTCTCATTCTTCTTTTCATTCTTCATGAAAAGAAGAATGAGAAGAAGAATGAAAAGAAGAATGAAAAGAAGAATGAAAAGAATGAAAAGAAGAATGAAAAGAAGAATGAGAAGAAGAATGAAAAGAAGAATGAGAAGAAGAATGAGAAGAAGAATGAGAAGAAGAATGAGAAGAATGAAAAGAAGAATGAGAAGAAGAATGAGAAGAATGAAAAGAAGAATGAGAAGAATGAAAAGAAGAATGAAAAGAAGAAGAAGAAGAATGAAAAGAAGAAGAAGAAGAATGAAAAGAAGAAGAAGAATGAAAAGAAGAATGAAAAGAAGAAGAATCTTTTCATTCTTCTCATTCTTCTTTTCATTCTTCTTTTCATTCTTCTTCTTCTTTTCATTCTTCTTTTCATTCTTCTTCTTCTTTTCATTCTTCTTCTTTTCATTCTTCTTCTTCTTTTCATTCTTCTTCTTTTCATTCTTATTTTCATTCTTCTTCTTCTTTTCATTCTTCTTCTTCTTCTTTTCATTCTTCTCATTCTTCTTTTCATTCTTCTTCTCATTCTTCTTTTCATTCTTCATGAAAAGAAGAATGAGAAGAAGAAGGAAAAGAAGAATGAAAAGAAGAATGAGAAGAATGAAAAGAAGAAGAAGAATGAAAAGAAGAATGAGAAGAAGAATGAAAAGAAGAATGAAAAGAAGAATGAGAAGAAGAATGAGAAGAATGAAAAGAAGAATGAAAAGAAGAAGAATGAAAAGAAGAAGAAGAATGAAAAGAAGAATGAAAAGAAGAAGAATGAAAAGAAGAATGAGAAGAAGAATGAAAAGAAGAATGAAAAGAAGAATGAGAAGAATGAAAAGAAGAATGAAAAGAAGAAGAATGAAAAGAAGAATGAGAAGAAGAATGAAAAGAAGAATGAGAAGAAGAATGAGAAGAATGAAAAGAAGAATGAGAAGAATGAAAAGAAGAATGAAAAGAAGAATGAAAGAAGAAGAAGAAGAATGAAAAGAAGAAGAAGAATGAAAAGAAGAATGAAAAGAAGAAGAAGAATCTTTTCATTCTTCTCATTCTTCTTTTCATTCTTCTTCTTCTTTTCATTCTTCTTCTTTTCATTCTTCTTCTTTTCATTCATCTTCTTCTTCTGAGGATGAGGATGAGGATGAAGAAGAAGTAGGACGAAAATAAGAAGAATTCCAAGCCGGCAAAAAGTGTATCTGCAGAGCTCCGCTAAGTGTATCTGCAGAGCTCCTCTATTTCTGACAGTTCTCTGACATTCACATTTACAGCGGTTGAAACATTGTATCTATTTGTTTCCATAAATGGAAACAAATAGATACAATGTTTCAACCGCTGAGCTCTGCAGATACACTTAGCGGAGCTCTGCAGATACACTTAGCGGAGCTCTGCAGATACACTTTTTGCCGGCTTGGAATTCTTCTTATTTTCATCCTACTTCTTCTTCTTCTTCATCCTCATCTTCTTCTTCTGAGGATGAGGATGAAGAAGAAGAAGTAGGATGAAAATAAGAAGAATTCCAAGCCGCCAAAAAGGGTATCTGCAGAGCTCCGCTAAGTGTATCTGCAGAGCTCCGCTAAGAAATAGCAGAGCTCTGCAGATACACTTTTTGCCGGCTTGGAATTCTCCTTCTTCTCATCCTTCTCCTTCTCATCCTTCTTCTTCTCATCCTTCTCCTTCTTCTCATCCTTCTCCTTCTTCTCATCCTTCTCCTTCTTCTCATCCTTCTCCTTCACATCCTTCTTCTTCTTCTCATCCTTCTCCTTCTTCTCATCCTTCTCCTTCTTCTCATCCTTCTTCTCATCCTTCTCCTTCTTCTCATCCTTCTCCTTCTTCTCATCCTTCTCCTTCTTCTCATCCTTCTCCTTCTCCTTCTTCTCATCCTTCTCCTTCTTCTCATCCTTCTCCTTCTCTTTCTTCTCATCCTTCTCCTTCTTCTCATCCTTCTCCTTCTTCTCATCCTTCTCCTTCTCCTTCCTCATCTCCAAGGGCATTTAAATTAAAGGTACAGTGTTCTGCACTAATTTAAAGGCTCTCTGAAGCCTAGAAACCCTTTTTATAAGTTGAATTCGTAGCGAATAAATTCGCATCGAATCGAATTTCTTCCTCAAATTCGGCGAATCAGCCGAATCGAATTTTTGAATAATTCGCTCATCTCTAAATACAACCATCAGTCCCTCCCCTCATGCCAGGGTACTAGGTGTAATCCTAGACTCCCATCTGTCCTTTCACCCCCAAATCCAATTGCTGTCCTAATCTTGTAGACTTCACCTCCGCAACATCTCCAAGAGATGCCGTTCTTAACCTTTGAAACTACTAAGCAACTTATTCACTCCCTGGTTATCTCTCACCTTGACTATTGTAACTCCCTCCTCATTGGCCGACCTCATTGCAGGCTATCCCCTCTTCAGTCTATCATGAATGCTGCTGCCAGACTCATCCACCTTACTAACCATTCTGTATCTGCCACCCCTCTCTGCCAATCCCTCCACTGGCCTCCACTCAGTGTCCTCCACCCCTCTCTGCCAATCCCTCCATCAGCCTCTACTCAGTGTCCTCCATCCCTCTCTGCCAATCCCTCCACCGGCCCCCACTCAGTGTCCTCCATCCCTCTCTGCCAATCCCTCCACCGGCCCCCACTCAGTGTTCTCCATCCCTCTCTGCCAATCCCTCCACCGGCCCCCACTCAGTGTTCTCCATCCCTCTCTACCAGTCCCTCCACTGGCCTCCATGCATTGTCCTCCACCCCTCACTGACAATCCCTCCACTGACCTCCACTCAGTGTCCTCCACCCCTCACTGACAATCCCTCCACTGGCCTCCATTCAGTGTCCTCCACCCCTCTCTGCCAATCCCTCCACCGGCCCCCACTCAGTGTTCTCCATCCCTCTCTACCAATCCCTCCACTGGCCTCCAGTCAGTGTCCTCCACCCCTCTCTGCCAATCCCTCCACTGGCCTCCATGCAGTGTCCTCCACCCCTCACTGACAATCCCTCCACTGACCTCCACTCAGTGTTCTCCACTCCTCTCTGCCAATCCCTCCACTCAGTGTCCTCCACCCCTCTCTGCCAAGACCTCCACTGGCCTCCACTCAGTGTCCTCCATCCCTCTCTGCCAATCCCTCCACTGGCTTCCCATTCAGTGTCCTCCACCCCTCTCTGCCAATCCCTCCACTGGCTTCCCATTGCCCAACAGATAAAATTAAAAACATTAACAATAACATATAAAGATAAGCTTTGCCCGCCTAGGTTTATGTGGGGATAAAAGTAAGAGACGGACAGAGAAGAGGACACACATCACAAAACAAGACCTCACAAGACAGGAGACAAGGGACAACAGACGGACACAGACACCCCCTGAAGTGAGCACTGAAAGCTGACATCACTGACACCATACAGTCCATATTGGGAACTAGAACTTTCATTTTCCTCAGATAACTTGTACTCCCCTTATATCTCCAGATACATTGTTTAGTCCGATAACGGTTCTGGTGAGCACAGGAGGGGAAGTGACGTCATTTTACCTGCAGTATAAATTATTATCATTTCCCTCCTCTGGGGAAGATTGATTTTACATATCCCTGAAGCTGATTCTGGCTTCTAGTCAATGGTTTATCCGGATGTATACAGTATATATATGACAAGGTAGACTACTTCATGTAACATTACATCTTCATCTCAGATTGTAAGCGGATTGGATTGGCCTGTGTATGGGATTCCAGATCAAGTCATGGCAAGGTACACGTTGAGCATTGAATATCTGGTTGTAGAGAGATCACGGGGGGATTTGTATATCTGTTGTCACATGTTGCTGAGTTACTGATTTCTTACACGACATTTCCAGACAGTTGGATGTAATTCATTAATATTTGGAAGTAATTGCTGGCTTGTATTTCTCCCCATTATTGTGGATTAGATCATTGTACTGTTATCTTGTATTGTTTATTATTTATCATCACCTATTATATTTCATCCCCATTTTGTACTGATTTATATTATTAATAAATGTATATTTTTGCACATTATTGCGTTTTATTTTGTCTTCCAATTATCACAAATACAGAACTGGGATGTCGGTTACTTTGTGAGAATTAGTAGGGAATCTCCTTCATTCCAGATCCCGCCTGTTTCCATGAATTGTATACGGATTATTTCCTCACAGATAAAGTTCTGACAATTTGTACCGTTCTGGTGTTTTTGATCCTCAGAAATGAGATCTGCCGTCATCAGACATGATGGATTTTCAGACATCTATCCCATAGTTTGTAGACTCTATAACTCTCCTACACACTGAATCATAGACACTGATTGGGGTTATTGTACCCAAGAAATGGCGCAGAATACACCTTTGTCTACATTTAGAAGGAAAAACGATTTATTTGTAAAAACAAGTAAAAATGGTAAAAAGTGGTATTTAATACCACCAAAATAAATATCTATTTGTGTGAAAAAATTACAAAAATATAATTTAGGTACAATGTTGCATGACTGTGTAATTGTCATTCAAAGTGTGAGAGTGCTGATAGTTACCAGTCAGCCTGGGCAGGAAGGGGGTGGAAGTGTCCGGTATACAGGAGGTAGAAATATTTATTTTTAAACAGACCTCTAAGTGTTTGTGAAATCTCCCACCACAAAATGTACTCAGCCAATCACAGGGCAGGACTCCATTTTTATTCTTCTTCTGCTATCAATGGCGAACCCAGTCCCACACTTCATCCATGTCTTTGGGGGCCTCTGATCTCCTTATCAACTGTTTCTTCCATGATGAAGATCAGCCATGGAGTATATCTGAGGTGTATATCAGGGTGTGCTTCTTCCCCACATGAGACTGGGATGTCCAGCAACATTCATCTAGAAGACATTTCCCGCACTCAAGGCACTAATACACCTCCAGGGTTGTGTGGGACCGCTAATATACAGGAAGACAGGACTTCAGTGAGGAACATTTCCCTCACTCAGGACAGGAAAGTGGCTTCTCCCCCGTGTGAGATCTCTGATGTCTGTAAAGACTGGACTTCTGTGAAAAACATTTCCCGCACTCAGAACAGGTATATGGCTTCTCTCCTGTGTGACATCTCTGATGTGTGTAAAGATTGGACTTATCAGAAAAAGATTTCCCGCACTCAAGACAGGAATACGGCTTCTCCCCCGTGTGAGATCTCTGATGTATGGAAAGATGAGACTTGCATGAAAAACATTTCTTGCACTCAGGACAGGAAAACAGCTTCTTCCCTGTGTGAGATCTTTTATGCACATTAAGATGGGATTTATAACTGAAACATTTCCCGCACTCAGTACAGGAGAAGCTCTTCCCTGTTGGAAGGCCGGCCCAGTCCCTCACAGTCTGAGGTTCCTCAGGATATGAGGAATCTGATGGTCCATCTACACTGGGTGGTGCCAGATGGACATTGGAGGGAGCCGGGTTTTCTCCTGGACTATACTGTGTGATGTCCTCATCTTCTACTTTCCAGTCTGGAGACAAAGTGAGACAATCCTCGGAGGTTTTCCTCATCTCCCGGCCATGGACTAAAATACAAAGACAAAGAGGATTACTAGACAGCAGCTGATTGGTTCCCCCAAACCAGGACTCCGCCCACATCAGGCAGCTTGGTCTCTGAGGAGCTTACAATTCCACCCTCAAGGGAACTAGGAAATGGCTCCTCTGATCTCCTACCAGGTCATTTCTTTATTCATGGACCTTAGTCAGAGAGTGAGGAAATAACCAGAACTGTCTTTTATAGGAGGGACAGTGATGAGGGGATTATAGGACGAGGGTCCCCACCCCCTCTATCACTCATCGCCATCTTCCCAACACAAGAAGTACTGCACTTCCTTATTTAGTCCATGATTTAGTCATGAAGAACAGCGGGGCTGAGCCCCACCAGAGGTCATAGAGTGAGGATGGGGGAAGAACAACCAAGATGAAGACTGGACTGATCCTGAAGACCACCATCATTGGGGTATTGACTCCTCCCTCATTATCACTTTCTGTTTAAGGGTCCAAAGTTGGAGGATGTTATCACATTATTATCACCATGTAAAAGTCTGTGCTCCAATCACATCATCCGATATGTCCAGCAGGGAGGAAATGGGGGGGGGGGGGGAACAGAAGTAAGGCCGATGTAATGTACAACTTATATAGGATGCCTAAGGTTTGAACTATATAATATCAGAATGATGCAACGTACAAGAGTATATAGTGCAGGGGTCAGGAGTATGTAATGTACAATATAGAGTATATAGTGCAGGGGTCAGGAGTATGTAATGTACAACATAGAGTATATAGTGCAGGGGTCAGGAGTATGTAATGTACAACATAGAGTATATAGTGCAGGGGTCAGGAGTATGTAATGTACAACATAGAGTATATAGTGCAGGGGTCAGGAGTATGTAATGTACAACAAAGATTATATAGTGCAGGGGTCAGGAGTATGTAATGTACAACACAGAGTATATAGTGCAGGGGTCAGGAGTATGTAATGTACAACAAAGATTATATAGTGCAGGGGTCAGGAGTATGTAATGTACAACACAGAGTATATAGTGCAGGGATCAGGAGTATGTAATGTACAACAGAGAGTATATAGTGCAGGGGTCAGGAGTATGTAATGTACAACAAAGATTATATAGTGCAGGGGTCAATAGTATGTAATGTACAACATGGAGTATATAGTGCAGGGGTCAGGAGTATGTAATGTACAACATAGAGTATATAGTGCAGGGGTCAGGAGTATGTAATGTACAACATAGAGTATATAGTGCAGGGGTCAGGAGTATGTAATGTATAACAGAGTATATAGTGCAGGGGTCAGGAGTATGTAATGTACAATATAAATTATATAGTGCAAGAGTCAAAAAGTTAGGAGTGTATTATCCCATGCCTCTAATTAATGAATAGTGCAGACATATACCATACAATGTGATAAGGTATATACTATTAAAACTAGTTAAAATATATAAATATTAAACATTATTTCCGGCGTCTATGGAAGTCACAATTAGACACCGCTATATACAGAGACAGACAATCTAACTGGGTGGGGTAAGTGGTACAAAAGGTAATAAGTCTGGGGGATGAGCTGATGGAAGAATTAAAAGTTTAGTTGTTAGTTGGAGGTGTGATAGACTTCCCTGAAGAGATGAGTCTACCTATGATATATTACAGACTAAATCCACCTGGAGACCTGATACAAGTTACATACGTAGTCTTAGGGGTCACTGAGGAAGTCCATGTGTGGACATTTCTACCTATGATACACTATATTGCCCAAAGTATTGGGCGGCCTGCCATTCCACACACATGACCTTTAATGGCCCCCCAGTCTTAGTCCGTAGGGTTCAATATTGAGAGTTGGCCCCACCCTTTCCACGCACATGACCTTTAATGGCCCCCCAGTCTTAGTCCGTAGGGTTCAATATTGAGTTGGCCCCGCCCTTTGCAGCTATAACAGCTTCTACTCTTCTGGGAAGGCCGTCCACAAGGTTTAGGAGGGTGTCTATGGGAAGGTTTGACCATTCTTCCAGAAGCACATTTGTCAGGTCAGGCACTGATGTCGGGGGAGGAGGCCTGGCTCACAGTCTCCACTCTAATTCATCCCAAAGATGTTCTATGGGGTTGAAGTCAGGACTCTGTGGAGGCCAGTCAAGTTCCTCCACCCCAAACCGGCTCCTCCATGTCTTTATGGACCTTGCTTTGTGCACTGTTGTGCAGTCATGTTGGAACAGGAAGGGGCCATCCCCAAACTCTTCTCACAAAGTTGGGTGCATGAAATTGTCCAAAATGTTGCCTTAAGAGTTCCCTTCACTGGAACTAGGGGGCCAAGCCCAACCCCTAAAAAACAACTCCACACCATAATCCCCTTCCAACAAATTTTACACTTGGCCCAATGCAGTCAGGCAAGTACCGTTCTCCTGGCAACCACCAAACCCAGACACATCCATTGGATTGCCAGACACAGAAGCGTGGTTGGTCCCTCCAGAGAACACGTCTCCACTGCTCTAGAGTCCAGTGGTGGCGTGCTTTACACCACAAAATCTCATGCTTTCCATTGCACTTGGTGATGGAAGGCTTGGATGCAGCTGCTCGGCCATGGAAACCCATTCCATGAAGCTCTCTACACACTGTTGTTGGGCTCATGTGAAGGCCACACCAAGTTTGGAGGTCTTTCGCTATTGACTCTGCAGACAGTTGGTGACTTCTGCGCACTGTGTGCTTAAGACCATGCTCTGTCATGTTACGTGGCCTACCACTTGGTGGCTTAATTGCTGTTGTTCCCAGTTGCTTCCACTTTGTGGAACAGCCAGCCAGCAGACCACAGAGCAAGGAACCCTGGGAGAATTGTTCTGTCAGAGATCCTGTTAGCCCCAGGATAAGGGGTAGAAGACCCAATACACATGTCCCAGGTCAATCAACACCTATTGTGAACATCAACATTTTGCTGCCGGCTGAACCCCAGAACCTCCATAAATCCAGTCTAGATACATAAATTGTGTCTGCAGCACAGAGAAGGAAGATTATCCGAGAGAAATCCAGGAATACAGGACGGGGAACACAGCTCAGGAAAGTGACCAGGGGATTACAGGCTGATATCACCCAGTCCCCGCCCTACTCTGGACCAATCAGTGAGCAGTATGGGTGGAGGAATGGATTTAGTGTTCATGACCCACCTGTGCTGATCTCTGTAGGAGTGTCCTCCTCTATAAATGTCCCCGTTATTCCATCCTCCTCCATAGACTGCTGATCATCCCTCACATACGCCTCTTCTTCTTCTGCTTTCACCTCAAATTCTATATCGATTGGATCTCCACTCTAAATCAAGGAAATGAGAGAAAATATCATCTGTAAAATAGAAGGTCACATAAAATATCCACACATGACCTCTATGAGTTGGTAACAATGCAGATAATGTACAGATCCTAATGATACTATCAGTGATTGTTCCTCATCTACCGGATGATGGTGAGGGATGGTGTGACCTTCCTGTGTGGAATCCCGGGAATACAGAGGACGGGGACATCTCTCTGGTGGGTTCCCATGACTGAATCCATCTGTAGGAAACACACACACTGACTGAATCCATTGTTTCTATGTGTTTATCAGATGATGGGGGATCTAGGTGGATCCTCCGTACTGCTCTCTCCTTTACAATAAAGTCTCCTCTTACCCGGTGATGTGAGGGGCGGCTGATTGTCCATCATGACGTCCTTGTAGAGATCCTTGTGTCCTTCTAAATACTCCCACTCCTCCATGGAGAAATAGACAGTGACACCCTGACACCTTATAGGAACCTGACACACACAATGATACAGTCACCATCCAGACACATCCCTTGTCTGTTACTGGAGAATGTCCCAGAATTCCCGGCACCGCTCACCTCTCCTGTCAGCAGCTCCATCATCTTCTTGGTGACTTCTAGTATCTTCTGCATGTTGTGTCTCTCAGGGTTTAGGGAGTCACATGGAGGCACTGTGATGGTCATATGATCACCTGACTTCAGAAGAGGAAATCTCTGTATTGAGGAACCAATAGGAATATCATGTTAGACTCCCAGAATCCTCCTCACCTCTCCGGTCAGGTCTGTGTTTTATTAATAGAGATAAGAGTGATGTCATGTGACCTCCCAGAATCCTCCTCACCTCTCCGGTCAGCAGGTAGATGATCTCCAGGGTGAGGTTTAGTATCCTCTCAGTCATGTGACTCCGGTCCTCCTCCATCCTCATTGGTGGGGTCATGTGGTTTTCTCTGTAGATGGATAGCAGAGAATTATCTGGACTGTATTGGTTGTACAATATCAGGATGGGGATATAAGGGGTTAATAGACGGGCTGCTCCCAATGGGAATTGGAACATCTAGATCGGCTTACTTAGTGTTTGTTGTGTTTCCTGCAAGCCTGTAGAAGGCCCCAAAATATTTTTTAAACCACTTGCTTACCAGGCACTTTCACATTTTCCTTCCCAGGCCAGTTTTCAGTACTCTCACACTTTGAATGACAATTGCGCGGTCATTCAACACTGTACCCAAACTAAAATTTTATCATTTTCTTCACATAACTAGAGCTTTCTTTTGATGATATTTAATCACTGTTGGGGTTTTTATTTTCTGCTAAATTAACAAAAAAAGACCAAAAATTTTGAAAAAAAATACGTTTTTGTTTCTGTTATTAAGGTTTGCAAATGAATAATTGTTCTTCATAAATTTAGGCCGAGATGTATTCTGCTACATGTCTTTGGTGACAATAACCCATTTTTTGAGACAGATAGAGCTTTCTTTTGGTGGTATTTAATCACCTCTGGGTTTATTTTTTGCTAAACAAACCAAAAACAACTGAAAATTTAGAAAAAATAAGTTTTTTCCTCAGTTTCTGCTATAAAATTTTGTAAATGAGTAATTTTTCTCCTTCACTGATGTGCGCTAATTAGGCTGCAGTGATGGGCACTGATAGGTGGCACTGTTGGGCATTGACAGGCATCACTGTGGGCACTGAAAGGCAGCACTTATATATGTCACTGATAGGTGGCACTGACTTGAACTGTTAGGTGGCACTGATAGGTGGCACTGTTGGGCATTGACAGGCATCACTGGTGGGCACTGAAAGGCAGCACTTATATATGCACTGATAGGTGGCACTGACAGGCGGCACTAATAGTTGGCACTGAAAGGCAGCTCAGATTGGCACTGATATGTGGCATTGATGTGCTCTGGTAGGTACTGATATGTGGCATTGATGGGCACTGACAGGTGGCATTGGTGGGGCTACACTGATAATCAGTGCCCTGATGATCAGTGTAGATGTCCCCTCTGAGGATTGCCGATTACCGGCTCTCCTCTCCTCACGAGCAGTCAGTGTGACCGGCGTTTTCTTATTTACATGCAATCAACTGTGATTGGACACAGCTGATCACATGACAGAGCCAAAGTCATCGGCTCTTTCCACTGATCATGATCCCGTGTCCCAGCGCTGCGGTTAGAGTTAGACATCATGGGGGAGATTTACTAAAGCTGGAGAGTCCAAAATCAGACTCCCTTCTGCATAGAAACCAATCAGCTTCCAGGTTTCATTGCCAAAGCTTCATTGAACAACCTGAGGTTAGAAGCTGATTGGTTTCTATGCAGCAGGGAGTCTGATTTTGGACTCTCCAGCTTTAGTAAATAAACCCCTAGAAGACATCCTCCCAGAATGAGAGAACCTCCACATGTCCATCATTTCCTGATATGGAGGGCAGGAGATGGTTAATATAAGGGAAAAAAGCTCATCTCTTGTCCTTTCACTGGAGACAGATACAGTGGGGCAAAAAAGTATTTAGTCAGCCACCAATGGTGCAAGTTCTCCCACTTACAAAGATGAGAGAGGCCTGTAATTGGCATCATAGGTAGACCTCAACTATGAGAGACAAAATGAGAAAACAAATCCAGACAATCACATTGGCTGATCTGGAAAGAATTTATTTGCAAATTATGGTGGAAAATAAGTATTTGGTCACCTACAAACAAGCAAGATTTCTGGCTCTCACAGACCTGTACCTTCTTCTTTAAGAGGCTCCTCTGTCCTGCACTCATTACCTGTATCAATGGCACCTGTTTGAACTTGTTATCAGTATAAAAGACACCTGTCCACAACCTCAAACAGTCACACTCCAAACTCCACTATGGTGAAGACCAAAGAGCTGTCGAAGGACTAGTCCTTTATTAATAAACATGACTAGTCCTTTATTAATAAAAAAGATTTCCCCAATGTAAATGTCACGGATAAGGCATGCCCACGGTGACTAGCCTACCAAAGCGTGGTCCGTGACTGGGGTAAAGAGGGAATGAGGGGGACTTACTTTGAGCATATAAGACTGGTCATGATACACTTTCACAGCCCGCACTACCTCTGGCCACCACTAGAGGAAGACTCTACTCCAATCTAGCTGGCTGATCACACACAGGCAGATATGAATCTTACATACAATCTGGTGCACTCTAAGGGTGGGGGTAGCAGTCTAGCAATTGGCACACCCTTCTAGGATTCCTCTAGCTATCCTAAAAGCTAGAACCCCGGCGTTAATCACTGTTCCTACTGTCTACACACCCCTCACCAGATCCACACTTGGTACCTTGCCACGACCCAACAGTTTGTCCACAGACTAGTCTTCTTGGCCACCACACACACACAGATCTCTGTCCGGCCAGATATGAGCCCAAGCTTAGTACACAGAAGTCACTTATTATTTGTATGACTTAATATCCTGAAAATGGGCAGGGCATAAAATATGTACAAAGAAAAAAAGAGTTACAAAGAATACAAAAATACACACAATTGGCTATTCACTATAAAATAAAAGGGAATAAAAACAAAAAATAAAACTTTTGCCAAGATTTATCCTGTGACTGGAGCAAGTCAGTGAAAGTCTGTGATTCGCCAGCCAAATAGACTCGGCTCCATACGAATCACACTGTCCATATCTCAGGGTACACAGTTTATTGAAAAACGGATGGTGGGTGGAACTTTAACCCTTGGCCAATCAACTCTCAGGGGTGTTGTACCAGCCCACAGGACGTTCTGTGTTTTGAAGTGCCCAATCTTGAATGGACCAGGAACGGTTCAGATCACTGAGTCAGGGATAGAATTTCCAACACCAGCGCATCAGTCCAATTGCGACAGTACCAATCACTGTTCAGCTATATCAGGCACCATATAACCATTCTGTGCGTTTCTCTGGGATTCTACAGAGGCTACAAATACAGTTTTACATGTAGATGGATCCTACGGTGTGTCCAATCAGAAGGAATTATTTCCATCTCTCTGCAACTAATATTTTAGTGAAACAGATTCCTCTTATCTGTGAATATAAATCAAAGCTGGCAGAAATTTCAGAAGCTTCTCCTGGTCCACTGCTGTTTCTAGCCAAAAAGGCTAAAGCCCTTCTTTTAAAATTCAAGGTGAGAACGGCTTGTCTACTTAGATAGCAAAGCTCCATTGGCATCCAGGTGACACCACTAGCCTAGAAGCTACTCTGTCCTTCCAGATGCTGATTGGTGAATACTGTATATGTCTGTGACTGAATACTGAACACTTATCTGTAATAACATGGAATGAGACAAGATCTACAAATTACATATTTCTACTGATCACATCTCAACTACTGATACAATGATTCTGCTCTTACATTTACGTTACAGTAAATCCCTCGTCAATCATCCAACAATGCAGATATACATCATAAACCAGTTGCCATCCAGCCAATAGCACAAAGGCGCGTGGCGTGCAGCTCATCCCTCTGGGTGGATGCCATATGGCATCCTTTCAGTCATGCGCAGTTTTCCTGCCCGCAAAGCCGTGCAGCAGCACAAGCTGTCACCGGCCGTGTACTTCGGCCAGTACCATGTGACCTGCCAGTACCATGTGACCTGCTGTGACCAATCACAGCAGGTCACATGACAGTTGTATACAATGGATGGCTTCCTTTCATACCGTCCATTGTATACTAGTGTGTCTAGCTGTGAATGGTCGCAGTGATCACATGCGCAAACTGGGCCAATCACAGCCCAACTGTGTCATGTGATTAGCCGTGGCCAAATCACAGTTAAGCATAAAAAACCCCTGAATGAATCGATTTCATTCAGGTAAATGCTTGCTTATAGCAAAGTAATTCTTTGCTATAAGAAAATTGTGTAAAAAAAATAAATAAATACTGATCACTTCCCCAAAGTAGTACAATGTTACTATGGTAACAATATACTAGTTTGCTCATAGTGAAATATGAAAAAACATCTTAAAAATAGAGAAAAAAAATTTAATAAAAAATAATTTAAAAAATCATTTTTTTCCCATACTATTACCAGTCAGTGTCCCTGATCACCACCATGCCAGTTATATGATGACGCTGTACTGCACTGGTGACAGGATGCAACAAAATAGTGAAAATCATTTTTTTTATTTCTTCATTTCCGAAAAATTATGACAAAAAAATTACAACTTCAAAAAACTCGCCATGACTGTTATAAAATACGTCGGACTGTCTACTTTTCAAAAAGGGGTAATTTGGAGGATATCTGTACCGTTCTGACATTTTGGGGGGAGGGATATCTGTACCGTTCTGACATTTGGAGGGGGATATCTGTACCGTTCTGACATTTTGGGGGGATATCTGTACCGTTCTGACATTTGGGGGGGGGGATATCTGTACCGTTCTGACATTTGGGGGGGATATCTGTACCGTTCTGACATTTGGGGGGGGATATCTGTACCGTCCTGACATTTGGGGGAGGGGGGATATCTGTACCGTCCTGACATGTGGGGGAGGGGGATATCTGTACGGTTCTGACATTTGGGGGGGGGATATCTGTACGGTTCTGACATTTGGGGGGGGGGATATGTGTACCGTTCTGACATTTGGGGGATATCTGTACCGTCCTGACATTTGGGGGGGATATCTGTACCGTTCTGACATTTGGGGGGGGATATCTGTACCGTTCTGACATTTTGGGGGGATATCTGTACCGTTCTGACATTTGGGGGGGGATATCTGTACCGTTCTGACATTTGGGGGGGGATATCTGTACCGTTCTGACATTTGGGGGGGATATCTGTACCGTTCTGACATTTGGGGGGGGATATCTGTACCGTCCTGACATTTGGGGGAGGGGGGATATCTGTACCGTCCTGACATGTGGGGGAGGGGGATATCTGTACGGTTCTGACATTTGGGGGGGGATATCTGTACGGTTCTGACATTTGGGGGGGGATATGTGTACCGTCCTGACATTTGGGGGATATCTGTACCGTCCTGACATTTGGGGGATATCTGTACCGTCCTGACATTTGGGGGATATCTGTACCGTCCTGACATTTGGGGGATATCTGTACCGTTCTGACATTTGGGGGGGATATCTGTACCGTTCTGACATTTGGGGGGGGGATATCTGTACCGTTCTGACATTGGGGGGGGATATCTGTACTGTTCTGACATTTGGGGGGGATATCTGTACCGTTCTGACATTTGGGGGGGGTATCTGTACCGTTCTGACATTTGGGGGGGATATCTGTACTGTTCTGACATTTGGGGGGGATATCTGTACCGTTCTGACATTTGGGGGATATCTGTACTGTTCTGACATTCTTGGACCTCAAGAAATGAGATTGGCCGTCAGTACTTCAGGATTGATCAATACTCCGATATCTCCCATAGTTTGTGAACTCTATAACTTCCCTACAGACTAAATAATACATCCTAATTTGGGTTATTTTCACCAAAGACATGTAGCAGAATACATCTCGGCCTAAATTTATGAAGAACAATTATTTATTTGCAAACTTTTATAACAGAAACAAAGAATAACGTGTTTTTTTTTCAAAATGTTTGGTCTTTTTTTGTTAATTTAGCAAAAGATAAAAACCCCAGCTGTGATTAAATACCACCAAAAGAAAGCTCTAGTTGTGTGAAGAAAATGATAAAATTTTAGTTTGGGTACAATGTTGTATGACCGCGCAATTGTCATTCAAAGTGTGAGAGCGCTGAAACCTGAAAACTGGCCTGGGCATGAAGGGGGTAAAAGTGCCCGGTATGGAAGCGGATAATAATGAACAATGCCCAATGAAAAAAAACATGCTGACCACCAACACGATCCGTTTCCAGCGACTACTCACAATGATTGACAACTCACAGTGACTAAGGATGGACATGACAGGGGTTACTGGGTGTAAATAGAAAATAACATCTTATTACCTCCTCTGCTGCCACTTCCAGCAATGCCTCCTCTATACTTCCTACCACATGGAACTTCCTCTCTATATCTGTCTGTACCTGACATCATTTTCTGTCTTCCATAGAGACTTCCATTTTGGGTATAAGTGAGATCACCACCTTGTGGAGTTCAGAGGAAATGCAATGTGAGTGATCTCTGCTGAACCAGCTGAATTTCCATGGATCTATGGTCATTCAGTGACTTCCTCCCCTCCCCCTCATCTCCTTCATGATGGAAGTTATGCTGAGATCATCTCCCATTGGCTGAGCAATATTCTCATTTGTCTCTCAGCTCCTTCTTGCTATTCCTCGTCCTGCCTGTTGTTTCCTTGGATTGATTTTCTGTGTAGTGACCCCGGCTTGGTCTCTTGGATGCGCTCGTCTGTTGCTTGCCCTGACCTTTCTCTTGATTCCTGGATCTCCTCCTCATCTCTCCTCCATATCATCTTACACAACTTTTCTCCACACCTGCAGTGACCCTGGGGGGAGGAAACTTGGCACCAGCATGCCGCCAAATCCATCCCCACCATTAGGGGCTCTGGAGACAATTGTCTGCTATTTACACTCCGTTCCTCCGCACGTCACCTGATCACATGACAGCTTACTTCCACAGATTCCGGACAGATTTCTGGATGGTAAAGGTCAAAGTTCACTCTTCAGTTTAGGAGAGGTAGGACGCACCCAGGAACAAGGATTTGGTTTGCATGGGAGCCTCATATCGCGGACCCCTCAAATCTCCCCATCCAAATGTCCCTCCATCCAGAGTCTATATGTCCTATGACATCACACTGACCTCACAGCTCCTCCTCCAAATGTCCCTCCATCCAGTCAGGGAATCCTGTGACATCACACTGACCTCACAGCTTCTCCTCCCAATGTCCCTCCATCCAGAGTCAGAGAACCCTATGACATCACACTGACCTCACAGCTCCTCCCCCCAATGTCCCTCCATCCAGAGTCAGAGAACCCTATGACTGTCTCTGTGCTGCAGACACAATTTATGTATCATTATTTCTTTATTCTCTGACTAAGGTCCATGAATAAAGAAATGACCTGGTAGGAGATCAGAGGAGCCATTTCCTAGTTCCCTTGAGGGTGGAATTTTAAGTTCCTCAGAGACCAAGCTGCCTGATGTGGGCGGAGTCCTGGTTTGGGGGAACCAATCAGCTCCTGTCTAGTAATCCTCTTTGTCTTTGTATTTTAGTCCATGGCCGGGAGATGAGGAAAACCTCCGAGGATTGTCTCACTTTGTCTCCAGACTGGAAAGTAGAAGATGAGGACATCACACAGTATAGTCCAGGAGAAAACCCGGCTCCCTCCAATGTCCATCCGGCACCACCCAGTGTAGATGGACCATCGGATTCCTCGTATCCTGAGGAACCTCAGACTGTGTGGGACCGGGCCGGCCTTCCAACAGGGAAGAGATTCTCCTGTACTGAGTGCGGGAAGGGTTTCCATTTTAAATCCCATCTTAAAGTGCATAAAAGATATCACACGGGGGAAAAACCATATTCCTTTCCAGGGTGCGGGAAATGTTTTTCACAGAAGTCCTATCTTTACACACATCAGAGATCTCACACGGGGGAAAAGCCGTATTCCTGTGCTGAGTGTGGGAAATGTTTTTCCATGAAATCCAATCTTTACACACATCCGAGATTGCACTTGGGGAGAAGCTATATTCCTGTCCAGAGTGCAGGAAATGTTTTTCACAAAAATAAGATCTTGTTACACATCAAAGGTTCCACACGGGGAAAAGCCACATTCCTGTCCTGCGTGCTGGAAATGTTTTTCAGTGAAGTACAATCTTTCCATATATCAGAGATCTCACACAGGGGAGAAGCCACTTTCCTGTTCTGAGTGAGGGAAATGTTCCTCTCTGAAGTCCTGTCTTCCTGTACATCAGGGGTCCCACACAACCCTGGAGGTGTATTAGTGCCTTGAGTGCGGGAAATGTCTTCTAGATGAATGTTGCTGGACATCCCAGCTCTCATGTGGGGAAGAAGCACACCCTGATATACATCTCAGATATACTCCATGACTGATCTTCATCATGGAAGAAACAGTCCATAAGGAGATCAGAGGTCCCCAAAGACATGGATTAAGTGTGGGACCGGGTTGGCCATTGATGGCAGGAGAAGAATAAAAATGGAGTCCTGATCTTTCATTGGCTGAGTACATTTTTTTAAACATTCTTTATTGAGTTTTCTAAAGAGACATACAAAGAAACAATGGCCCTGATTTACTATTGGGCATGGGCGCATATTCGTGGGTGGACGCCTAATTTTTTTGGGCGACCATCTATTTTTACTCCGCAACGAGATTCACTATTGACCAGCGCCCATAAGCAGATGCCCAATCTAATTTACAAAAAGACACACGCCCGGAATCAGACTCACAAAGCAGACTTGCTAAGAAGCACGTCTAACACCATGAAAAATCACTGCAGAGACATGTTCACTTAGAAATTTGCTTTGCCAAATATCAGGACTTCACTTTAAACAATATCTGCTATTTCCAAAAAAATTAAGAATGTGTAAAAAATTGTTTTTTTCAAGGAAATCGACACAGCAAAAATCTAGACTCCCGTGCAGTGTCTTTGGCAGATACAACTGAGCATGTGCAGAACACATTTTAGGTGTCTGCCATGGGCGTTTGCTTTTTAGCCACTGCCTAATAGTGAATCTTGGAGTGGAGTCCTCTGACAGCCGGCACTCGGTGGCGTCTCCTGTGTGTGGAGTCCTCTGACAGCCGGCACTCGGTGGCGTCTCCTGTGTGTGGAGTCCTCTGACAGCCGGCACTCGGTGGCGTCTCCTGTGTGTGGAGTCCTCTGACAGCCGGCACTTGGTCACGTCTCCTGTGTGTGGAGTCCTCTGACAGCCGGCACTTGGTCACGTCTCCTGTGTTTGGAGTCCTCTGACAGCCGGCACTCGGTCACGTCTCCTGTGTGTGGAGTCCTCTGACAGCTGGCACTCGGTCGCGTCTCCTGTGTGTGGAGTCCTCTGACAGCTGGCACTCGGTGGTGTCTCCTGTGTGTGGAGTCCTCTGACAGCCGGCACTCGGTCGCGTCTCCTGTGTGTGGAGTCCTCTGACAGCCGGCACTCGGTGGCGTCCCCTGTGTGTGGAGTCCTCTGACAGCCGGCACTCGGTGGCGTCTCCTGTGTGTGGATTCCTCTGACAGCCGGCACTCGGTCGCGTCTCCTGTGTGTGGAGTCCTCTGACAGCCGGCACTCGGTCACGTCTCCTGTGTGTGGAGTCCTCTGACAGCCGGCACTCGGTCACGTCTCCTGTGTGTGGAGTCCTCTGACAGCCGGCACTCGGTCACGTCTCCTTTGTGTGGAGTCCTCTGACAGCCGTCACTCGGTCGCGTCTCCTGTGTGTGGATTCCTCTGACAGTCGGCACTCGGTCGCGTCTCCTGTGTGTGGAGTCCTCTGACAGCCGGCACTCGGTCACGTCTCCTGTGTGTGGAGTCCTCTGACAGCCGGCACTCGGTCGCGTCTCCTGTGTGTGGAGTCCTCTGACAGCCGGCACTCGGTCGCGTCTCCTGTGTGTGGAGTCCTCTGACAGCCGGCACTCGGTCGCGTCTCCTGTGTGTGGAGTCCTCTGACAGCCGGCACTCGGTCGCGTCTCCTGTGTGTGGATTCCTCTGACAGCCGGCACTCGGTGGCGTCTCCTGTGTGTGGATTCCTCTGACAGCCGGCACTCGGTCACGTCTCCTGTGTGTGGAGTCCTCTGACAGCCGGCACTCGGTCGCGTCTCCTGTGTGTGGAGTCCTCTGACAGCCGGCACTCGGTCACGTCTCCTGTGTTTAATAAACAGCACTCGGCATATCTTCATGTAATCTAACTAGATTTCCTTAGTTCTAGTGATTCTATTTTTGTTTCTTATCCTTTATAATTATTTCTGTAATGATTTTACTTATTTCAAAGGTCTAGATAATATTTATTTTGACAGCTGAATGTAAAATTAAAGGTCCGCGATAAAAAAAAAAAAAAAAAAACAGCGTGGGTCCCCCCTCTCATCCATACCTAGCCCTTCAGGTCTGGTATGGATATTAAGGGGTAACTCCACGGCAAAATTAAAAAAAAAAAACAGCGTGGAGTACCCCTCAATATCCATACCAGGCCCTTATCCGAGCATGGGGGGGGAACAAGCGAGAGCACCCCCCTGAACCATACCAGGCCACATACCCTCAACATGGGTGGGTGCTTTGGGGCAGGGGGGCCTCACCCCCAAAGCATCTTGTCCCCATGTTGATGGGGACAAGGGCCTCTTCCCCACAACCCTGGCTGGTGGTTGTGGGGGTCTGCGGGTGGGGGGCTTATCAGAATCTGGAAGCCCCCTTTAACAAGGGGGCCCCCAGATCCCGGCATCCCCCTACATGAATGAGTATGCGGTACATGGTACCGCTACTAATTCACAA
Source organism: Staurois parvus (assembly GCF_062004578.1). NCBI lineage: Eukaryota > Metazoa > Chordata > Amphibia > Anura > Ranidae > Staurois > Staurois parvus. The sequence goes on along the minus strand of NW_028318645.1, from coordinate 98,082 downwards.
AAAAAGTGTAGTGTAAAAAACCACAGTACAGGGTCTTTGACAAGTCCTTTAACCACAAGCCTACAGGGCACTTATGCTCCCTTCCTGTCCAGGCCAATTTTCAGCTTTCAGCGCTCTCACACTTTGAATGACAATTGCGCGGTCATGCAACACTGTACCCATATGACATTTTTATCATTTTTTTGTGACAGATAGAGATTTATTTTGGTGGTATTTAATCACCCCAGGTTTTTTATTTTTCTTAAACAAACCAAAAAACACTGAAAATTTTGAAAAAAAAAGTGTCTTTGTTATAGAATTTTGTAAATAAGTGATTTTTCTCCTTCACTGATGTGCACTAATGAGACTGCACTGATGGGCTCTGATAGTCTGCACTGATGGGCACTGATGAGGAGGCACTGGTAGGTGGCACTGATAGACATTGACAGACATCACTGATGGGCACTGAAAAGCAGCACTGATATATGGCACTGTTAGGCGGCACTGACTGGCACTGTTAGGCGGCACTGACTGGCACTGTTAGGCGGCACTGATAGGCGCATAAAAAGTAGTGACCATTGTTGTGGCTCCAGCCAAGTTTGAACCACACCAATATGAACGCTCTAATAGCGGTCACATTGAGTGCGACTTGGCATGTGATTTGCATGACATACGACTTGCAAATTGTATGCTGCACCCTATTGCCTGCTATTAGAGCAATCACATGGGTGCATTTCCGACACTGATTTCTATAGTAGTACATGTACTACTTTTGTGACGATTTGCATAGATATCTGTGTCAGGTGTCTTGTAAATCGCAAGGAAATTGGCATCTTCACTGTACATTACACAATTTCTAAATCGGCTTTGATGTGACCGCAGTGTAAGGTCTTTTTCAGTATTGCATGCGAGATGTGGTCATGTGACTGCCTTAACTCATGCAATAATCTGGAGTGAATTGTGCCCATAGGGCCAAGAAATACTGCCAATGGGGTTCCCTTTCACATCCCTGTTCAATGTTCTGTTGTATGCTGCACAGGTACACGTCACTGTGGCTTTCTTTCTGACTCTGATTTGTGGGGCCTGTATACCAAGGGTTACCGCAGGTGGGAAGAGGATTCATCAGGTATAAACACTTTCTCTGACCAAATGAATGACAGTGGTGGGTGTGGCCTATGTTATGTAAAAAGATGCAGTAGTGGCAAAATTTTGCCTTGTACAGGCCACGTTATTTTCTGCAAGTCCTTGTCTGTGGTGGTTTGGGGGAGGAAGAGATATTGTGGTGAATTGCCCCAGGCCACACTCACGCTGTGTTTTGATGTGGGCTGTAAATGTTTTGCATTTTTTTCCTTCTAAGGTGTGTTTGTGTGTTATTGTACAATGATTGTGTTTATTATCTTTGTATTGTAATCCTAACACATGTCCATTGCTCTGCTCTTCCAAATCTGCACTTGGCTATAGTTTGCTTTATTTAGACTGTGTTAGGACCCGCCAGGTGGTGCCCCTGGCTGCCCACTTGACAGACGTACCCAAAGCGTGGAGTCTAAGTCCCGGTCTGTGCTTTCACCAGGGCCCCTGATGGTGGGGATGGACTTGAAACAGACCGGGACCAGGTCACGACCTCCGAGCAGGCCCACCAGTGGCAGGGGCAACCTCCGGGGATGTATTGGTACCGAGAGAGCCAGATGTGAGGAGGACGGCAGGACCTAGCAGGATGGATCACGAGCGGGGGTCCCGTGGGGTAGGTGAGGTACAGAATCGGCAGGCGGAGAATCGTCAGGTCACACGCAGGGTCAGCAGGATAAGTCAGTCTGTAGAGAGGTCAAAACAAGCCGGGGGTCAGGATGGGAGAAGGCAGAGTAGTCAGGACAATCCGGGTCAACACAGGAGTAGGCAGCGTAGTCAGGGTCAATCAGGGTCAAAAACACAGGTACAGGACTCAGGAACTCAGATAGACCTTGCGGCGATTACTGACAGTGCAGGGCATCTTTAAATATTGCGCCCTGCACTGTCATTGGTCGCTCGGGACGCGCCCCCGGGCTGTCATTGGCCGCCTGAGGCGTGCCCGCGGGTCCCACTGCGCATGCGCGGCATCCTGTCATCCACGGCTCGCCGGGACCTAGTGCCTGTGTCCCGGCGTGAGCCGTCTCCAGCGCGCATGCGCCGGCCGGCAGGACGCCGCGATCGCTGACAGACTGAAATGCAGTTTTCAGACAAACCTGATGAGAAATGTATGTGTGGGGGATTTGGGGAGGTGGGAGGTGTTTTATTCTGGCATGTATGTATTTTTATATTGATATTTTGATCTGCAGCCTGTTTTGGGGATAGATATGCCTACTACATATTAACCATTTGTTTTCTGCTGTAACCTGTGAAAGCACAGTTCATTAGAAGTATAATCTTTTAGATTGTAAGCTCTTATAAGCAGGACCGTTCTATTTTAGCAACATCAATCCTGCTTTTTTTTTGTCCCACCAAGAAATTGAATGTACCTACTTGTTTCTGCTGTCAAAATAAATGTGGACTATGTATTTGATCAATAAACATTTGGACTATGTTTATTTTTTTTTTGTGGAGGGGTTATTCCATGTTCAAGTTCAATATACTAGCACCCCTAACACTTATATTTTGCGAGCGATATAATATGTCCAAATCTAGCTTGTTAGAGCGCACATGTGCAAGTATGTCCAAACTAACCAACCAAAAGCCCCCTATTGCACCACAAGGCCATGTTATTTACCAATGAATAGGTCGTGTTCAATGTGGATTTAGCTATTCTTGTTCTACAATCCTCTTAACAATAATACATTGGACCCCCACTTTATGTTGACTTTGTGCCTTTACCGGCAAATATATATTCACCAATGTCATATACACAGTAGAGCTGCAGGCATACATTCACCAATGTCATATACACAGTAGAGCTGCAAGCATACATTCACCAATGTCATATACACAGTAGAGCTGCAAGCATACATTCACCAATGTCATATACACAGTAGAGCTGCAAGCATACATTCACCAATGTCATATACACAGTAGAGCTGCAAGCATACATTCACCAATGTCATATACACAGTAGAGCTGCAAGCATACATTCACCAATGTCATATACACAATAGAGCCGCAAACATATATTTGCGAATGTCATATACACAATGGAGCCACATGGAAAATTGCTATGGTGCACAAATAAACGCCAAGACGGCTGTTGGAGGAGGCGCTGGAGCAGCTGTCATACCAGAAATACGTCATTATGTTGGCAGAAGGATGTTTGCACACACCTGGAAGTGGTAGTGGGGAGTGTGAGTGGATGGGAGTGTAGTTAGGAGAGTTTAGTGGTAATTTGCAAGTCTATTTTTTAGCTTTGTGAATTGTTCTTTTGTGGAATTCCAGACCACATCTGGACATGGCGAGATCGCTGTTCTCCACCGAGGAGCTGATCCTCATTTGCAGGGGAAATATTACTAATAATTGTATTTTCAGTTGAAAATATGTCCAATTTCTAGACACATTAAGGTACATAGCACAGGTTCAAGGTAATCCATAGAAGAAGTTGTGACGGTCACAGTGTCAGACCCCCAGCCCTTCTCCCCAACTCGTGACCAAGGGACTAGCCAATCTAAAACCGCGCTGTCACGTGCATAACAATGCCACGCTCAGCTGCACCCTGCACAAAGATTTTCCAGCCAATGGACCACAATCTATGTACCGCAACCTCAGAGCGATTGTTACTGGGTCAGGTTAATTACGCAATTAACCCTTCACACTGCCACCACCACCTTTTGTACAGAGTAGGAGGAAACTCGCCAATATTAGCAATAACACTGTGATGTTGGAATAAGCATCTGTATACACACTGTCACCGCAGGCAAATGTATGCAGAAGTTTAAAACACACAGTAGCGCTCTTCAGAGACAGGGATTCTTAGTTTGCATTAAAGAGCTTTAGAAACAGTTCAACACTTTTCAGAAAACAGGATTTATAATTAAAAATGTCAAAATGGTGCAATAAAAATATTTACAGAAAAAGATATACCCAATATATATAACTGTGTTGGAACACAGTTGTGTTCAAAATAATAGCAGTGTGTTGAAAAAAGTGAATAAAGCTGAAAATCCTTCTAATAGCTTTTATTTCCATCCACACAAATGCATTGAGAACACGACACATTCTATTCCAAATCACAACATGAAGAAAAATACATCAAATTTGTGTTGTTCCTCTAAAAAAATGGAAGAAAAGTGAATATTAGACGGTTCAAATAAATCGCAGTGTTTGTATTCTTCTTTACAAACTCAAACATTCACTATATAAACTGAGAAATGTTTGAAGATTTTGCTTTCCTTTGAATGACTTCATGAATATTTGGTTGTAGTCGCACTGTTTCTGAGAACTGCTGTACATCTGTGTTGCATGGAGTCACCCAACTTCTGGCCCCTGTGATCAGGTATTCCAGCCCAGGATGATTGGACCACATTCCACAGTTCTTCTCTATTTCTTGGTTTGGCCTCAGAAACGGCATTTTTGATGTCACCCCACAAGTTTTCTACTGGATTAAGATCCGGGGATTGGGCTGGCCACTCCATAACGTCCATCTTGTTGGTCTGGAACCAAGATGTTGCACGTTTACTGGTGTGTTTGGGGTCGTTGTCTTGTTGGAACACCCATTTCAAGGGCATTTCCTCTTCAGCATAAGGCAGCATGACCTCTTCAAGTATTCTGATGTATTCAAACTGATCCATGATCCCTGGTATGCGATAAATAGGTCCAACACCGTAGTATGAGAAACATCCCCATATCATGATGCTTGCACCACCATGCTTCACTGTCTTCACAGTGTACTGTGGCTTGAATTCAGTGTTGGGGGTCGTCTGACAAACTGTCTCCGCCCACTAGACCCAAAAAGAACAATCTTACTTTCATCAGTCCACAAAATGTTGCCCCATTTCTCTTTAGGCCAGTCAATGTGCTCTTTGGCAGATTGTAACCTCTTCAGCACATGTCTTTTTCCCAACAGTGGGACTTTGCAGGGACTTCTTGCAGATAGCTTGGCTTCACATAGGTGTCTTCTAATTGTAACAGTCCTTACAGGGAACGTCACACCTTCTTTCATCTTCCTGGAGCTGATTGTTGGCTGAGTCTGCGCCATTTTGGCTATTCTTCTATCCATTCCAATGGTAGTTTTTCGCTTTCTTCCACATATTTCAGGTTTTGGTTGCCATTTTAAAGCATTTGCCATCATTTTAGCTGAGCAGCCGATCATTTTCTGCACTTCTTTATATGTTTTCCTCTCTCCAATCAACTTTTTAATCAAGGTACGCTGTTCTTCTGAACAATGTCTGGAACGACCCATTTTCCTCAGAATTTCAGAGAGAAATGCACTGTAACCAGCATGTACAACATTTGCTGCCTTCCTTCCTTAAATAAGGGCAATAATTGCCACCTGTTCTGTCAAAGAATGAATGACCTCACTAATAGAACTCCACACTGCTATTATTTTTAACACGCCCCTTTCAATGAGTGATTCAATGACACAGAATCAGCAGCATGCATGTCATGACTGTTGGGTCTGTGGGATTTCTATTACTCTACTACACCTGCTAGGAAATTATTTGCCATGTAGAGATATCATTTCTACCAAAAACAGTGATTGATCCGGTTAGTGATGTCTGACTGCTATTATTTTGAACACAACTGTATTTATATATATATATATATATATATATATATATATATATATATAAATACAGAGAGCAATAGCACAACAGAGAGATAACAGAAAGAAGTTTAGGGAGGTAGAAGACTTTTCGTCAGCCTTGGTTTAAGCAGATCAAGTGTCAGAGCAAAATGGTACCATTCTACTAAGTTGGTTCCTGATGTTAAAAAGGGAGAATTCTTCATCTTACTTCTCTCAGGCCTGACAGCCTATTTTGTAGTCCCCCAGCAGGGGGTGTCTCTGAAGCCAAGGGCCAATGGCCTCATTTGGGGAGGGGGGTCTAGGCAGAGACCCAAGTTAGAACCAAAATCCCTCCCAAGTTATATCATGGTCAATAACCTTGCCTAGGTGCATGTAGCAGCCTAGCCACTAGTAGATTAATATGCAGAATGATATCCTGAATATCCAGACATCAAATATGCCATATCTTACTATTTCAGCTAGAACTATATGGCTTTCTGCTCTCCTGTAGACTTTAACTAGGAGTGTAAGGTATCAGGTGACTTGTATTAAAGTGACCTCTCTGAATATATGCTTGGTTTCATCGTAAGTATTTTCTATCTTAAGACATGAAATTGTAGGGAAAAGTGCTTTTAAATAGGATGTATGTTTTACTGTTATCTCGGAATGTCTTTCATGTCCAGTGAAGGACTGGTTTATAGCTTTACGATCACCTCCAAATAAGAGTCTCACAGACATACTGGGCCCAGGCTAATTGGGGTTTATAACCATGAAGCTGTCCAGCTGGGCCTGATGCCTTGTAAACTCAGCATACACACAGACCACATTCCTGAGGGACGGGGATTGGAGGGAGAGAGAATGATACAAGATGGAGGATCTTTAGCAAGATGGATGACCGCGTCCATCTCTGTATATACAATTGCTACAGACGTTATTGTTCTTCCTAACTATACAGGTGGCACAGACACAAGCATACACCCAGGGGCACTGTTAGATATCACGGGTCCCCGTACAGCATACCTGATAGCCCCCCACTGCCAGAGAAAATATCCAAATTATATTTATGGTAAAAAATACAGGTTACAGGTTCCTCAACCACATCAAAGAGGATCTTCTGACCATTCTCCATGTTGATGGTTGTTATCTTAGTGTACCATTCCTTATATCTAAAAATCTTTTGACGCATCAATACATGTTTTTCTCGCTCCATGATGACAAGGCTCCACCCTTGTCGGCAGGCTTGATCACCATGTCACGGCAGTTCTTAAGCTGTTCCAAAGTAACACATTCTTCTCCCATAAGATTATCATAAAATATCCACATTTTTGCAGATTTCACAGCAGAGACTCTGAGAAGGAAGAGATCACTGAAACCCCAATTAGAAGAGATGAAAAAACAAAGTGTGAAATACAGATGGGGCCGTGACTTAAGTTTAATTGGGTGGAGGGATGGAACTACAGCTACCTTAAGATTCCCGGAGGATATGGAAGAATTTTGTGACAAATTTGGACTGCAGAGACAAGTGATATCTGGTTGGGAAGTGGAGGAGGGAGAGTTGGACACTTGTGGGTCAGGAAAGTGGCAGCTGGTTAAAAAAGGAAATAGAGAATCAATAGATAAGGGGACATTGGGGAGGAGGGGGGGGGAGGTAAGCGGTCATGGGCAGAGTCGAACCCCTATAGAGAGATCAAAAGTGGAATATGATCCAAAGGCATGGGAGGCCTGGGGGGGTGGGGAGGCGGGAGGGAGGGGGGGGAGGAGCTGGCAGGGGGGGAGGGTTAGGGAAGGTGGGGGTTGGGGGAAGGTGAGGGTGGGAGGGAAATGGATAATAAGGGTAATACTCTGCAGGATAGAGAGAGGTATTAAAAGCAAGGGTAAAGAGAAGGAGGATAGTTATGTGATCTCTAGTTAGAAGGGAAAAAAGAAGGATTTAAAAAGGATGGAAGATTTACAAGTCATCACTTATAATGTAAAGGGGTTAAATTGTCCTGGGAAGAGATTTAGGTTATTTAAGGAATTACATCATCAAGCAGTTTTGGTGGCTTTTTTGCAGGAGACACATCTTGAGATAGAATCTAAGGTGAAGCTGAAATCTAGAGATTACCCAACGTGGTATTATGCAGATTCCCCGATTAAGAGAGCTAAAGGGGTGGCAATAGGGTTCAGAAAAAATATAAGATTTGAACTGAAGGACAGAAAAGTGGACCCAGAGGGGAGATATTTGTTTTTGAAGGGTAAATTACAAGGGGTGGAGTGCACAGTAGCTAATATATACTGTCCAAATAAAAAACCAGAGGAGTACTTGAAGGGTGTGTTAAAAAAGTTGATGGATTTTAAAGAGGGTTGTATAATAGTGGCGGGAGATTTTAATTTTTGTATGGATCCACAAATTGATACAAATTCTAAAGTGCAGCAAGAGGGGAGTAGATCTTTGAGACTATTAAAGAAGGTGATCCATGAATGCCAATTGGTAGATGCATGGAGAATCTTGCATATGAAAGATAGAGACTACACATTCTTCTCAAATGCACATCAGATGTATTCAAGGTTGGACTATGTATTGATAGAACATCACTTTATAGACTCAATGGTTAAAGCAGATATAGGAGTAATGATGCTTTCGGATCATGCCCCTGTTGTATTGAGGATGGGATGGGGAAAGAGGAGAACAGAATGGGTAGGTTGGAGGCTGAATGAAGCACTTCTCATGGACAAAGATATTGCACAGAGGATTGGGAAGGAAATTGAGAGATTCTTTAAAGAGAATGAGACAGAGGATGTGTCTAAGGCAACAGTATGGGAGGCTCACAAGTCATATATAAGAGGAATTCTGATTGCAATTGGGGCAAGAAAGAAAAGAGAAAGAAGAGAAAAAATTAGTAGGTTTTAAAGGATATATCGGAGCTAGAACAGCTACACAAAAATAGAATGCTAAAAGAAATTAAGCAGAAGATAACAAAAAAGAAAGAGGAACTGGAAACTCTGATGGAAGAGGAGAGAAGGAGAGTGTATAACAAAGTGTTAAGTGAAAATTATAAATGGGGAGATAGGCCAGGAAAATATCTAATGAGAACCTTAAGGAAAAAAAAAAATAGGAATTATATAGACAAAATAAAGAGCCCCAAGGGAGAATTGGTCCACTCAAATAAAGAGATCGCAAAGATGTTCGTGGATTATTACAGGAAGTTGTATAATATCACCCCATACGATGAAGTAAATAATATGGAAAAGGAAAAAAGGGAAAAAAGGAAGATTTATCTAAAAAATGCGGGATTACCGAAAATAAAAGAGGACCAACTAAATTCCCTTGAAGCAGAGATTACACAAGAAGAGATAAAGGTAGTAGTAAAAAGTATGGAGATGGGGAAGAGTCCAGGACCAGATGGTTATACAGCAGGGTACTATAAAAAATTTAGTGAAATATTAAACCCCAAAATGGAAAAATATATGAATGCCCTAGGAGGAGAGATGGACATGAGGGGAGAATCTTTGCAGGCTCATGTGGTACTGTTACATAAAGAAGGGAAAGATGTCTCGCAATGTTCAAGTTATAGGCCCATTTCACTGTTGAATTTAGACACCAAGATATATGCAAAGGTCCTAGCGAATAGGTTGAAGGAGTTTATGCCTAAATGGATACATGGAGATCAGGTGGGCTTTGTCCCAGGAAGAGAGGGCAGGGACAATGGGCTGAGATCCCTGATGCTGATACAGAGAAGTAAAAAAGGGGAGGTACCGGTGGTGGCCCTTTCAATTGACGCAGAAAAGGCCTTTGATAGAGTAGACTGGGGCTTCATGATGGACACCTTAGAAGACCTGGGAATTGGAGGTAGAATGAGGGAATGGATTGGAAAACTGTACAGTAAACCCTCTGCAGTGGTAATAGTAAATGGGGAAAAAACAGAGCCCATTGGGATGTCAAATGGAACAAGGCAGGGCTGCCCTTTGTCCCCCTTATTATATGTTATGTCATTAGAGCCTCTTTTATCAACAATAAGGAAAAATGGAGATATAAGGGGAATTCAGATAGGAAGTGTAGAACATAAACTGGCAGCTTTTGCTGATGATCTGCTGTTTTATGTGGGGAATCCCAGGATAACACTCCCAAATCTAATGAAACTGCTGAAGGAATATGGAGAATTATCAAATTTAAAAATCAATCCAACAAAAACTGAGATCTTAAACATAAACATCCCAAAGAGTGAACAAGAAAAAATACAAGAAGAATTTCCCTTTATTTGGAAAGAAAGAGATATAAAATATTTGGGAGTAAGGCTCAGCGCGTCGTATAAAAACTTGTATAAGCTGAACTATATTTCATTATTAAATGAAGTAAAAGGGGAATTAAACTCGTTAGAGAGAGGAATCCCATTGTGGTTAGGACGTATAGACTTGGTAAAAATGATAATTGTGCAAAAATCTTATACAGATTCCAAATGATACCAATTAAACTCCCGGAAGTTTTTTTTAAAGTAATAAAAAGAATGATAACAGGATATATCTGGAGGAAGAAAAAACCGAGGGTGTACCACGAAATATTAAGTAGAGATAAAGAGAAGGGTGGTCTGGGAGTTCCAGATAGAAAGAGATATTATAAAGCAGTAATATTAGGGATAATCTTTGACTGGACGTTTAATTTAGAGGGGAAAAGTTGGGTAAAAATTGAGAATACACTTAGTGGAACTAAATTGAATAGAATAATATGGTTACCGACACAATATAGAGGATTGAAGGAGGATTTAAGTTTGTACACTGTAAATGTATTAAGGGAATGGGATAAAATACACAAATATATGAAATGGGAATTTAATTCTATACTTATGCCACTAAGAAACACAGAATTTTTTCCACCAGGTAGAGAAGAGATAACAGGTAGATGGTTTATAAAGGAGGATGTCCAACTCAGAGATATAATGGGGGATGGGAAATTGAAGACCTTTAAAGTGCTGGAAAAGGAAAAGGGAAATATTTTCACAAGGCTAGATGAGTGGCGTTATTATCAATTAAAACGTTTTTGGGGAAATCTCAAAAAACCCCTGAGAACGAAAAAGGATTGGAATTTGTTTGAAAGGTTGTTGGATACACGGGGTGATGGGAAACATGGAATAGCTAAAGTATATGGAATCCTCACAGATTTAGACACAAACACTAAACCATTGCACATTGTGAATTGGGAAAGAGACATGGGGGTGGTATTAGATGAAGGAAAACAGAAGAAAATAAATAGATTAGTTCACGGAAATGTAAGTTTGAGGGATGTGGAATTAAATTATAAATGTTTGACAAGATGGCACATTGTTCCGAGTGTGGAGGGTAAGATAAGTGTGGAGAAATCACAGTGGTGTTGGCGAGAGTGCGGTGAAGTGGGGACAGTTTATCATATTTGGTGGGAATGTCCAAAGATTCAAATATTCTGGAAAAAAAAAAAAATATTTAATAGAGAACATCATTGAAATGAACATCGGGTTAGACCAGGGGTGGGCAAACTTTTTGACTTGAGGGCCGCAATGGGTTCATATATTGGACCTGGGGGCCGGACCAAGAGTAGATGAATGATGTGTATGTGTCATCCATAGTAAGTATAGTAATATTCCCCCATAGTAAGCATAGTAATTAATCCCCCATATAGTAATTCATCCCCCATAGTAATTCATCCCCCATAGTAATTCATCCCCCATATAGTAATTCATCCCTCATATAGTAATTCATCCCCCATAGTAATTCATCCCCCATATAGTAATTCATCCCCCATAGTAATTCATCCCCCATATAGTAATTCATCCCCCATATAGTAATTCATCCCCCATAGTAATTCATCCCCCATATAGTAATTCATCCCTCATATAGTAATTCATCCCCCATAGTAATTCATCCCCCATATAGTAATTCATCCCCCATAGTAATTCATCCCCCATATAGTAATTCATCCCCCATAGTAATTCATCCCCCATATAGTAATTCATTCCCCATATAGTAATTCATCCCCCATATAGTAATTCATCCCCCACATAGTAATTCATCCCCCATATAGTAATTCATCCCCCATAGTAATTCATCCCCCATATAGTAATTCATCCCCCATAGTAATTCATCCCCCATATAGTAATTCATCCCCCATAGTAATTCATCCCCCATATAGTAATTCATCCCCCCTATAGTAATTCATCCCCCATATAGTAATTCATCCCCCATATAGTAATTCATCCCCCACATAGTAATTCATCCCCCATATAGTAATTCATTCCCCATAGTAATTCATCCCCCATATAGTAATTCATTCCCCATAGTAATTCATCCCCCATATAGTAATTCATCCCCCATAGTAATTCATCCCCCATATAGTAATTCATCCCCCATATTAAGTTCCCAAGTCCCACCTGTGTCAATTCACTTACCTTTGCTCCGTGCGTTCCTCTCACCGTCTTCCCGCACTGTTCCGCTGTAGCATGAAAATCTGTCTCCTATGAGGATCTGTCCCCCTCGACGTATCTGCGCATGTGCCAGTTTCAGGCATTAGCAGCCGATCGGCGATCTCCAGCACATGCGCAGATACGTCGAGAGGGACAGATCCTCATAGGAGACAGATTTTCATGCTACTCCGGTCTTCAGGGCGGACTGTGAGAGGAGCCTAGCTCCGTGGGCTGGATTAAAAGGTCCGCCGGGCCGTATACGGCCCGCGGGCCGTAGTTTGCCCATTGCTGGGTTAGATCCTGGGATGTGCCTGTTACATAGCTCAGAGCTATCAGTTAGTAAATATAAGAAATTAGGTTTAGGGTACTATTTGAACGCAGCAAAAAGCCTGATCCCCAAATATTGGAAGAAAAAAGAAATACCGAAAGAGGAGGAATGGATAGAGAGAGTAAACTGGACTAGGGAGATGGAGAGGACATATTATATACAGGAAGATAAGCTGGAGATTTATCTCGCGAAATGGGAAAAATGGGAAAATTTTGTAACAAGTATGAGAAAGTGAAAAGTAGAACGTCATAGAGAATAATCGGGTAGGATATGCTTGCTTTGGATACAAGACATGGAAATGCAGAGTGGGGGGGGGGTCAAGGTTTTAAGAGGGGGGTTATTGAAATTATAAGAAATAATCGTATATTTATGATGATAGAGATGAAAATGTCTTTTTGTTATCTTTTTTCTATTGTTATTTCTGTGAAAATTAATAATAAATATTTAAATAAAAAAAAAAATAAGATTATCATATGCCATCTTTCCAAAATTCACCATTTTTAATTCTCTGGTAACTGCAGCCACAGAACACTGAACTCCAGCTACTGCCAACAAGGGGGAAAAGAAAAAGATTTAACATAAAACCCCTCATCATCTACTCTGGACAGGACCATGTGTTCCTCACCATTCTCGTATCTCTGAATTTCCTCCACCAGTTCTAAAGCCATGTCTGCTAAATCATCTTCAATATCCTCTACATGACTTTCCTGTCATCGGGCAACAACATCTCCTAAAGCTCTGTACTCCTTTCTGGAGAGATGGGGCCAATCTTTTATCAGTCCATTAAAGGATCATCTCGTCTATTGTTTGTGGAATGTAATGCTTTCAAGACAAACTTACTGGTAAATAAATATAAATCTTTAACTGCTTCAAAGCTCCAACCTTTCATAACAGAGCAAAACCTCAAACTCTTAGAAAGAAAACGAATCACCTTGGAAAGGTTAACAATTTTAAAGTCACTTTCCTCTATTGTTTATCCATCCTGCTCTTATTCTAGTATATTGTTTTCTACCCCATTTGTGGAGAACCTCCCTCCCCAACCCGTTCCCTTCCTATACCCCCTCCTTGACTAAGATCTCTTTGTTTTCCTGCTTCTTCTATTCCCCCTCCTCCATGCTCCTATTTTTTGCTAGTTATTCACCAACACCAACTTGGTCCTTACGTGTAAAAAATGAATGGTGTGACTGGAACGAAGTTCCTTTAATCTAAAGTTCCATGACAGTGATTGGACTTTTATATCTTTATATAGTCATCTGCTTTATGGGCTCCTAGTAATATTGGTGACATCCAAGCTATGCAGAATGGTTTTGGTGGTCCCTGTAGAAATCCATATATATGTGCTTTTGTGCATTATTAATTACAGACTAAACCCACCTGGAGACCTGGGGACACTACAAGTTATATATTCCATGTTGCAAGTACCTCCAAGTTATATATGTAGTCTTGGGGTCCCTGTGGAAGTCCATGTGTGGACATTTCTACCTATGATAAATGACAGGCTAAACCCACCTGGAGACTTTCTCCACACCTGGAGTGTGCTGAGTTCTTGGAGAACGTCTACACAGTGTTTCCAGATTGGCTTTATCACCCCAACGAGCTCGCTCCAGTTCATGGATGTCATCATTATGTTTGGAGGATCTCACCAGTCAGGAGCCTTTCCTGTCATCCTACATGTTCCCTTCTGAGGATTGTTCTATCCTTCCAAACAAATGTATGAAATCATGGATGAGTCCTCCTTCTATGTGATCTAGAAGATCTTCAATCACAATGTCTTTATGGATGAAGTGGATGGCCCAGTTTATATATTATTTATTGCTTTACAGCTTTATTCCCTCCAGGATTCATTCTTTATTTATAGAACCATTCAAGGAAGTGTTCTTACTGTGAGAGATCTCCACCACCATTCCTCTGTGACCATTACATCCTTGTCATTTATGTCTAACATCTTCATTATCAGTGGATTGATAGATATTTTTATACTTTAGGGCTTATTTCTACATCTTCTTTACCCAAAAGATCTGTTTTATTATGTGTACCTTTATTGTTATCTTCTGTTCTGTGTCTTTAAGACTTCTCTATGTGTAATAAAATATCTTTGTTAAACTGCTTGTTGCATAAGGGCCATATTTATTTTTTCTTACTTTTTTAGTTATTTTTAAACTTCTGTAGTATCCCTGTAAGGTGGATACAATGCAGGAATGGTTATTATGAGATGTTTCTGGGGGCTGCAGTTCCTCTGAACTCCACAAGATGGTGATCTCACTTATACCTAGACAGGAAGTTCTGGAACACAGACAGGAAGTGATGTCAGGTACAGACAGGAAGTGATGTCAGGTACAAACAGGAAGTCATCTGGAATAAAGACAGGAAGTTCCATGTGGTATGAAGCAGAGAGGAGACATTGTTGGAAGTGGCAGCAGAGGAGGTAATAAGATGGTATTTTCTATTTACACCCAGCCTGTAATCCCCTGGTCACTTTCCTGAGCTGTGTTCCCCGTCCTGTATTCCTGGATTTCTCTCGGATAATCTTCCTTCTCTGTGCTGCAGACACAATTTATGTATCTAGACTGGATTTATGGAGGTTCTGGGGTTCAGCTGGCAGCATTATTTGACCTAGGCTCCTGGGACATGTGATTTGGATCTTCTCCCCCATGTTCGGGTCCAGTAAGATCTCTGACAGAACATTTCTCCCAGGGTTCCTTGCTCTGTGGTCTGCTGGCTGTGCCGGGTGGAGGGATATGTCTGTAGTGTCTCAGACCCAAGTCACTGAGTGCAGTCTCAGGAGATGGGAGGCAGCGGTGTGGGATCTCTGCAACTTGTCTACAGTAAACATTTAAAGTGGTTGTAAACCCTCCATATACCCAGAGAAGTGACTGGCCTCAGGTGATACACAGAGATACAACAAATCCTCGTTGAACCGGTTTATCTGTAGCAATATCTTCTCTATATTTGTTCAAAGTCCAGAATTTTATACAGCTTGTCTGAGAAGTCAGAAAAAAGGAGTCAGAGAGCTGAAGTCACTCTCTTCAGAGCTCATTGAGGTGAGCTTTGAGAGATGATCGGTGGGAAGGGACACACCCCCTTCACACCCCCTTTTCTCTTGGTGTCAGGAATACTTGTCATAAGTGATTCATGCTGATTGCAGAGGAAGAAGGCAGTAGAAAGAAATTGCACTTAATGCTCTGGACTGATACAAGTACACACTGTAGAGGGATATGCTTTGTTCATATTCCTTGTCTGAGGTTTACAACCACTGTAAGTGATCTCTATTTACTAAATACCAATTTATACTATTTATTAGTGTGGCCCCCTTGTCCTAACTAGAGGCTACTATGTGGGTTTAGTTTGTGGCTGGGCTGTACTTCCACCACAATACAAAACCCAATCACCCCAGGGGGTGTTAGTTTGTGGCTGGGCTGTACTTGGCTCAGGCTGATTGTAGTTCTTCACTTGGTTTCTCCCTAAGTTTAGGTTGTCTTGTGATGTCTCACTGTGGCCAGTAGATGTCACTGCTATCACTGGACATAGTATGAGATTTCACCAACCAAACTAGAGGGATATTAAACCACAAATGTCCCATATTGCAGCTTACCAATCATTGGGTGTGGTGGCTGCATTCCTTTTCTTTGGCTTTTTTTCCCTGTTTTCACCTGGTGATCTGGCCAGTAACATGCCTTCTGTATTAGAGCGCCCCAACTCTGGAGACAGCAGCATGGTCAGTCTTTGGGGGAGGGGAGTGTTAGATGTATTAGCAGGTTTACCAAACGGAACTAATTGAAGCCAAACTCCATCTCACACTTCATAATCAGTTACATCAAACAGGTTTTCCTTTTGGGATAAAAGTTTTATATGAATAAATAAAAGCTGCTCATTGTAAGCTCCCTGTCAGTGGTAAGTGGTCTGCCTCATCCCTGGAACTGATACATTCTGCTGCAGAGTTTTTATAAAACAGATTTACTGGCTAGATCACCAGATGAATATAGAAGAAATCCTAAAAAATAAAACTAATACTGTATAGTCCTAACTTTTGTATCCTATATGATAAGTTGTACATTACATTGGCCTTCATTATTTTGCACCCATTTCCTCCCAGCTGGACATTTTATATCGGATGCTGTGATTGGAGCACAGACTTTTACATGGTGATAATAATGTGATAACATCCTCCAACTTTGGACCCTTAAACAGTGATAATGAGGGAGGAGTCAATAACATAGTTACATAGTTAGTCTGGCTGAAAAAATACAAAAGTCCATCCAGTTCAATCATAGGAAAAAAAATTATAATCCTACACCCACAGTTGATCCAGAGGAAGGCAAAAAAAATCCCCAGCAAAGCACGATCCAATTTGCTCCTGCTGGGAAAAGATTCCTTCCTGATCCCCCGAGAGGCAATCGGATATTCCCTGGATCAACTTTTACATATAAATGTTATATCCAGTTATATTCTGTGTATCCAAGAAAGGATCCAGGACTTTCCTACAGCAATCCACTGAGCTGGCCACAACCAACTCTTGAGGAAGTCTATTCCACATTCTCACAGCTCTTACTGTGAAGAAACCTTTCCGTGTTTGGAGATGACATTTCTTTTCCTCCAGACGTAAAGAGTGCCCCCTTGTCCTCCGTGATGACCTCAGGGGGAATAACTACACCGAGTTCATTATATGAATCACTGATGTATTATACATGGAGATCATATCCCCCCCTTATGTATTATACATGGAGATCATATCCCCCCCTTATGTATTATACATGGAGATCATATCCCCCCCTTATGTATTATACATGGAGATCATATCCCCCCCTTATGTATTATACATGGAGATCATAACTTCCCCTTATGTATTATACATGGTGATCATATCCCCCCTTATGTATTATACATGGTGATCATATCCCCCTTATGTATTATACATGGTGATCATATCCCCCCTTATGTATTATACATGGATATCATATCCCCCCCTTATGTATTATACATGGTGATCATATCCCTCCTTATGTATTATACATGGTGATCATATCCCCCCTTATGTATTATACATGGAGATCATATCCCCCCTTATGTATTATACATGGAGATCATATCCCCCCTTATGTATTATACATGGAGATCATATCCCCCCTTATGTATTATACATGGAGATCATATCCCCCCTTATGTATTATACATGGAGATCATATCCCCCCTTATGTATTATACATGGAGATCATATCCCCCCTTATGTATTATACATGGAGATCATATCCCCCCTTATGTATTATACATGGAGATCATATCCCCCCCTTATGTATTATACATGGAGATCATATCCCCCCTTATGTATTATACATGGTGATCATATCCCCCCTTATGTATTATACATGGAGATCACATCCCCCTTATGTATTATACATGGAGATCACATCCCCCTTATGTATTATACATGGAGATCACATCCCCCCTTATGTATTATACATGGAGATCACATCCCCCCTTATGTATTATACATGGAGATCACATCCCCCCTTATGTATTATACATGGAGATCACATCCCCCCTTATGTATTATACATGGTGAACATATCCCCCCTTATGTATTATACATGGAGATCATATCCCCCCTTATGTATTATACATGGAGATCATATCCCCCCTTATGTATTATACATGGAGATCATATCCCCCCTTATGTATTATACATGGAGATCATATCCCCCCTTATGTATTATACATGGAGATTATATCCCCCCTTATGTATTATACATGAAGATCATATCCCCCCTTATGTATTATACATGGAGATCATATCCCTCTTATGAATTATACATGGAGATCATATCCCCCCCTTATGAATTATACATGGAGATCATATCCCCCTTATGTATTATACATGGAGATCATATCCCCCCCTTATGTATTATTCGTGGAGATCATATCCCCCCTTATGTATTATACATGGAGATCATATCCCCCCTTATGTATTATACATGGAGATCATATCCCCCCCTTATGTATTATACATGGAGATCATATCCCCCCTTATGTATTATACATGGAGATCATATCCCCCTTATGTATTATACATGGAGATCATATCCCCCCCTTATGTATTATACATGGTGATCATATCCCCCCTTAATCTCCTCTTCTCAGTAGAGAATACATTCAGTTCCTCTAATCTTTCCTCATAGCTGATCTCCTCCATACCTCGTATCAGTTTGGTTGCCCTTCTCTGTTCTTCCTCCAGTTCCCCAATGTTCTTTTTGTGAATTGGAGTCCAAAACTGAACTGCATATTCCAGATGAGGTATTACTAATGATTTATACCGGGGGGAGGGGGGGGGGGTGATAACTCTCTCTCTCTCTCTCTCTCTCTCTCTGGAGTCTATACCTGTCCCAGACCCTTCTCCACCATTGAACCCCCCAGATATTTCTCCACCATTGACCCCCCCAGTTGTACCCCCCTAGTATGTATGATGCATATTCTTAGCCCCCAAGTGCAGAACCTTACATTTATCACCATTAGCCCTCATTGGCCCCATAGCCCCCCAATTACACAGAGCATTGAGGTCGGCTTGTAAGTTGGAGACATCCTGTAAGGACGTTATTCCCCGGCACAGCTTGGTGTCATCTGCAAAGACTGGAATGGGGTTTATAATCTCACACCCCATATTGTTTATATATATATATATTAATAAGTAAGGGTCCCAACACTGAACCTTGGGGAACCCCACTAATAACACGGAACCTTGGGGTACCCCACTAATAACACTGAACCTTGGGGTACCCCACTAATAACACTGAGCCCTGGGGTACCCCACTAATAACACTGAACCTTCGGGTACCCCACTAATAACACTGAACCTTGGGGTACCCCACTAATAACACTGAACCTTGGGGTACCCCACTGATAACACTGAACCTTGGGGTACCCCACTGATAACACTGAACCTTGGGGAACCCCACTGATAACACTGAACCTTGGGGTACCCCACTAACAACACTGAACCCTGGG
The DNA here is from genome assembly GCF_062004578.1 of Staurois parvus. Classification (NCBI taxonomy): domain Eukaryota; kingdom Metazoa; phylum Chordata; class Amphibia; order Anura; family Ranidae; genus Staurois; species Staurois parvus. The sequence continues at coordinate 78,689 of NW_028318645.1, read as the reverse complement.
GTACCCCACTAATAACACTGAACCTTGGGGTACCCCACTAATATCACTGAATCTTGGGGTACACCACTGACACCCCCAGACCATTCAGAGTATGAATCATTAACCACTACTTATTGAATACGATCTTTTAGCCAGTTTTCCATCCATTTACATTCAGATTTTTCCAGCCCATAGACTTTACCTTACACATTAGCCGTGTGTGGGGAACTGTGTCCAAGTATACCACGTCCTCCGCCACCCCTCTGTCCAAGTATACCACGTCCCCCGCCACCCCTCTGTCCAAGTATACCACGTCCCCCGCCACCCCTCTGTCCAAGTATACCACGTCCCCCGCCACCCCTCTGTCCAAGTATACCACGTCCCCCGCCACCCCTCTGTCCAAGTATACCACGTCCACCGCCACCCCTCTGTGCAAGTATACCACGTCCACCGCCACCCCTCTGTCCAAGTATACCACGTCCACCGCCACCCCTCTGTGCAAGTATACCACGTCCACCGCCACCCCTCTGTCCAAGTATACCACGTCCACCGCCACCCCTCTGTGCAAGTATACCACGTCCACCGCCACCCCTCTGTCCAAGTATACCACGTCCACCCCTCTGTCCATGTATACCACGTCCTCCGCCACCCCTCTGTCCAAGTATACCACGTCCACCGCCACCCCTCTGTCCAAGTATACCACTAAGATTATAATTTTTTTTTCTATGGTTGAACTGGACGGACTTTTGTGTTTTTTTCCAGCAAGACTAACTATGTAAATGATGGTGGTCTTCAGGATCAGTCCAGTCTTCATCTTGGTTGTTCTCCCCCCATCCGCACTCTCTGACCTCTGGTGGGGCTCAGCCCCGCTGTTCTTCATGACTAAATCATGGACTAAATAAGGAAGTGCAGTACTTCTTGTGTTGGGAAGATGGCGATGAGTGATAGAGGGGGTGGGGACCCTCGTCCTATAATCCCCTCATCACTGTCCCTCCTATAAAAGACAGTTCTGGTTGTTTCCTCACTCTCTGACTAAGGTCCATGAATAAAGAAATGACCTGGTAGGAGATCAGAGGAGCCATTTACTAGTTCCCTTGAGTGTGGAATTGTAAGCTCCTCAGAGACAAAGCTGCCTCATGTGGGCGGAGTCCTGGTTTGGGGGAACCAATCAGCTCCTGTCTAGTAATCCTCTTTGTCTTTGTATTTTAGTCCATGGCCGGGAGATGAGGAAAACCTCCGAGGATTGTCTCACTTTGTCTCCAGACTGGAAAGTAGAAGATAAGGACATCACACAGTATAGTCCAGGAGAAAACCCGGCTCCCTCCAATGTCCATCCGGCACCACCCAGTGTAGATGGACCATCGGATTCCTCGTATCCTGAGGAACCTCAGACTGTGCGGGACCGGGCCGGCCTTCCAACAGGGAAGAGCTTCTCCTGTACTGAGTGCGGGAAATGTTTCTCTTCTAAATTCAGCCTTAATAGGCATAAAAGATCTCACACGGGGGAAAAACTGTGTTTCTGTTTTGAGTGTGGGAAATGTTTTGTACAAAAATTTGAACTTGTCAGACATCAGAGATCCCACACGGGGGAAAAATCATATGCCTGTCTTGAGTGTGGGAAATGTTTTTCAAATAATGGCAGTCTTAATAGGCATAAAAGATTTCACACAGGGGAGAAACTGTATTCCTGTCCTGAGTGTGGGAAATGTTTTTTAGATAAGGGCAGTCTTAATAGGCATAAAAGATCTCATACAGGGGAGAAACCGTATTCCTGTCCTTGGTGTGGGAAATGTTTTGTACAAAAATTTAAACTTGTCAGACATCAAAGATCTCACACAGGAGAAAAACCGTATTCCTGTCTTCAGTGCGGGAAATGTTTTTCAGAGAAGTCCAATCTTTACACACATCAGAGACTGCATACAGGTGAAAAGCCATATTGCTGTTCTGAGTGTGGAAAATGTTTTTCAAAGAAGTGCAATCTTTCTGCGCATCAGAGATCTCACACTGGGGAGAAGCCATATTCCTGTCCTGAGTGTGGGAAATGTTTTTCACAGAAGTCCCATCTTTACAAACATCAGAGATCTCACATGGGGAGAAGCCACTTTCCTGTCCTGAGGGAAATGTTCCTCACTGAAGTCCTGTCTTCCTGTACATCAGAGGTCCCACACAACCCTGGAGGTGTATTAGTGCCTTGAGTGCGGGAAATGTCTTCTAGATGAATGTTGCTGGACATCCCAGCTCTCATGTGGGGAAGAAGCACACCCTGATATACACCTCAGATATACTCCATGGCTGATCTTCATCATGGAAGAAACAGTTCATAAGGAGATCAGAGGCCTCCAAAGACATGGATGAAGTGTGAAATGCTCTGTAATGATGGAGAACATTCCCCCGGCTCAGCAAATCTCCTAATGACATCGGTGTTTTAGCCCCATTCACAGAGAAGGAATGGACAGGAGATAACATCTCAGAATTCTGTCTCACTGTGATTGTTGTCCAGGAATTGTCCATTGATGGACTTTGTGAGAGATTTCATGGCCTTGTACACCTGCTGGGAGGGTTTTATGATTTATATACTGATTGTGAATAAAACATTTTAAGCTCTTTTGGCAAATGTCTGTGTAACTTGCGAGCCAGTCTGTATCCACCAAATATTAACCTCTCAAAACCAAGGGAATGGACACTGACCGTCCAAAATATATATAGGATCGCAAACACTCAACACAACACTACCTGGGTGTCCAAAAAGTCATAAATATATAATGTGTTGCGCTCCCAGTGACAATATCTTTGATGTATATATCTAATTAACCTTGCTATGCAAAATGATTTTCAGGTATTAAAAAATATGCAAAATCAAACTATGTGAGTGATTTAAAAAAATATAAACCACTATAGTGTATATAAATTAGATAATAATAACCGCAAAACCAATGAATAGTGCATAGTGAACTAAAATATATAACTGAAAATAATACACATCATGAATAGTGAAATACTCAAAAAAAATTATATATATACTGCCAAATAATTGTGATATAAATGTCCTTTAAATACAGTGACTTTGTGCTTGAATAAATCTTGATTTGGTGACTTTTTGTGAATCTGTGACTTTCTTTGAATCCTCAATTGGTAAAGATGTATGCTCACCTCCTTGTTAGCCTGCAATTAGGCTATACACACTTGTGGTTCACCTCCTATGGAACCTGCTTAGATGGAATTCCTCTTTTGTGAATGGTAAGAACGTGGATATGCGTTATCCTCAGATTGCCCATGTGCGTTTTTCCATATGTGGGAACAAATTGCCAGACATGGTGTTTTATCCTTATAAAAAGGTTTCTCCTTTATTGCTTGCCAACAGGTACACTCACATATGTGATATGCGGTCTAGGATGAATTGCTCAGCTCTAATGATCCACCAGCCGTCCTGCCATGCACCCGCCGTCTGTCCGATACTCCACTGGAGTATCGGACAGACGGCGGGTGCATGGCAGGACGGCTGGTGGATCATTAGAGCTGAGCAATTCATCCTAGACCGCATATCACATATGTGAGTGTACCTGTTGGCAAGCAATAAAGGAGAAACCTTTTTATAAGGATAAAACACCATGTCTGGCAATTTGTTCCCACATATGGAAAAACGCACATGGGCAATCTGAGGATAACGCATATCCACGTTCTTACCATTCACAAAAGAGGAATTCCATCTAAGCAGGTTCCATAGGAGGTGAACCACAAGTGTGTATAGCCTAATTGCAGGCTAACAAGGAGGTGAGCATACATCTTTACCAATTGAGGATTCAAAGAAAGTCACAGATTCACAAAAAGTCACCAAATCAAGATTTATTCAAGCACAAAGTCACTGTATTTAAAGGACATTTATATCACAATTATTTGGCAGTATATATATAATTTTTTTTGAGTATTTCACTATTCATGATGTGTATTATTTTCAGTTATATATTTTAGTTCACTATGCACTATTCATTGGTTTTGCGGTTATTATTATCTAATTTATATACACTATAGTGGTTTATATTTTTTTAAATCACTCACATAGTTTGATTTTGCATATTTTTTAATACCTGAAAATCATTTTGCATAGCAAGGTTAATTAGATATATACATCAAAGATATTGTCACTGGGAGCGCAACACATTATATATTTTAAGCTCTTTATTGATATGTTTTTTCTGGAGTTCCTCTTTATAAAGTCCCATGAGTCCCATTGTGTCTGTATGAGAGATTTCATCTAGGGTAAGGACTGACCTACACCCCATCCATGCACACTTACCTCTCCGGATCTGCTAAGGAATGGACTAGAGACCATAGATGGCATCCAGGTAGAAATACCACACAGAATAGAAATTCCACATCTAAAAACAAAGGTTCTAGACCAAACCATGACAATACCTACTCTGGATCCCCATCATACCATTCTCCTCACACCCAATACCCACCTTCCCAAATAATGACCAAAGGGGACCACAATCCTATTCCAACCATCATAGGAGAGGCCCACCTAATAGACCTCAGTATCAAGCCCATAGGGCACCTCCTTCCACTCCTGGGGAGGACTCAGTATAATTACAACTCTAATACACAACAGTGTTTTTTAGGGGAAGGAAGGGTCCGAAAAAGGAGCGACACTACAGGGGAAATAGAGGGGGCAGACGCTGTAACAGACACAACAACAAAAAGGAGACTCTAATAGACAAGGGCATTATTAATTTGAGTGAGAATGAAGTTACCAAGGAGGAATTACACTTATTGGACAAAGGTGTAAAATATCCCCAGCCAAGAAACGTCACAAATTACAACTTACATTGATATACGTGAGTTTACCAGACAATTATCTCTCAAGAATCCAATTCCTACCGAAGTTTCCTCCAGTCACTTTGTACATTGAAATCTCTGCAAGGCATCCACCTACAACCCCCCACCACAATATCCACCTACAACCCCCCACCACAATATCCTCCTACAACCCCCCACCACAATATCCACCTACAACCCCCCCACCACAATATCCACCTACAACCCCCCCACCACAATATCCACCTACAACCCCCCCCACCACAATCACTCTTTTATCAATCTCTTTAAAGAGAAAGTCCTGAAAGATTTGGCAAATATACCCATTAAGCAGCCGCATGGTGGTGCCGGCATCAACAAAGCCATGAAGTCCCTCCTCCAGAAGAAGGATTTGGTCATTAGACCGGCTGATAAGGGTGGAGGGGTGGTGATCCTTAATAAAAGTGACTACATTCCAGAAGGTTACAATATTTTAAATGATACAACTACTTACTCTCTCCTCCCAGAAGACCCTCTCCCAGCTTTAAACGTACTTTGAAACAGATTATCAAAACTGGTTTTGACAATAAGATTTTAAATAAAAAAGAAAAAGCCTTTTTATGTCCAGCAGTCCCTAAACTACCCGTGTTTTATCTACTACCTACAATTCACAAGGACCCTATTACAGCACCAGGTAGACGATCGTTAGTGGTATAGGGTCGCTGTGTTGTAAAGTAGGAGAGTATATTGATTATTACCTACAGACACTAGTTACACAGACACCATCATATCTCCGAGACACAGACACTAGTTACACAGACACCATCATATCTCCGAGACACAAACACTAGTTACACAGACACCATCATATCTCCGAGACACAGACACTAGTTACACAGACACCATCATATCTCCGAGACACAGACACTAGTTACACAGACACCATCATATCTCCGAGACACAGACACTAGTTACACAGACACCATCATATCTCCGAGACACAGACACTAGTTACACAGACACCATCATATCTCCGAGACACAGACACTAGTTACACAGACAGCATCATATCTCCGAGACACAGACACCAGTTACACAGACACCATCATATCTCCGAGACACAGACACTAGTTACACAGACACCATCATATCTCCGAGACACAGACACTAGTTACACAGACACCATCATATCTCCGAGACACAGACACTAGTTACACAGACACCATCATATCTCCGAGACACAGACACTAGTTACACAGACAGCATCATATCTCCCAGACACAAAACAAGTCCTTAATGTAGGGAGAGATGTCACTCTATCACCAGACACATTTTTGGTCACTTCTGATGTGACATCTCTATATTCCCACATTAGTCATAAGGACGGCATGGAAGCAGACGATTTCTTTCTTTCACACTGCAGCACCTTACCCTTAGCACAAAGAGAAATCATTATAAACCTTTTAGAGTTTGCAATGCAAAAGAATTATTTTTGGTTCAATAAGGAATATTATCTACAGATTAAAGGCGTGGCCATGGGGGCCACATTTGCCCCTAGCTTGGCTAATCTGTTTATGGCTTCCTGGGAGGAAGACCTGATTCATGCTCGTGATTGGCCGGAACTTTTACTATACAAAAGGTATATAGATGACATCCTTTTTTGGAATGGAGACGAGCAATCCTTAACTTTAGCACCTTAAATAATAATAGCCTGAACATTAATCTAACATATTCCTACAGCAAATCAGAAATGGACTTTTTAGACCTTACTATAATGAACATAAATGGTAATGTCACCATGAAATCATTTAAAAAAAAAACAGACCGGAATAGTTATATTCCTAGTTGCCACCACCTGATGTGGTTAAAAAATATTCCCAAGGGCCAGAACACAAGAATTGGTAGAAATTGCACAAATATTGATGATTACCATTCTCAGGCTAAAGTCCTTAACCCCTCGCCTACCAGGCACTTATACCCCCTTATTTACCAGGCCAATTTTCAGCTTTCAGCACTGCTGCACTTTGATTGACAATTGCGCGGTCATGCAACATTGTACCCATATGAAATTTTGATCATTTTTTTCTCACAAATAGAGCTTTCTTTTGGTTGTATTTAATCGCCACTGGGCGCTTCACTTTTTGCGCTATAAATAAAAAATTGCAAAAAATGTGAAAAAAAAAAGTTTCTTTGTTTCTATTATAAAATTTTTCAAACAGGTAATTTTTCTCCTTCACTGATGTGCGTTGATGAGGCAGCACTGATGGGCACTGATAGGCAGCACTGATGGGCACTGATAGGCAGCACTAAAGGGCACTGATAGGCAGTACTAATGAGGTGGCACGGATAGGCGGCACTGATAGACATCACTAATGAGGTGTCACGGATAGGTGGCACTAATATGCAGCACTGATAGGTGACACTGATAGGTGACACTGATGATGGGTACTGATAGACGGCACTGACTGGCATCACTGCTGGGCACTGACTGGCGGCACTGACTGGCACAACCCCTGGGCACTGACTGGTGGCACTTACTGGCAGCACTGCTGGGCTGCACTGGTGGGTGGCACTGGTGGGCAGCACTGGTGGGTGGGCACAGGTGGGTAGCACTGGTGGGCACAGGTGGGTGGCACTGGTGGGCACAGGTGGGTGGGCACAGGTGGGTAGCACTGGTGGGCACAGGTGGGTGGCACTGGTGGGCACAGGTGGGTGGGCACAGGTGGGTGGCACTGTTGGGCACAGGTAGGTGGCACTTCTGGGCACAGGTGTGTGACACTGCAGAGTGGCACAGGTGGGTGCACTGCTGGGCACAGGTGGGTGATCTGCTGGGCACAGGTGGGCGGAGCTAGCAGGCGCACTGCTGGGCACAGGTGGGCGGAACTTGCTGGTGGCACTGCTGGGCACCAATCATCAGGGCACTGATCATCAGTGTCCTGATGATCGGTGCCGATCCCCGCTCTGACAACTGCCGGTTCTCGGCAGTACTTTCCTCACAATATGACAGCGTGAGGAAAGTGCAGCCGAGAACCGGCACTTGCATTTCCCTCTGATCAGCGTGTCATTGGACACCGCTGATCACGTGGTAAAAGGCCGCTGTGATTGGCCTTTTACCACATCACGTGATCAGCTGTGTCCGTAGGACACAGCGATCACGGAGATCGCCGGGTGCGCAGGAGAGCGCGTTCTGGGAGGACGTCATATGACGTCTACTCAGAACTGGCTGGCCGCAGTGTAGCCGTCATTCGGCTATCTGCGGTCGGCAACAAGTTAAAGATAGATTTGTAGAAAAAGGTTACAGTGTAAATACGCTGGATAATACTCTCAAAACTGTGGCTGGTCCTGATAGGGACCAAATGCTGACTGACACAATGAAAACACCGACTTCACGGGTCTGTCCTTTCATAACAACCTATTCCATACAATATAGAGCTATAAGCGGGATTATTAACCACTTCCCTCCCGGCCAATAGCCGAATGGCGGCTGGGAAAATGTTCTAGATTTCCGGGTAGACGCTATTTGGTGTCCTCCCGCACATGCGCAATTTTCACACTTGCAGAGCCGCGCAGCGGAGCACTCTTTCACTGGCCATGTACCTCGGACACGGCCGATGACAGATCTGAGTACTGACCCTGTTGCCGGTGCCATGTCACCTGCTGTGACCAATCACAGCAGGTCACATGACAGTTGTATACAATGGATGGCTTCATTCATGATGCCATCCATTGTATACTAGTGTCTAGCTGTGAATGGTCACAGTGATCACATGCACATGTCATGTGATTAGCTGTGGCCAAATCACAGCTAAGCACAAAAAAAAAAAAAAAAGCCTGAATGAATTGATGTCATTCAGGTAAATGCTTGCTTATAGTAAAGTAATTCTTTGCTATAAGCAAATTGTGTACAAAAAAAATACTTATCACTTCCCAAAGTAGTACAATGTTACTATGGTAACATTGTACTACTTTGGTCATAGTGAAATATGAAAAAAAATCTTAAAAAAAAGAAAAAAACTGTAATAAAAAAGTATATATTTTTTTCATACTGTCACCAGTCAGTGTCCCTGATCACCGCCATGCCAGTTATATGATGACACTGTACTGCACTGGTGACAGGATGTTAAAAAAAAATAGTGAAAATTATTTTTTGCATTTTTTTCATTTTCCGAATAATTATGCCAAAAAAAATACAACTTCAAAAAACTTGCCATGCCACTTATGAAGTACGTTGGACTGTCTACTCTGCAAAAAGGGGTCATTTGGGAGATATCTGTACTGTCCTGACAATTGGGGGATATCTGTCCTGACATTTGGGGGGATATCTGTACCGTCCTGACATTTGGGGGATATCTGTACCGTCCTGACATTTGGGGGATATCTGTACCATCCTGACATTTGGGGGATATCTGTACCGTATTGATATTTGGGGGATATCTGTACCGTCCTGACATTTGGGGGATATCTGTACCATTCTGACATTTGGTGGATATCTGTACCATTCTGACATTTGGGGGATATCTGTACCATTCTGACATTTGGGGGATATCTGTACCGTCCTGACATTTGGGGGATATCTGTACCATCCTGACATTTGGGGGATATCTGTACCGTCCTGACATTTGGGGGATATCTGTACCGTCCTGACATTTGGGGGATATCTGTACTGTTGGACCTCAAGAAATTAGATTGGCTGTCAGTACTTCAGGATTGATCAATATTCAGATCTATACCATAATTTGTGAACTCTATAACTTTCCTACAAACTAAAAATACATCCTGGCGCATGCGCGGCCGGCTACGGGATGGACATGCACTGAGCACAGCTCCATCCACCCGCCAGCTATAAAGCAGCACACACCGGCCCTGGGGGGGAAAAAAACACCCGACTGTCACACTGACCTCTGCCCGCACCTCAGCCACCATGCCCCGCAAAAGGAGAACCCCGGTTCACCCCGGGAAACTGACAAAATTTTTCCCGTCCGTCATGCCGGGAAGCCAAGATGGCGCCCACAGCAGCGGCCATGAGGAGGACTACAGGGCCCAGCACAGAGATCCAAGGCTGCAAACAACGCTCTATCCAGGGGACCCTGGTGAGTTGTCACCCCCACTATCCCCCACAACTAGCAGCCCTGCCAAATTCCGGCCACATCTGGACCAGGACAATGACTTATCTTACCAAGCCCTAAATCTCCTGCCTCCATCCCCTACTATAACCTTACCAGATATAGACGCATTCCCAGCTGTGGATCAGCCGCTTACAGAGCTATCCATGAAACACCTGCTGACGTCACTGCGACAATCTTTGCAAAACAACATTTTTGCGTCCTTAAACCAAATAACTGGCGTGGTACAGCACCAAGAACGCAGAATATGCCATATCGAAAGTAGCTTGGGTGACATAATAACAGCACATAATGATTTGATTGACGCTCACGCAGATCATTCATCTGATATCGAGCAAATCAATTTAAAATTAGCCGACATAGAAGACCGCTCGTGCCGTAACAACATTAAATTCAGAGGGATCCCTGAATCAGTGACGAGCGAAAACCTGCTACCTACAACAATACTTCAAACTCCTCCTCCCAACACTTTCAGATCTAGAGCTCGCATTTGTTTGTGCCCACCGACTGCCCAAACCAGCGTTTCTGTCGGCATCTATTCCACGAGATGTATTAATTTGGGTACATTTTTATCACGTTAAAGAAAAAATTATGACTGCAGTCAGAAACCCGCCACCTCTCCCGCCATCACATGCAAATCTCCGTCTCTACGCGGACTTATCCAAAGCCACGCTCCTGAACAGGAAAAAAATTATTTCTATCACCAAGGCCCTAAGAAATCATGGCATAGCATACCAATGGGGCTTCCCAACAAAATTAATAGTGAGGCAACAAGGCAGAATATTCACCGTCAAGAACCTGGAAGCGGGTATAGACCTGCTCAAGGCCTGGAACATCCTCCCTGCACACACGCAGGACACCACTCCTAACTATGCCCAGCACATGGAGGCATCATAAGTGGCTACATGGCACATTCCAGGCGCAGGCACTTTTTTCTTTTTCTACCCCCGCCCCAGGGGCCACTTTTCCATATCTAAATTTCTGGCGATCGGCCCACACTTGATGAAGTTCGTTCTACATGTTTACGGTTGGCATGACCCTGTCAGTGGTCAAAGCCTGTTCATACCCCCCAGTTTTAGAGTAGCAATGTTGGCTACTTTGTCTAGTTGCATTTTTTGCAAAACTAATTTTACAACCTTTTGTGTCTCTACTTCCCTTTTTCTACGGCACCACCAGCTACTCCCCTTTACCCCTAACCGTGCAATCCTTGAGTTTACATGGAACACCTATTCTAAACCTTCACTCGAGCCTCATTGGTACTACAACTATGCTACCTCTTTCCTTCTCCAGGAGACTACCGAGTTCCGACCCTTTCAAACAACAACCCGACTGTATTTTTCCACCGAAGAAACCTCCACAAATGATTAATATAACATCTCTCAACATTAGAGGCCTGAACTCTCCTTTTAAGAGATCGCTGCTTTTTAAAGAAACCCGGAAATCCCAAGCCGACATACTCTTTATACAAGAGACCCATTTTGCCACAGAAAAAATGCCCAAACTACACCTCCACCATTTCTCACAAATATATAACCAACCCCAAGAAGAAAAACAGAGTTATTACAGCCATCAACGATTCTCTCCCTTTCCGCACCATTTTGAAAATAGCCGACCAATTAGGTCGCTTTCACATCCTCATTTGCCAGATAAATGACATAACCCACACATTGGTGAACGTATACAGCCCAAACAGCAACCAAATGCAATTTTATCGGACGCTTTACAAGACCATTTCTGATCATAAACAAGGCAGACTCATAATTGGCGGAGACCTCAATGTTATGAGCAACCCACTCGTGGACTCATCCTCCAACAAACGACCTACGAAATATACCTTTAACCAATTTCTACATGACCACAATTTGTACGACATATGGAGATGCCAACATGGCTCCGAGAGAGACTATACCTACTATTCTCCCGCACACCTCTCATACTCCAGAATAGATATGTTTGTTACCGACAAATGGACACTACAAAAAGTGACTTCCTCCAGCATTGGAACCATCTCCTGGTCAGACCACGCACCAATCAGTTTATCCTTGGACGATGATCGGCGCTCGGCACTTCTGCCAATCTGGAGACTTAATTCTTCAGTCCTGAAAATCCTGGACAATCAGAAGCATACTTTAGAAGCCCACAACCTCTTTTTTGCCACCAATGCCACTCCGGATATTTCAATTACCACACTCTGGCAAACATACAAGGCCTACATGAGAGGTATCCTCATACAATTAAATTCCCGTATAAATAGGCAGCGTTCCCAACAAATTGACCAACTTCTAACCTCCATCAACCCAAATGAAGAAATTAACAAAAAAAACCCTAACCCCTCCACAACCGCAATTCTAAACCAAGATAGAAACAAACTACGCACCCTTTTACTCCACTCTTATGACACTAACCTCCAAAAAACAAAGACCACATTTTATGCACTCGGAAATAAAGCAAACTCACTTCTTGCTAAAATCATCAAACAAAAACGACTTAAGACCAAAATATCTATGATCCAAAACCCCACCACACACTCTCCCCTTACAAACCCACAGGATATTGCTAACGCCTTTGCAACATATTATCAGAATCTATATAACATAAAAGACGACCCTAATACAATCCAACAAACGACTCCCTCCATTGAACACTTCCTACGTAACACCAACCTCACCCCCTCTCAACTCGATCTCTATCGGTGCCAATATCACCCATAGCAATTGAAAAAGTCATAACCACCCTACCTTTAAACAAATCGCCAGGGAACGACGGCTTCACCAATGAATTCTACAAAACATTCGCACCCAACCTTAAGTGACATTTATCTTCCCTTTACAACCACGTTGCGTCTAACGGGGAATTCCCCCCTGACATGCTACAGTCGATAATCACAACCATCCCAAAACCGGGAAAAGACCCCCAATTGGCTCAAAATTACAGACCGATCTCACTACTTAACACAGATATAAAAATATACGCCAAAGTAATTGCCCAAAGATTACTCCCATACCTACCTACATTAATTTACCCAGACCAAGTGGGTTTCATTCCTGGTAGACAGGCTCCTGATGCTACCAGGCGAATTATATCACTACTGCTGTCAAGGTCCTACCTTTTCCCTGAGGTTTTGTTACTCCATGTGCTGGCGTCCATCTTGGATTCTGCTGTGCATGGTGGGAATCCTTTTATGCCTTCAGGTCTCTGTGGTCCATCCCCCAGAGGGGTGTGGCTGATGACATATAAGCCTGTGGCCCGCACATGCTCTTTGCACTTGTGTCTTGTGTCTTTGTGTTGCTATTACTCTGTTCTGACTCTCCTGATATCTGATTCGGCTTGTGACTCGACTATTCTTTGTATTCTCCTTTGATCTGACCCTCTGTTGCTGAACCCGGCTCGTGACCTGTGATTCTCGTCTGCTGTCCTGTACTGTTTTGTCCTGTTGTTGTTGACCCGGCTTGTCTGACTACTCTTTTGTCTCTTCCACCAGCTACACGCCATTGGCGGCGGCCATTACCGCAGCTGAGGTGTCTCGGGGGCCGCGACCTGGTTCCTGGCTGCGTCAAGTCCATCCCCACCATCAGGGGCCCTGGTGAAGGGCAGCCTGGGACTTAGACTCCGCGCCCTGAGGGACTTCGGTCTGTGGGTGGTGGTTGTCGTCAGCCAGTGCGTTACATTGTTAGGCCTGCCTGTCCATTCCTCGGCCCCTGCCCTGACAACTGCATCACCTTGAAACTGACAAACGACCCTCCCTCTTTTTGTCATTGGACGCGGAAAAGGCTTTCGACCGAATTCACTGGAAATTTTTGACACACTACAAAAATTCGGCATAACTGATTGGATGTTGTCGGCGATCCTCGCCCTTTACTCTAAACCCTCTGCTAGAGTACTAACCAACGGCACGCTCTCACAGCCCTTTTATATATCCAATGGAACCAGACAAGGTTGCCCCCTGTCCCCCATAATCTTCGCCCTACTTATAGAACCACTAGCGACTAACCTTAGAAATGACCCAAAGTTCACGGGAGTTGAATTTCTTGCTACCGAACACAAAATTAGTCTCTTTGCAGACGACATTATCCTGATGATTACAAATCCATATAAATCACTCCAGACGATACGCACGCATATCCATGATTACGCAGCGGTCTCATACTACAAACTTAATGAACCTAAATCATCAATACTAAATTTGTACACGCCCTCTATAACCCAAAACTTGCTTTCTAAACAGTTCCCTTTTACTTGGGAAAAGAACAGCATCCCATATTTGGGGATTAAACTCACGACTACGACTAACCAACTTTACACAGCTAATTACAGACCGCTACTTGAAACTATCCCACAGGACCTCAAGAGCCTTCGTACTACTACTTTATCGACATTAGGTAGATTAGCTACTTTGAAAATGTGTATACTTCCTAAGATACTCTACATTTTTCGTACACTCCCTATCCCAGTCCCCTACTTTTTCTTCGCTAAACTCCAGGCAATATTAAACAAATTCCTATGGAACTCAAAGAAACCCAGATGCATCACGAATCTCCTAATATGTCCAACCTCCAGAGGTGGAGCAGGTCTCCCACATATGAAGTCCTACTACCAAGCCGTCCTATTAGACCAACTTTTTTCTGGTGGCACCCCTCCTCTGAAAAAATATGGACTATCATGGAAACATCTTTGTACCTCCCACATAATATAACAGACATACTATTTTTACCCCGAGCAGCTCAGGCTCAAACGCTTCATAGGCATCCATGCATTCAAGCCTCTTTAACAGCCTGTCATGATTTTGTTGATTATAATAAATTAGGGAACAATAACGTGCAAACCCCTACTCCACTCTCATCCTTACATTTTATCATCCCCCATTTAAACCTAATAAGGTGGACGGGCCTCGGTATACTTCGCATTCAAGATATCTATACCTTAGACACACTAGACTCCTTCTACACCACCCAAAGCAAATTTCACCTTCCTGGCAATGAACAATTTACTTATATGCGCATAGCCCATGCACTTCACAAAGCAAATATTTTGCACGCAACAGGAATTCCTGCAACTGCACATCACTTCTTCCAAAGAATAATCTATCCAAAAAAAGGAATCTCAACTTTTTACACACTTATCACCGAAAAGCAATTCGCAACATATACTTCCTCCTTAACCAATTGGGAGAAAAATCTTCACCAATCAATAACCCCAAACATATGGGAAAAAACATTCACCATCACCTACAAAGCCTCGAATGTTCTTCCCACTGGGAAACATATTTGAAAATCCTACATGAATGGTACTTAACACCCACTAAATTATCCTTATTTTATCCACAACACTCTCAAGCCTGCTGGAGGCTTTGTAGAGAGTCTGGTTCACTTCTCCATATACTCTGGAACTGTAGGTCAATCAAGTCTTACTGGAACAAGGTTTTTCAAATAATTTCCTCAATTACAGGTACGTTAGTAACCCCAAACCCCACCTTAGCTCTCCTACATATTGGCATAGATAATTTCCTTATAAACTCACGCACCATCATTCCACATACTTTAGCAGCTGCAAAAAATAATATTACCAAATTATGGCGCTCTACCACCACCCCCCCTCTGTCTCGCCTCTTATCCAACCTCAATCTCCAATGTGAAATAGAAAGAATAATAGCCCTCCACAACTCCTCTTATCACAAATTTAAAGCCCAATGGTCTTGATGGCTAAAAAACCCAAACTGCTCTGTAAAATGATTACTAATACTACCCATTGTAATATACGTTACTCCTACTCCACTGGTGCCCTCTCTTTTCCTCCCCCTCCCCATTTCTTATCTCCCCTCCCCAATTATCATCTATGACATTATCATCTATTATCATCGTGACAATGAGCATACCTCTCATGTATACAATTGGAATCTAAAGTATCCCCGGCCAAATGGTGGGGAACTTCCACTCTTTATCTCTTTTTTTATGTATTACGATCCTCAAAGTGAACCCTTCCAGCTCCATGTTACCATGTTTCCCTTCTGTATGTTAAACAATTTTTCAATAAATATTATTTGAATATAAAAATATATCCTAATTTGGGTTATTTTCACCAAAGACATGTAGCAGAATACATCTCGGCCTAAATTTATGAAGAACAATTATTTATTTGCAAACCTTAATAACAGAAACAAAGAAAAATGTGTTTTTTTCAAAATTTTTGGTCTTTTTTTGTTAATTTACTAAAAAATAAAAACCCCAGCAGTGACTAAATACCACCAAAAGAAAGCTCTAGTTGTGTGAAGAAAATAATAACATTTTAGTTTGGGTACAATGTTGTATGACCGCGCAATTTTCATTCAAAGTGTGAGAGCGCTGAAACCTGAAAAATGGCCTGGGCAGGAAGGGGGTAAAAGTGCCCGGTATTGAAATGGTTAAGAAAAATTGGGATATCCTGAAAACAAAGCCAGTGCTTGCCAATATTTTACCTGGCAAACCAGAAATAATCTTCCGTAAGGCAATGGCCATTAGACATCGGTTGGCACCTAATACTGTGGACCCACCCAAGACGGTTTCATTGTTTGCTAACCTTCCAGGGTGTCATCCCTGTAATAGGTGTGTTATATGTACCTGTAATGGTATAAGGAAACGCAGATTAGATTCCTTCACCTGGAGCAGCACAGGCAGATCAGATAACATGAAGAATTTCATTTCCTGTAACACTAGACACGTGGTCTATATGCTTACGTGTCCCTGTGATAAGCAATACGTGGGCCGAACAACAAGGAGACTGAGAGACCGCCTCCGGGAACATGTCTACAACATTAAGCGGGGTTTGAAAGAACATTCCTTGTCTGAACATTTCAGGCTATATCACAATAGAGACCCTTCTTCTCTGAGATTTGTGGGGATAGATATTGTCACCCCACACTGGAGAGGCACATATAAAAAACGTGTGGTCTCGCAGTTAGAAACTAAGTGGATATATGAATTAGGCACCCTATATGCCAGCGGACATAACATCGAAGTGGATCTCAATTGTTTTATTGATAATAGTTAATCAATTTATGTTTATCAAGATCCACATTTGTACTTTTATTCATTTTTATTCTTTTTTTTGTTGGTTTATTTTTATGCTGGTTCCAATGTACTTTTATTAGTTATGTAGAGTTTAAATTCTAAACACGGGTAGTTTTAGTGTAATTTTGATTTTTATACATATTTTTATGCATAATATTATACATACACTTTTTAGGCTATACTATTCAATATTGTATTACTTTCCTTATGTAGTTTTATTGCTTTATGATATTTTAATATGGACTACATACAGTATATTATGACTATATTTCTGATTCATGCCTATCCTGGTCTATAGGACCAGGTTTTATTTTGCAATTTTACACTTTATGGCAATTTAATTTGCATTTTGTATTTTATTGTTTATATTGAGTATATATAATGTGGTTTATTGAGCGTCCTATGGCACCTTGGATCCCCCCCCCCCCCTTTTTTATGACCTGGTGTGACAACTGGGTTTTTTAATATTTTAATATTTTTTAGGCATCTGAGAAGATTTGTATAATCACCATTACAGTACATGATATATTATGAGTGATATTCATATATTTGTTACTTACCTGAAGGTATCACATTTTCAGTGTATAACATCCCTTTCATACAATGAATTTACATTTATTTATTTCATTTTTATGTACTGTCTCAGTCACCAGTACTAATTGTATCAGCTGCCAGATCGTTCATTGCAGCTCAGATGTTCTTTTGACAATTTTTGAATGTCCTGCCTGTCATAGGTTGACTGTGTCAGAGTAGATTTATTCTGCAATCACTAAAAATCCACGGTAAAATGGCACTGACGCGCCCACGCATGCGCACTGGCTGCACTTTGGCAAAATGGCGGCGATGCGGTGCGCATGCGTGGACCATATATAAACCCGATCTATAACTGTCAGGGCTTAGTTGATTTTCCTCTGAAGACGTGCGGTTGCACAAAAGGCCTCAGGAGATCAACTAGCTGTGACGTCTAGCCGCTGGAGCCACGAGCTGGTCCGGCGGCCATCTTTGGAATGGTCAGTGTACCTGTCATCCCTTATATTTTATTACCGTTTCTGAATAAAATGAAGTGATTTTAATACTACTACACTATGGGCACAATCTTTATGGCTTCTTTATGGAGCCTGCAGAGCCTGTGAGGAGTACCAGTCTGAACAAGTACCCAGAGGAAGGGAATCCCTGTAAACAGGTGGCTGACCCTAAAGGAGACCTCTGGAGCTAAGCAGACATCTTCCACCGACCGCAGAGCTGCCCATTCCTAGACGGATGTTCTACAGATAACCATCACACATCATCACCATTAGTCCCTAAGGAGGAATTTTTATATGCGCATATTCGATGCGCATCTGGTGAGCGCACAATCCTACCATTTTTGACAGCTATTATCTACATTGGTGGATTTTGGGATTATTCTTATGTTTTTGACTGATTCCACCCCTCTAGTTTTATTTCAAGTGCTGCACTTTGTATTTTATTTTTCATCATACTTCTAAGGTCTCCTGTGTAGTGTGGTGTTAGCGCCTCCTCTGGAGGTTCATGTTCTAAGGTGTCCTGTGTAGTGTGGTGATAGCACCTCCTCTGGAGGTTCATGTTCTAAGGTGTCCTGTGTAGTGTGGTGATAGGGCCTCCTCTGGAGGTTCATGTTTTAAGGTGACCTGCGTAGTGTGGTGATAGCGCCTCCTCTGGAGGTTCATGTTCTAAGGTGTCCTGTGTAGTGTGGTGATAGTGCCTCCTCTGGAGGTTCATGTTCTAAGGTGTCCTGTGTAGTGTGGTGATAGTGCCTCCTCTGGAGGTTCATGTTCTAAGGTGTCCTGTGTAGTGTGGTTATAGCGCCTCCTCTGGAGGTTCATGTTCTAAGGTGTCCTGTGTGGTGATAGCGCCTCCTCTGGAGGTTCGTGTATTGAGGGATAGTCCACCTTTATGCTTTCCCTTCCAAAAACGCTGTTTTATCTCACCAAAATGTATTCTCTTTTTTCGTTTGATATGTGTTTGTACAAATCTGCTAGGCCTTCCCTAAGTTTCCTCTCCAAATCAGAATACAATGAATGTGTTGTGAATGCAGATAACAATCTCTCTGCATCTCCAATATCCTTCTCCAATGATAACATCTGTTTATTATATTCCGGAGCCAATATGGACATCATTTCTGTGAGGATGATTGTAGGCTTTCCTCCCGTTCCCTTTTGAATTCCTCACCTATTTTTTCAATGTTGGGAAAGATCTGGATCCTCCACCCAAGTGGGTTGATCTTTTCTCGGGCATACTTATCAAATGTTTTAATATGACAAAAAAGTGACGATTTCTTTTCCAAGAGCTTTCCCAACCTCAAAAACAGCGAATATGTTTCTATTTCAGTTTGTTCTTTCTGGAAAAAGTTCGCCTGATAAGAAGACATCAAATGTAGTCATTCTTGACCCCGGAACTCACTCATATTGATGGATCAACAATCCCATTCCAACAAATGTAACACTTCAATGGCAGAGGATGTGCCCTGTACAGAGGAAAACATGTAAATTATATTCTTTGTAATGTGTAAACAATGATCGCGTTCCTTCATTGTTATATTTAATAAAAGCTCTTTTCTTATTATCTATAGCTTTTGTAACTTTGGCCATAAGCCACATAGGTTTGATTTTTAGCCTTTTATACTTGTTGCCCATGGGAATATATTTTGCAGTGTGGTCACATACAGGCTTTTTGAAGAACTCCCATTTCCATGTTGTGTTCATCAATGCCAATATTCCCTAACCATCTAAGTCTTGGAGAGCAGATCTCAGCCTTGGAAAAGTAACTCTCTTAAAGTTGAGCGATTTTATTTTTCCCATATGTGCTCGCTGTTTACAGCTAACAATAAATGAAATCATGTTATGGTCACTGCTACCCAGATGTTCTTTTATATGGACATTCGTAATAAGCTCAGCATGGTTTGAGATGACCAGGTCCAGCAGAGCATCATTCCTAGTTGGGGCTTCTATGAACTGGACCATAAAATTGTCCTGTAGTAGATTTAAATATATTTCCCCTTTAACTGTCCCTGCAGTACCATTACTTCAGTCAGTTTCCAGGTAGTTACCATCCCCATTATCACTGTCCCAGCCCTTTCCATCTGTGGGAGGAGCTGAGTCTCCACCTCCTTAATAACACTGGGAGGCCGATAACAAACTCCAATGATGACCTTTGTAGTACCGCCCCCCATGTGCAGTTCCACCCATAATCCTTCAGCCTCATCACACTCTCCATCAACTAGGTCCTCTTTCACACTCGCTCTGAGATCACTTCTCACATAGAGACAGACACCACCCCCTTTCCTATTTCCCCCGTCTCTCCGAAAGAGAACCTAGCCAGGAATATGAATGGCCCAGTCATGTGAGGAATGAAGCCAAGATTCAGCAATACCAATTCAATCCTAGTTCTCTTCATGCACCAAACCTTCCAACTCACCTATTGTGCTGGGCACACTTCTGGCATTGGGGAACAAACACTTTCATTCACTGACACCTTGTTCATTCACTGCC
The DNA here is from genome assembly GCF_062004578.1 of Staurois parvus. Taxonomy (NCBI): domain Eukaryota; kingdom Metazoa; phylum Chordata; class Amphibia; order Anura; family Ranidae; genus Staurois; species Staurois parvus. The sequence continues at coordinate 58,241 of NW_028318645.1, read as the reverse complement.
ACCTTGTTCATTCACTGACACCTTGTTCATTCACTGTCACCTTGTTCATTCACTGACACCTTGTTCACATGGATTTTGTGTATTATTTATTTTCATACAAATGGTACCAATTCCACTGGTTGTTTTTAACATGGGAACCTTCTTACCATCTGCCATAGCCCTCCCCCCATCTTTCCCCATTCCACCCCCCAATAAGTACTGACCCCTGTCTGATCTGTCTACTTTTTTGTAATTGAATTCTCCCTCCCCCCTCCATCCTAGTTTATATACTCCTCCAGCCTTCCCATAAACCCCTCCCCCAGCACAGCAGACCCCTTCCATTTAGGTTCAAACCATCTCTAACATATAGGATGCACCCCAATGAGAAGTCAGCCCAGTGCTCTAGGTCAGGACTCCATTTTTATTCTTCTCCTGCCATCAATGGCCGACCCGGTCCCACACTTCATCCATGTCTTTGGGGACCTCTGATCTCCTTATGAACTGTTTCTTCCATGATGAAGATCAGCCATGGAGTATATCTGAGGTGTATATCAGGGTGTGCTTCTTCCCCACATGAGAGCTGGGATGTCCAGCAACATTCATCTAGAAGACATTTCCCGCACTCAAGGCACTAATACACCTCCAGGGTCGTGTGGGATTCCTGATGTACAGGAAGACAGGACTTCAGAGAGGAACAATTCCCTTGCTCAGGACAGGAATACGGCTTCTCCCCCGTGAGAGATCTTTGATGTGTGTAAAGACTGGACTTCTGTGAAAAACATTTCCCTTACTCAGGACAGGAATATGGCTTTTCCCCCGTGTGCAATCTCTGATGTGGGTTAAGTTGGGACTTCACTGAAAAACATTTCTTGCACTCAGGACATGAATACAGCTTCTCCCCTGTATGAGATCTCTGATGTGAGTGAAGACGGAACTTCACTGAAAAACATTTCCCGCACTCAGGACAAGAATATGGCTTCTCATCCATGTGAGATCTCTGATGTGTGTAAACATTGGACATCTGTAAAAAACATTTCCCGCACTCAGAACAGGAATACGGCTTCTCCCCGTGTGAGATCTCTGATGTATGTAAAAATTGAATTTCACTGAAAAACATTTCCCACACTCAGGACAGGAATGTGGCTTCTCCCCTGTGTGAGATCTTTGATGTGTGACAAGAACTGATTGTTGTGTAAAAAATTTCCCGCACTCAGGACAGGAATACGGTTTCTACCCATGTGACATCTTTTATGCCTATTAAGAAGGGATTTAGAATGGAAACATTTTACGCACTCAGCACAGGAGAAGCTCTTCTCTGTAGGAAGGCCGGCCCGGTCCCACACAGTCTGAGGGTCCTCAGGATACGAGGAATCCGATGGTCCATCTACACTGGGTGGTGCCGGATGGACATTGGAGGGAGCCGGGTTTTCTCCTGGACTATACTGTGTCATGTCCTCATCTTCTACTTTCCAGTCTGGAGACAAAGTGAGACAATCCTCGGAGGTTTTCCTCATCTCCCGGCCATGGACTAAAATACAAAGACAAAGAGGATTACTAGACAGGAGCTGATTGGTCCCCCCAAACCAGGACTTGGCGTCATGCTGGTGCCAAGTCTCCTCCCCCCAGGGTCTCTGCAGGTGTGGAGAAAAGCTGTGTAAGAGGATATGGAGGAGAGATGAGGAGGAGATCCAGGAATCAGGAGAAAGGTCAGGGCAAGCAACAGACGAGCGCATCCAAGAGACCAAGCCGGGGTCACTACACAGAAAATCAATCCAAGGAAACAACAGGCAGGACGAGGAATAGCAAGAAGGAGCTGAGAGACAAATGAGAATATTGCTCAGCCAATGGGAGATGATCTCAGCATGACTTCCATCATGAAGGAGATGAGGGGGAGGGGAGGAAGTCACTGAAGGTGACCATAGATCCATGGAAATTCAGCTGGTTCAGCAGGGATCGCTCACATTGCATTTCCTCTGAGCTCCACAAGGTGGTGATCTCACTTATACCCAAAATGGAAGTCTCTATGGAAGACAGGAAGTGATGTCAGGTACAGACAGATATAGAGAGGAAGTTCCATGTGGTAGGAAGTAGAGAGAAGGCTTTGCTGGAAGTGGCAGCAGAGGAGGTAATAAGATGTTATTTTCTATTTACACCCAGTAACCCAATGTCATGTCCATCCTTAGTCACTGTGAGTTATCAATCATGGTGAGTAGTCGCTGGAAACGGATCATGTTGGTGGTCAGCATGTGTTTTTTCATTGGGCATTGTTCATTATTATCCGCTTCCATACCGGGCACTTTTACCCCCTTCCTGCCCAGGCAATTTTTCAGGTTTCAGCGCTCTCACACCTTGAATGACAAATCCGCGGTCATACAACATTGTACCCAAACTAAAATTTTATAATTTTATTCACACAACTAGAGATTTCTTTTGGTGGTATTTAATCACCGCCGGGGTTTTTATTTTTTGCTAAATTAACAAAAAAAGACCAAACATTTTGAAAAAAACACGTTTTTCTTTGTTTCTGTTATAAAAGTTTTGCAAATAAATAATTGTTCTTCATAAATTTAGGCCGAGATGTATTCTGCTACATGTCTTTGGTGAACATTACCCAAATTAGGATGTATTTAGTCTATAATGAAGTTATAGAGTTCACAAACTATGGGAGATATCTGAATATTGATCAATCCTGAAGTACTGACAGCCAATCTAATTTCTTGAGGTCCAAGAATGTCAGAACAGTACAGATATCCCCCAAATGTCAGGACGGTACAGATATCCCCCAAATGTCAGAACAGTACAGATATCCCCCAAATGTCAGGACGGTACAGATATCCCCCAAATGTCAGGACGGGACAGATATCCCCCCAAATGTCAGGACGGGACAGATATCCCCCCAAATGTCAGGACGGGACAGATATCCCCCCAAATGTCAGGACGGGACAGATATCCCCCCAAATGTCAGGACGGGACAGATATCCCCCCAAATGTCAGGACGGGACAGATATCCCCCCAAATGTCAGGACGGGACAGATATCCCCCCAAATGTCAGGACGGGACAGATATCCCCCCAAATGTCAGGACGGTACAGATATCCCCCCAAATGTCAGGACGGTACAGATATCCCCCCAAATGTCAGGACGGTACAGATATCCCCCCAAATGTCAGGACGGTACAGATATCCCCCAAATGTCAGGACGGTACAGATATCCCCCAAATGTCTGGACGGTACAGATATCCCCCAAATGTCTGGACGGTACAGACATCCCCCCAAATGTCTGGACGGTACAGACATCCCCCCAAATGTCTGGACGGTACAGACATCCCCCAAATTACCCCTTTTTTCAAAGTAGACAGTCCCAACGTATTTCATAAGTGGCATGGCAAGTTTTTTGAAGTTGTAATTTTTTTGTCATAATTTTCAGAAATGAAGGAATAAAAAAATGATTTTCACTATATTTTTTTTACATATTGTCACCAGTGCAGTACAGTGTCATCATATAACTGGCATGGCGGTGATCAGGGATACTGACTGGTAACCGTATGAAAAAAATTTTTATTACATTTTTTTCTCTATTTTTAAGATTTTTAAGATGTTTTTTCATATTTCATTATGAGCAAACTAGTATAATGTTACCATAGTAATATTGTACTACTTTGGGGAAGTGGTCAATATTTTTTTTTTTTTACACAATTTTCTTATAGCAAAGAACTTCTTTTGCTATACGCAAGCATTTACCTCAATAAAATTGATTCATTCAGGTTTTTTTTATGCTTAACTGTGATTTGGCCACAGCTAATCACATGACACAGTTGGGCTGTGATTGGCCCAGTTTGTGCATGTGATCGCTGTGACCATTCACAGCTAGACACACTTGTTTACAATGGATGGTATGAAAGGAAGCCATCCATTGTATAAAACTGTCATGTGACCTGCTGTGATTGGTCACAGCAGGTCACATGGTACTGGCAACGGGTCCGGTACACAGATCTGTCATCAGCCATGTCTGAGGTACATGGCTGATGACAGATCACGCTGCACGGCTTTGTGGCCAGGCAAACTGCGCATGTCTGAAAGGATGCCATATGGCGTCCACCCGGAGGGATGAGCTGCTCACCAGGCTGCCTTTGTGCTATTGGCCGGAAGGCAACTGGTTAATAATGTATATCTGCATTGTTGGATGATTGACGAGGGATTTACTGTAACGTAAATGTAAGAGCAGAATCATTGTAACAGTAGGTGAGGTGATCAGTAGAAATATGTAATTGTCAATCTTGTCTCATTCCATGTTATTACAGATAAGTGTTCAGTATTCAGTCACAGATATACAGTTATGTTCAAAATAATAGCAGTCAGACATCACTAACCGGATCAATCCCTGTTTTTGGTGGAAATGATATTTCTACATGGCAAATAATTTCCTAGCAGGTGTAGTAGAGTAATAGAAATCCAACAGACCCGACAGTCATGACATGCATGCTGCTGATTCTGTGTCATTGAATCACTCATTGAAAGGGGCGTGTTCAAAATAATCACAGTGTGGAGTTCTATTAGTGAGGTCATTCATTCTTTGATAAACAGGTGGCAATTATTGCCCTTATTTAAGGAAGGAAGGCAGCAAATGTTGGACATGCTGGTTACAGTGCATTTCTCTCTGAAATTCTGAGGAAAATGGGTGGTTCCAGACATTGTTCAGAAGAACAGCGTACCTTGATTAAAAAGTTGATTGGAGAGGGGAAAACATATAAAGAAGTGCAGAAAATGATCAGCTGCTCAGCTAAAATGATCGCAAATGCTTTAAAATGGCAACCAAAACCTGAAAGACGTGGAAGAAAGCGAAAAACTACCATTGGAATGGATAGAAGAAGAGCCAAAAAGGGGCGGACTCAGCCAACAATCAGCTCCAGGAAGATGAAAGAAGGTGTGACGTTCCCTGTGAGGACTCAGCCAACAATCAGCTCCAGGAAGATGAAAGAAGGTGTGACGTTCCCTGTGAGGACTGTTACAATTAGAAGACGCCAATGTGAAGCCAAGCTATCTGCAAGAAGTCCCCGCAAAGTCCCACTGTTGGGAAAAAGACGTGTGCTGAAGAGGTTACAATCTGCCAAAGAGCACATTGACTGGCCTAAAGAGAAATGCCGCAACATTTTGTGGACTGATGAAAGTAAGATTGTTCTTTTTGGGTCTAGTGACCAGAGACAGTTTGTCAGACGACCCCAAACACTGAATTCAAGCCACAGTACACTGTGAAGACCGTGAAGCATGGTGGTGCAAGCATCATGATATGGGGATGTTTCTCATACTACGGTGTTGGGCCTATTTATCGCATACCAGGGATCATGGATCAGTTTGAATACATCAGAATACTGGAAGAGGTCATGCTGCCTTATGTATTCAAAGAGATAGCACTATCCTTTCCCAGAATAGAATCCCCACCAAGTTACTGACACAATCCTTCCCCTGAAGTACAAATAACAACAAAAATATAGTAAACTTGATTACCCTCTAATCAAATATAGTGTAGTGTGTAAATAAAATTCCAAACCCCAAAGAAATACAAAACAAAAACAAAAACAAAACCTATCCCAAAAAAATCTATAAATAAAACTCAAACAAACAACAAAAAAAGTCCAAATAAAGTCCCAAATTATTCCAAAATCTTTATCTGTGATATCTTAATTCTTCATATCTTCCAAAATTCTTTGTGATATACTTCAAAACCAGATCTTCATATACCTCAAGAAAAAAGAGCTCAACATGTGTGATATCCTCAAAGAGAAGGGGTATCTAAACAACCGTGCCACACGTGTATCATGCACATAGACATAAATGTGCCACCATAACCGTGAAAGAGAAAATATCCCTCAGCCTCAGGAGTCAATCCACTGCATACCACCAAAGGAAGTTCATAGTTACCCTCAGAGTAGTATCAAGGGTCTAAGTATTTCCTTCCACCTTTTTGGTATTCCTTCAGCCTTTCCAGCCACTTCCCACAGACCTCATAAACAGACCAGGGATCAGTATGTGTCATAAAACTTATAGCACTTTATTGTAGCAACATGCTGCCTTATGCTGAAGAGGAAATGCCCTTGAAATGGGTGTTCCAACAAGACAACGACCCCAAACACACCAGTAAACGTGCAACATCTTGGTTCCAGACCAACAAGATGGACGTTATGGAGTGGCCAGCCCAATCCCCGGATCTTCATCCAATAGAAAACTTGTGGGGTGACATCAAAAATGCCGTTTCTGAGGCCAAACCAAGAAATAGAGAAGAACTGTGGAATGTGGTCCAATCATCCTGGGCTGGAATACCTGATCACAGGGGCCAGAAGTTGGGGGACTCCATGCAACACAGATGTACAGCAGTTCTCAGAAACAGTGCGACTACAACCAAATATTCATGAAGTCATTCAAAGGAAAGCAAAATCTTCAAACATTTCTCAGTTTATATAGTGAATGTTGGAGTTTGGAAAGAAGAATACAAACACTGCAATTTTTTTTTTTTTTTTTTTTTTTTTTGAACCGTCTAATATTCACTTTTCTTAATTTTTTTTAGAGGAACAACACAAATTTGATGTATTTTTCTTCATGTTGTGATTTGGAATAGAATGTGTCATGTTCCCAATGCATTTGTGTGGATGGAAATAAAAGCTATTAGAAGGATTTTCAGCTTTATCCACTTTTTTCAACACACTGCTATTATTTTGAACATAACTATATATTCACCAATCAGCATCTGGAAGGACAGAGTAGCTTCTAGGCTAGCGGTGTCGCCTGGATGCCAATGGAGCTTTGCTATCTAAGTAGACAAGCAGTTCTCACCTTGAATTCTAAAAGAAGAGCTCTAGCCATTTTGGCTAGAAACAGCAGTGGACCAGGAGACGGTTCTGAAATGTCTGCCAGCTTTGATTTACATCCACAGATAAGAGGAATCTGTTTCATCTCTCATAAAAGCTAAAATATTAGTTGCACAGAAATGGAAATACTTCCTTCTGATTGGACACACTGTAGGCTCCATCTACATGTAAACCTGTATTTGTAGCCTCTGTAGAATCCCAGAGAAACACCAAAAAATGGTTATATGGTGCCTGATTGAGCTGAACAGTGATTGGTACTGTCGCAATTGGACTGATGCGCTGGTGTTGGAAATTCTATCCCTGACTCAGTGATCCGAACTGTTCCTGGTCCATTCAAGATTGGGCACTTCAAAACACAGAACGTCCTGTGGGCTGGTACAGGAACACTCCTGAGGGTTGATTGGGCAAGGGTTAAAGTCCCACCCACCATCCGTTTTTTCAATAAATTGAGTACCCTGAGATACAGACAGTGTGATTCGTACGGAGCCGGTTCTATTTGGCTGGCGAATCGCGGACTTTCATTGACTTGCTCCAGTCTCAGGATAAATCTTGGCAAAAGTTTTATTTCTGTTTTTATTCTCTTTTAGTTTATAGTGAATAGCCAACTGTGTGTATTTTTGTATTCTTGGTAACTCTTTTTTTCTTTGTACATATTTTATGCCCTGCCCATTTTCAGGATATTAAGTCATACAGTTAATAAGTGACTTCTGTGTACTAAGCTTGGGCTCATATCTGTATTGTAACAATGAATGAAAGTGAGCGCTTTCTAAAGACGAGCAGCTAGAACACACAGGACAACCAAAAAATCCTCACATGGAACTAAGTAAAAAGTGCAGCGCTAGAAAATAAAAAGATAAAAATAAAAAATAAATAATAAATAGTCAGTATGCTTGATAGGTACTCCAAAGTCAATACAAAGTCCCAAAAGGAATGATGTATATACTGTGGTAAAGATGTAGTTGAAGATAGGTAGATGTGATCCCCGAATCAGTGAAGATCCCCAGGTCTAAGAGGCATACGTTCCCAAGATGAAATAAGGAAGCAGTCACAGCTATATCAGAGGGAACCACCACTCCTTCACTTTACATCCACGGTATCTAAGAGGAGAAACTCCTCACAAAAAGAAATGCCCATAGTAAGGTATAATATATGACATTTATTAGAGTAAAACGCAGGATGCATCCAGATTAGGTAAAATCATAACACCGCCAACAAATATTAGCATTAGCAGCCAAAGCAAACAGGACTAACCGTCCTGTCAGATGTAGTGGCCGCCGGAGCTCCCCAGTGCTCCGACGGCGTGGCGTCAAGGCGTGCGTAGGTTCCTCCTTACGCGTTGCGTGCCAAGCACATCTTCAGAGGAAAGAACCGGTATATCTTTGATTTTACCTAATCTGGATGCATCCTGCGTTTTACTCTAATAAATGTCATATATTATACCTTACTATGGGCATTTCTTTTTGTGAGGAGTTTCTCCTCTTAGATACCGTGGATGTAAAGTGAAGGAGTGGTGGTTCCCTCTGATATAGCTGTGACTGCTTCCTTATTTCATCTTGGGAACGTATGCCTCTTAGACCTGGGGATCTTCACTGATTCGGGGATCACATCTACCTATCTTCAACTACATCTTTACCACAGTATATACATCATTCCTTTTGGGACTTTGTATTGACTTTGGAGTACCTATCAAGCATACTGACTATTTATTATTTATTTTTTATTTTTATCTTTTTATTTTCTAGCGCTGCACTTTTTACTTAATATCTGTATTGTAGTGTCTATGTGCTTGGTCTAAGTTCATTGCCAATCTGTATGCAATTGTACTGTGTGTGTTGGCAGATTGAATGCAGATTGTAAAGTAGCAGATCTGCCAGACAGAGATCTGTGTGTGTGTGTGTGTGTGTGTGTGTGTGTGTGTGTGTGTGTGTGTGTGTGTGTGTGTGGTGGCCCAGCAGACCAGTCTGTGGACAAACTGTTGGGTCATGGCAAGCTACTGTGTGTTGTTGTCAGGAATGGACTCGCCAATGGTGATGGGACTCACCTGCCTTGTGGGCTGCAGTACCAAGGCTGGCCAGCGGGTGCTCCCAGCAGCCAGAATCTCACTCCTGCAATCAGGCCATCACCTGAGGCTGATTGCAGGAGGTGTATTTAAGCAGGACCAGGCCTGTGATCAGTGCCATGGTGTATGTTTCCCATGAGCCCCTGTACCTGCATCCTGTCTGCTTCCTGCCTGATCCTGCTTTGATCCTGACTCTGAACCTGACTCTGAACGAACTCCGCCTGTCCTGACCTCGGCTATTCCTGACCACTCTTCCGCTCGCTCCTGGTACCCTGTTTGCCCGTTAGCTACCGACCCGGCCCGCCTGACTACGTTCTCCATATATATATATATACATATATACATCAGTTTAGGTTTGGGTTTGTTTCACCTTGTTGTATGTATTTGTGTTAGTTTTGGGTTTGGTTTGTTGCACTGCGTTTATGTTTGTGTTGTCCTTAATAAATTATCTTGTTTACACGCTATACCTGAAGTCTGTGTTCCCCTGTGTTGGTCCACACACCTCTGGTCATTCCCGGAGCCCTGACAGTTGTCTGGTGTGGGGGTGTGTATACAGTAGGAACAGTGATTAACACCGGGGTTCTATCTTGTAGGATAGCTGGAGGAATCCTAGAGGAGTGTGCTAATTGTTAGACTGCTCCCCCACCCTTAGAGTGCACCAGATTGTATGTAAGATTCATATCTGTCTGTGTGTGATCAGCCAGCTAGATTGGAGAGGATACTCACTCTAGTGGTGGCCAGAGGCAGTGCGGGCTGTGAAAGTGTATCACCATCAGTCTTATATGCTCAAAGTAAGTCCCCCTCACTCCCTCTTTACCCCAGTCATGGACCACGCTTTGGTTAGTCACCATGAGCGTGCCTTATCCGTGACATTTTACATTGGGGAAATCTTTTTTTTTTTTTATTAATAAAGGTCATGTGGTGTGGATAACGTCCTTTTTTTTTTTTTTTTTTTTTACTATTTACAATATTTCTTTCTGAATGAGTAACCCAGGGTATACGTACCCTTACACATTCATGTGGGGGAGGTAGCTGAGAGCCCTCTAATTTGAAGGGGGATTCCAGATTCCAATAAGTACACCACCAAGAGACCCCCCTGGGTCAGGGTTGTGGGGAAGAGGTCATTTGCAAGATATACTCCCCATGTTGAGGGCACATGGCTGGCATGGTTTAGGGGAGGGGGTGCATGATCTGGGGAGGCCCCCAGCCTTCCTTATTGTGTGGGCTTTCCCCATTTATATCTATACCAGTCTCCCATCCAGGATAAGGGTCTGCTATGGATTTTAGGAACAGCCCCACACAATCTTGTTTTTTTTTTTTTCCTCACCTTGGACAAGGGTCCAGTATGGATAAAAGAATCCCAGATCGCTCTATTTACAAACTAGACTGAACCGGGTACATTTGGCTCCTCAATACCTTTCACTATCACCAGCTCCAATGTACTGACATCATGGCTGCTCTCAGACCCCCCACCGGGTATAGTTACCCCTGTGATGTCTGCAGCTTCTGACTCTGTATTTATCCTGTTGGAGCTTCATATACACATATCTGTCTGCAGTCAAATAACAAGAGATGAGCCTTTTCTCTTCTATTAACCACCTCCCGCCCTCCATATCAGGAAATGACGGACAGGTGGAGGTTCTCTCATTCTGGGAGGATGTCATATGACGTCCTTCCACTCTAACCGCAGTGCTGGGACACAGTGAATCATCGATCAGTGGAAAGAGCCGATGACTCTGTCATGTGATCAGCTGTGTCCAATCACAGATGATTGCATGTAAATAAGGAAATGCTGGTCACATTGACTGCTTGTGAGGAGAGGAGAGTTGGTAATCGGCAATCCTCAGAGGGGACATCTACACTGATCATCAGGGCACTGATGATCAGTGTAGCCCCACCAATGCCACCTGTCAGTGGCCATCACTGCCACATATCAGTACCTACCAGTGCCCATCAATGCCACATATCAGTGCCAATCTGAGCTGCCTTTCAGTGCCAACTATTAGTGCCGCCTACCAGTGCCCATCAATGCCACCTAACAGTTCAAGTCAGTGCCGCCTATAGGTGGCATATATAAGTGCTGCCTTTCAGTGCCCACAGTGATGCCTGTCAATGCCCAACAGTGCCACCTATCAGTGCCCATCATTGCAGCCTCATTAGCGCACATCAGTGAAGGAGAAAAATTACTTATTTACAACATTTTATAGCAGAAGCTGAGAAAAAAACTTATTTTTTCAACATTTTCAGTTGTTTTTGATTTGTTTTAGCAAAAAATAAACTCAGAGGTGATTAAATACCACCAAAAGAAAGCTCTATCTGTCTCAAAAAATGGGTACAGTGTTGCATGACCGCGCAATTGTCATTCAAAGTGCGACAGTACTGAAAACTGGCCTGGGAAGGAAAATGTGAAAGTGTCTGGTAGACAAGTGGTTTAAAAAATATTTTGTGGCTTTCTACAGGCTTGCAGGAAACACAACAAACACTAAGTAACCTGATCTACATGTTCCATCTCCCACTGGGAGCAGCCCGTCTATTACCCCCTTATATCCCCATCCTGATATTATACAACCAATACAGTCCAGATAATTCACCGCTATCCATCTACAGAGAAAATTACATGACCCCACCAATGAGGATGGAGGAGGACCAGAGTCACATGACTGAGAAGATACTAAACCTCACCCTGGAGATCATCTACCTGCTGACCGGAGAGGTGAGGAGGATTCTGGGAGGTCACATGACATCACTCTTATCTCTATTAATAAAACACAGATCTGACCGGAGAGGTGAGGAGGATTCTGGGAGGTCACATGACATCACTCTCATCTCTATTAATAAAACACAGACCTGACCGGAGAGGTGAGGAGGATTCTGGGAGGTCACATGACATCACTCTTATCTCTATTAATAAAACACAGATCTGACTGGAGAGGTGAGGAGGATTCTGGGAGGTCACATGACATCACTCTTATCTCTATTAATAAAACACAGACCTGACCGGAGAGGTGAGGAGGATTCTGGGAGTCTAACATGATATTCCTATTGGTTCCTCAATACAGAGATTTCCTCTTCTGAAGTCAGGTGATCATATGACCATCACAGTGCCTCCATGTGACTCCCTAAACCCTGAGAGACACAACATGCAGAAGATTCTAGAAGTCACCAAGAAGATGATGGAGCTGCTGACAGGAGAGGTGAGCGGTGCCGGGAATTCTGGGACATTCTCCAGTAACAGACAAGGGATGTGTCTGGATGGTGACTGTATCATTGTGTGTGTCAGGTTCCTATAAGGTGTCAGGGTGTCACTGTCTATTTCTCCATGGAGGAGTGGGAGTATTTAGAAGGACACAAGGATCTCTACAAGGACGTCATGATGGACAATCAGCCGCCCCTCACATCACCGGGTAAGAGGAGACTTTATTGTAAAGGAGAGAGCAGTACGGAGGATCCACCTAGATCCCCCATCATCTGATAAACACACAGAAACAATATACTCATAAAAAACTAACTAGTCAAGAGGGTACTAGATAAAGTTCATAAATGAACAATAAATGATAAAAAGTTCAAAGGTGACTGCAGTGCTCTTAGAGTGCCTGCTTCCCTGGTAAGGCGGTGCTTGTGCAAATAGTTGTGGAAAAATTGCGCACTCATCAGATGTGCAATTTAAATGTGCATGTAAACATATATCCAGATGTCCTCAGGATAGGCCAGGTGAGGGGGTAACTAACCTCTGAAGGGTAAGTAGTGTGTCAAAAGATCCTGGGGCTTTAGTGATGATCCCATTAAGCGTTGAGTGGGTGCTGCTTCCTGGATATGCAGGAGATTCCCTCTCTGTGTACTGGGATAGTGTAGTATGGTAAGTATAGATTAATTTATTCATTAAGGGATGAAAGTAAAAACCGATGCATTAGAAATATCATAAAATGAGATGTCAGGACTAACCGTTCACAATCAAAGATGGCCACCGGAGCGCCACGAGGCTCCGGTGGCATGACGTCACTGTGTAACTAGCTCCTTCTTAGGCTTTTCAACTTCAGAGGGGATGCCTTTTGACTAGTTGGTTTTTATGAGTATATTCTTCTTATTATCTAGCGCTGCACCACTACTGAACTGTTTTATCTTGTTTACCGTTGTGCATAGCTGCTCCCCTTCTCTCCAGCACACTCGCATATTTTTACCTTTATACACAAACAATGGATTCAGTCAGTGTGTGTGTTTCCTACAGATGGATCCAGTCATGGGAACCCACCAGAGAGATGTCCCCGTCCTCTGTATTCCCGGGATTCCACACAGGAAGGTCACACCATCCCTCACCATCATCAGGTAGATGAGGAACAATCACTGACAGTATCATTAGGATCTGTACATTATCTGCATTGTTACCAACTCATAGAGACAATGTGTGGATATTTTATGTGACCTTACATTTTACAGATGATATTTTCTCTCATTTCCTTGATTTAGAGTGGAGATCCAATCGATATAGAATTTGAGGTGAAAGCAGAAGAAGAAGAGGCGTATGTGAGGGATGATCAGCAGTCTATGGAGGAGGATGGAATAACGGGGACATTTATAGAGGAGGACACTCCTACAGAGATCAGCACAGGTGGGTCATGAACACTAAATCCATTCCTCCACCCATACTGCTCACTGATTGGTCCAGAGTAGGGCGGGGACTGGGTGATATCAGCCTGTAATCCCCTGGTCACTTTCCTGAGCTGTGTTCCCCGTCCTGTATTCCTGGATTTCTCTCGGATAATCTTCCTTCTCTGTGCTGCAGACACAATTTATGTATCTAGACTGGATTTATGGAGGTTCTGGGGTTCAGCTGGCAGAAATATGTTCATTTTCACCATAGACGTTATGTGACCTAGGCACCTGGGGTGTGTGTGTCTTGGTTCTTCTGTCCCATGTCCGGGTCTAGTAAGATGTCTGACAGAACATTTCTCCCAGGGTTCCTTGCTCTGTTATCTGCTGGCTGTGCCGGGTGGAGGGATATGTCTGTAGTGTCTCAGACCCAAGTCACTGAGTGCAGTCTCAGGAGATGGGAGGCAGTGGTGCGGGATCTCTGCAACTTGCCTACAGTAAACATTTAATCTTCCACTGATTCCTGAATACCAATATTATGAGTCCTGAATCTTACACTATAAATATACTAAAGAAAAAATGCTGCACCTACATCTTTATCAATAAGTGCTAAAAGTGCAAATTTCATGCAAATATACTACAGTATATTGCCAAAAGTATTTTCCCCGCCCTCCCAATCATGTGATTCAGGTGTTCCAATCCCCTCCCAATCATGTGATTCAGCTGTTCCAATCCCCTCCATGGACACAGGTGTATACAATCAAGCCCCTAGGCATGCAGACTGCTTCTACAAACATTTGTGAAAGAATGGGTCGCTCTCAGGAGCTCAGTGACTCCAAGCGTGGTCCCGTGATAGGTGGTCACCTGTGCAATAAGTCCATCCGTGACATTGCCTGGCTACTTAATATTCCACTCTCAACTGTTATAACAAAGTGGAAGCAACTGGGAACAACAGCAATTCAGCCACCAAGTGGTAGGCCACGTCACATGACAGAGCATGGTCTTAAGCACACAGTGCGCAGAAGTCTCCGACTGTCTGCAGAGTCAATAGCTAAAGACCTCCAAACTTGGTGTGGCCTTCACATGAGCCCAACAACAGTGTGTAGAGAGCTTCATGGAATGGGTTTCCATGGCCGAGCAGCTGCATCCAAGCCTTCCATCACCAAGTGCAATGGAAAGCATCAGATTCCGTGGTGTAAAGCATGCCGCCACTGGACTCTAGAGCAGTGGAGATGTGTTCTCTGGAGGGACCAACCACGCTTCTGTGTCTGGCAATCCAATGGATGTGTCTGGGTTTGGTGGTTGCCACGAGAAGGGTACTTGCCTGACTGCATTGGGCCAAGTGTAAAATTTGTTGGAGGGGGATTATGGTGTGGAGTTGTTTTTTAGGGGTTGGGCTTGGCCCCCTAGTTCCAGTGAAGGGAACTTTTAAGGCAACATTTTGGACAATTTCATGCCCCCAACTTTGTGAGAAGAGTTTGGGGATGGCTCCTTCCTGTTCAAACATGACTGCACACCAGTGCATGAAGCAAGGTCCATAAAGACATGGAGGAGCCGGTTTGGGGTGGAGGAACTTGACTGGCCTCGACAGAGTCCTGACCTCAACCCCATAGAACATCTTTGGGATGAATTAGAGTGGAGACTGTGAGCCAGGCCTCCTCCCCGGACATCAGTGCCTGACTTGACAAATGTGCTTCTGGAAGAATGGTCCAACCTTCCCATAGACACCCTCCTAAACCTTGTGGACGGCCTTCTCAGAAGAGTAGAAGCTGTTATAGCTGCAAAGGGCGGGGCCAACTCAATATTGAACCCTACGGACTAAGACTGGGAGGACATTAAAGGTCATGTGCGTGGAAAGGGCGGGGCCAACTCTCAATATTGAACCCTACGGACTAAGACTGGGAGGACATTAAAGGTCATGTGCGTGGAAAGGGCGGGGCCAACTCTCAATATTGAACCCTACGGACTAAGACTGGGGGGCCATTAAAGGTCATGTGTGTGGAATGGCAGGCCGCCCAATACTTGGGGCAATATAGTGTATCATAGGTAGAAATGTCCACACATGGACTTCCTCAGTGACCCCTAAGACTACGTATGTAACTTGTATCAGGTCTCCAGGTGGATTTAGTCTGTAATATATCATAGGTAGACTCCTCTCTTCAGGGAAGTCTATCACACCTCCAACTAACAACTAAACTTTTAATTCTTCCATCAGCTCATCCCCCACACTTATTACCTTTTGTACCACTTACCCCACCCAGTTAGATTGTCTGTCTCTGTATATAGCGGTGTCTAATTGTGACTTCCATAGACGCCGCAAATAATGTTTAATATTTACATATTTTAACTAGTTTTAATAGTATATAACTTATCACATTGTATGGTATATGTCTGCACTATTCATTAATTAGAGGCACAGGATAATACACTCCTAACTTTTTGACTCTTACACTATATAATTTATATTGTACATTACATACTCCTGACCCCTGCACTATATACTCTATGTTGTACATTACATACTCCTGACCCCTGCACTATATACTCTATGTTGTACATTACATACTCCTGACCCCTGCACTATATACTCTATGTTGTACATTACATACTCCTGACCCCTGCACTATATACTCCATGTTGTACATTACATAGTCCTGACCCCTGCACTATATACTCTATGTTGTACATTACATACTCCTGACCCCTGCACTATATACTCCATGTTGTACATTACATAGTCCTGACCCCTGCACTATATACTCCATGTTGTACATTACATACTCCTGACCCCTGCACTATATACTCTATGTTGTACATTACATACTCCTGACCCCTGCACTATATACTCTATGTTGTACATTACATACTCCTGACCCCTGCACTATATACTCTATGTTGTACATTACATCCTCCTGTCCCCTGCACTATATACTCTTGTATGTTGCATCATTCTGATATTATATAGTTCAAACCTTAGGCATCCTATATAAGTTGTACATT
Organism: Staurois parvus; assembly: GCF_062004578.1. Lineage (NCBI taxonomy): Eukaryota > Metazoa > Chordata > Amphibia > Anura > Ranidae > Staurois > Staurois parvus. Next base: position 41,755 of record NW_028318645.1, on the reverse strand, counting down.
ACATCGGCCTTACTTCTGTTCCCCCCCATTTCCTCCCAGCTGGACATATCGAAAGATGTGATTGGAGCACAGACTTTTACATGGTGATAATAATGTGATAACATCCTCCAACTTTGGACCCTTAAACAGAAAGTGAAAATGAGGGAGGAGTCAATACCCCAATGATGGTGGTCTTCAGGATCAGTCCAGTCTTCATCTTGGTTGTTCTCCCCCCATCCTCACTCTCTGACCTCTGGTGGGGCTCAGCCCCGCTGTTCTTCATGACTAAATCATGGACTAAATCAGGAAGTGCAGTACTTCTTGTGTTGGGAAGATGGCGATGAGTGATAGAGGGGGTGGGGACCCTCATCCTATAATCCCCTCATCACTGTCCCTCCTATAAAAGACAGTTCTGGTTGTTTCCTCACTCTCTGACTAAGGTCCATGAATAAAGAAATGACCTGGTAGGAGATCAGAGGAGACATTTCCTAGTTCCCTTGAGGGTGGAATTGTAAGCTCCTCAGAGACCAAGCTGCCTGATGTGGGCGGAGTCCTGGTTTGGGGGAACCAATCAGCTCCTGTCTAGTAATCCTCTTTGTCTTTGTATTTTAGGCCATGGCCAGGAGATGAGGAAAACCTCCGAGGATTGTCTCACTTTGTCTCCAGACTGGAAAGTAGAAGATGAGGACATCACACAGTATAGTCCAGGAGAAAACCCGGCTCCATCCAATGTCCATCCGACACCACCCAGTGTAGATGGACCATCAGAACCTCAGACAGTGCGGGACCGGGCCGGCCTTCCAATAGGGAAGAGCTTCTCCTGTACTGAGTGCGGGAAATGTTTCTGTTACAAATCCCATCTTAATGTACATAAAATATCTCACACAGGGAAGAAGCTGTTTTCCTGTCCTGAGTGCGAGAAATGTTTTTCATGCAAGTCTCATCTTTCCATACATCAGAGATCTCACACGGGGGAGAAGCCGTATTCCTGTCTTGAGTGCGGGAAATCTTTTTCTGATAAGTCCAATCTTTACACACATCAGAGATGTCACACAGGAGAGAAGCCATATTCCTGTCCTGAGTGTGGGAAATGTTTTTCACGGAAGTTCCATCTTTACACACATCAGAGATCTCACAAAGGAGAGAAGCCATATAGCTGTTCTGAGTGCGGGAAATGTTTTTCACAGAAGTCCAGTCTTTACAGACATCAGAGATCTCACACGGGGGAGAAGCCATATTCCTGTCCTGAGTGTGGGAAATCTTTTTCAGAGAAGGCCAGACTTTACAGACATCAAAGAACTCACACAGGGGAGAAGCCATATTCATGTCCTGAGTGTGGGAAATGTTTTTCACGGAATTCGCATCTTTCCAGACATCAGCGATCTCACACAGGGAGAAGCCACTTTCCTGTCCTGAGTGAGGGAAATGTTCCTCACTGAAGTCCTGTCTTCCTGTACATCAGGGGTCCTACACAACCCTGGAGGTGTATTAGTGCCTTGAGTGCGGGAAATGTCTTCTAGATGAATGTTGCTGGACATCCCAGCTGTCATGTGGGGAAGAAGCACACCCTGATATACACCTCAGATACACCTCATGGCTGATCTTCATCATGGAAGGAACAGTTGATAAGGAGATCAGAGGTCACCAAAGACATGGATGAAGTGTGGGACTGGGTTGGCCTTTGATGGCAGGAGAAGAGTAAAAATGGAGTCCTGCCCTGTGATTGGCTGAGTACATTTTGTGGTGGGAGATTTTACAAACACTTGGAGGTCTGTTTAAATAAATATTTCTACCTCCTGTATACCGGACACTCCCCCCCCCCCCCCTTCCTGCCCAGGCCGACTGGTAACTATCAGCGCTCTCACACTTTGAATGACAATTACACAGTCATGCAACATTGTACCCAAATTATAATTTTGTAATTTTTTTTCACACAAATTGATATTTATTTTGGTGGTATTTAAACACCACTTTTTACCATTTTTGCTTGTTTCTTGTTTTTACAAATAAATCATCTTTCCTTATAAATGTAGACAAAGGTGTATTCTGCGCCATTTCTTGGGTACAATAACCCCAATCAGTGTCTATGATTCAGTGTGTAGGAGAGTTATAGAGTCTACAAACTATGGGAGAGATGTCTGAAAATCCATCATGTCTGATGACGGCAGATCTCATTTCTGAGGACCAAAAACACCAGAACGGTACAAATTGTCAGAACTTTATCTGTGAGGAAATAATCCGTATACAATTCATGGAAACAGGCGGGATCTGGAATGAAGGAGATTCCCTACTAATTCTCACAAAGTAACCGACATCCCAGTTCTGTATTTGTGATAATTGGAAGATGAAATAAAACGCAATAATGTGCAAAAATATATATTTATTAATAATATAAATCAGTACAAAATGGGGATGAAATCTAATAGGTGATGATAAATAATAAACAATACAAGATAACAGTACAATGATCTAATCCACAATAATGGGGAGAAATACAAGCCAGCAATTACTTCCAAATATTAATGAATTACATCCAACTGTCTGGAAATGTGGTGTAAGAAATCAGTAACTCAGCAACATGTGACAACAGATATACAAACCCCCCCCGTGATCTCTCTACACCCAGATATTCAACGCTCAACGTGTACCTTGCCATGACTTGATCTGGAATCCCATACACAGGCCAATCCAATCCGCTTACAATCTGAGATGAAGATGTAATGTTACATGAAGTAGTCTACCTTGTCATATATATACTGTATATATCCAGCTAAACCATTTTGAGTCTAGACCTACTAGCCAGGCACAATCCTTACTCTCCACCAGTTGCCCCACCCAACCTTGCCCAGGTCCACCTCCAACCCCAGCCCATCCCCCAACCCTGTCCCTAGCCCTGCCCCCAACCACACCCCCTTAAAGCTTATGAAATTAAATTTTTCTTTAGAATAAAGAGTCCAAAATATAAAAAACTGCAATTATAACTTTATTATGTCAATTTAAACATCACAGCAATAGCTTAATAGCAATCGGGTGCAATCAAAACATCAAGTTTTACAGCTTTAAACCTGCAGTGAACATTTTGTATTTCTTTTGTTTATCTCCTGCATCTTTAGTAACTGCAGTAAAGTCTCTTTTAAAAGATGTAAGTTTAGTTTACAGAAGTATAGCATAAGAAAAAGTGCTTATTTTGATGCCAAAAACATGGAATAATAATTACTGTAAACACGTTGTATTTTTTATCTCCAGCAGAGACCTTAGAGAAGTGCGGCATTAAGAAAAAAGAAAAAAGTGCCTCTATTGATGGCCAAAAAACATAAATAACAATAGTAAACATTTTGCATTTTATATCTCCAGCATCTTATTAAAAGAGAGCTTAGAGAAGTAGTGCATTAAGAATAAACAAAGAAGTGCTTATTTAGATGCCAAAAAACATGGCATAACAATAGTAACCATTGTAACATAGAGCAGCCATGGTTTGTGTTGTACAGCAGGACCAAGACTTGTGTAATACCCTTTGTCTGATGCAAAATACCACTTTAATGGCTGTGTGTGGATTGCATTCTATTTCATGAAAAAAAAACACACCAAAAAATGATTTTTTTTTGGATGCCAAAAAGCAGTAGGAAGCCAGTTTCACATCAAGATTTGCTATGGTTTTCATTGTACAGCAGGACCAAGACTTGTGTAACGTCCCCTTTCTGATACAAAATACCACTCCAATGGCTGTGTGTGGATTGTAATCTTTTAGTGGTGGTCCATTAACAGCAATCATCAGAAGATCATCCAAAGTCTCCCGTGTCAGTGATGAACGATAGACCGTCTTTATTCTGATTTGGTAGCTATAGCCATGTTCACATGAGGCGGTTGTTGGGGAAGTACGGCACAGAAATTGAACAGAGGGAGTATGTTGCTGAATCTTTCTGCTGATTCAGTCTTTTCAGAGTCTCATTAAAAGAGTCCATTTTGAATGGAGAGTTTGAGGTCAGCCCACTCTGCTTCTAACAGCTCAATTTTGTCTTCAAACTGATTATCAAAAACATGTTTTGCAATTCTGCGCAACTCAGTCCATCCAAAGTTGGGGATGTGAGCTTTGTCTGGCCAAGACACGCTGTTCAATATATGGACAGATTGTACAATATCTGAGGAGAACGAGGAAAGCCTCAAAATGAAATCTCTTTCTGCTTTGGCCAATACAGATTGGCGTATAGACTGAAATTCTGTCACCACCTTGAAGGTTGGTCAGCTGCAGCCCATGTCGTTTTCCATCTTCTGTAAACTTACTAAGAAATTCAAGTTCATTTTTTCCTTTCCCATCAGAAAGATCCTGAAGAGTTTTAGCTGCTTGTTCTAGTTTGTTTTTTACCTGACAGATCATAAGTTCCTTGTTCTGAAGACTCTCTGACAAAGGTTTCAGCTTGCTAGAAAAATCGAATAGGAAATGTAAAAGTTTCACAAACGTCATCTGTTTCAGGTCTTTCAGGATGCCTTTAACTTTAGCAGATTCACATGATCCCTCAGATGATATCTGCTCAGAATGGCTCCCTACTGTCTTCCAGTGTTGCAGAAAAGCACGCAAGGCCTCGACTTTGCTGCATAACCAGCGCACTGTGTGTACATCTTTCATTTTCAAGATTTCCTAAAAGTGTCTGCGAGATCTTTACTGGTTGGCAACCCTTCTTGATCCACGTTACAAGGGTCAAGGTGCAGAGCTCATCCAGTCTTCCCAGAGGGAGCAGAGGATGAAACATCCTGAGGATGCCTTGAAATTGTGTAACACCTTTCCAGATACTGGGAGGTCACCATTTCCTGGACAACGTGTTTCTGAGGCTTCATTCTGTCAAAGGAAGAGCGGTGGAGAAGGCAGCCAGCTGACCGATGCCTTTAGACAGTTCTTTAGTCCTTAGCGCCCAGGGCTGTTAGGTTTAAGCACCTATCGGCAGGGTCTGCATCATATGGTGCAGGATTATCTAGGGGCAAGAACAGACTTGGAGACCTTTCCAACTGATCATCCACTGGGTTACTGGGTCTTGAGGATGGATCACTGGCCAGAACTTGCTCAATATGCCATCGAGCTACTGGCCTGTCCTGCATCCAGCGTGCTTTCCGAACGAACATTCAGTGCTGCTGGAGGTTTTGTGACGGATAAAAGTGTGTCTGTCCACAGACTCCGCTGACCAGCTGACATTTATCAACATGAATCAATCCTGGATAATTTTTCTATAATTTTTAACAGTTTTTAACTGCAGGGCCCATGACTGCACCCAGCAATAGTAACTGTGAGGGGACACAGTGTTCAGGCACCATCAACACTGAAGGCTACATTTTTCTACACCTGTATGAGAGGTGCATTACATATAATTAGAATTTTTAGAGCCGGGTCCAATCCTGCACTTGTCAAGAATAACTGAAGGGTTACGGTGTCAGTCCTGCTGCAGCAGGTTCTATACATTGTACAGATGTGCAACTTTGCACGTAGTTTAAGGGCCCCCCAGGCATGATATTTAAATGAATATTTTTTTTTTTACTTTAAGCAATGAAAAATAACTGCCCCTTTAAAAACTGTACTATTAGAATTTTTTTCCACTGATTCATGTCCATCAGGGCAGTACCCGAGTCCCCATACCACTTTTATTGCCAATACCTAGCATATCATCCTTCAAAATGGACACTTTGGAATTTTCAAGTTCGAGTCCCATAGGTTCGATGTCGGCAGCAAACTTTTGATCTGTTCGAATGTTCTACCATGAACTGAACCGGGGGGTGTTCAGCCCATCACTAGTGATAAACTAGAAGTGCAGAGAGAGAGCACATAGAGCAGATCACACAAAACCCGACATACGGGGTATATTGGGGAATGTGAGGACACAGTACAGATAACAAGACAAAGCACAACAAAATAGTCCACCAGGTAGCAATGTAATACCACATAGATAGTCCATGTAGGATGGCCAAGCAAAATGGAGAACCAGTACACCAGGCCACCGGACGGTATGGCAAGGGGAATGTACCCAGTCCACAGGGTGAATACAGCATAGCAGTGGTTAAGTCCAGCACACAAGGCAGGGATCTAGGCGGACCAGGGTAGGATGTAGCAAGGGTCAAATCCAGCTGATACAGCAGGGATCCGGGCAGACAAGTGGTTGAGTCCAGCACAGGGCAGGGATCTGGGCAGACAAGTGGTTGAGTCCAGCACAAGGCAGGGATCCGGGCAGACAAGTGGTTGAGTCCAGCACAAGGCAGGGATCCGGGCAGACAAGTGGTTGAGTCCAGCACAGGGCAGGGATCTGGGCAGACAAGTGGTTGAGTCCAGCACAGGGCAGCGATCTGGACAGACAAGGGGCTAAGTCAGCACAGTATAGGGAACTGGACAGACAAGTGGGGTGATTCAAGCACAGGGCAGAGACCAGGGCAGCATGGTATGGCACATCAAGGGTACAGACTGGCAAACTGCAGCAATTGGATCCAGCAGCCACTTAGTCCAGAGTCCAGGCACTATGAGGGATGAGCAGCAATAGACACAACATATGTTCAGGGACTCACCAGTCAACAGAAGTCCAGGCAGCATGGCAGGGAACAGGAGGTCTGGTGGGCAGAGGTTCTTCATATGCACATCACGGGTCCTCAGAAGGCTGCGTGTCCTGACCGTAGCATTCAGACCACACAGACAGACAATGCAAGAAGATCAGAGAGTAGAGCAGAGTCCCAGTGTCCAGGAAGCTATCTGTCTCAGCAACTCTGTGCACCAGGTAACCTCTTTCTAGGAAGACATGCAGCCCTCAGTCCTGTGTGTCCATCACAGAAGTAAACTCAGAAACGTCTGACCCTTTCTGCCAGCATAGGGTTATTATATTGTCCTTTGAACTCAGCCAAACCTTAAGCATCCAAACCTGCTGCTGGCCCATCTGGCTTTCTCCAGCTACAGGACACAATGCTGTCTGTGCTTCAACAAACAACACACAAAAAAATACTTCTGCCCTTTGTTACAACCCCTGCCCCTTCCAAACATGTACCAGCAAGAGGCCTCAACATGCCTCTGCAAGGTACATGTCCCAGTTCAGCAGCAAAACTACAAAAGTATCCATGGGATGGCTTTTCATCTGAGGGCCACATGGTTATTAAAGCTCTTTCCAGCAGGACATCACTTTGGGGTATGGAAGCGGTTGGCTTAGGGACACACTTGAAGTGCTGGGAGGATAATTTGATCCACTAACATTATATCTACAGAGAGACTCTGCTTTGGCTGTGGACAAACCGGTCACTGCCAGGCCAGCTGCCCTGTTAGAAAAAGACTCTGAGGTCCACCTCTCCCAAGCTGGTGCACTATGTGGATATGTACCAAGCTTCTGAAGAAATGCCACTCCAACCCCAGCCCTCTGGTCACCCTTGGACCACCCATGCTACGGATGTGGACAACCCAGGCATCTCCAGGCTAGATGCCCAAGGAACATCACCCTCCCCAGAATCAAAACACCTGCCCTGATCCCAGTGTAACTCTGGTGCCAGAAGGAAAGAGCCTTTCACCATCTTAAAGTGAATTGATGCTTCCAACAACAACTGGTGCCCTTCTAGGAGTTTATGGAGTCCAGCCACTTACCCCAAGATAAGGCAGCAGCAGTTACAGGAGCTCTGCATAGATGTACAAAAAGTCATTGGATTCTGTGATACAGGTGCTTTCCTGACCATCATTGATCCCTGTGAGGTGAATTCTACAGGGAATTACTTCTGTTGGGGTAATGGCAGGACTTTCTTTTGACATTCTCCAAGGGAATGACCTGTGAGAATTTAATAGTCTGTTTCTAAGGAGTGTGACCCAGAGTGCTAGGAGTAGAGCACAAGTCTGGGACAGGCTTGATGCAAGATGCAAATTCATCAAGGATCTACCCTGTTAACTATGTAAAGGTTCAGGTCAATCCCACCAATGCCCCAAGGTTTAGGGGAGGATCTCTTGGTTTGGAAAACAGGTGGAGACATTTATGGAAGAGCACCCCAGACTTGATGCTGTAGATGGGGACAGCAAGGTCACATGCAGGCTAATTGTCCCAAGAGTTGTAGGGAGATGTCCAACTTTACAGCCACGGCTGGAACACATCTCACAGCCGTCCTTCCGGGATGTCCGGAGTGCACTCCACTAGGTAAATGATAAGCTGACTTTGGCTTGCATGTGCGATAGCCCGTCGGAGGCCCATCTCCATGACTACTCCTGCGTGCCGCCGCCTCACTGCGCATGTGCGATAGCCCATCGGAGGCCCATCTCCATGACTACTCCAGCGTGCCGCCGCCTCACTGCGCATGTGCGATAGCCCATCGGAGGCCCATCTCCATGACTACTCCAGCGTGCCGCCGCCTCACTGCGCATGTGCGATAGCCCATCGGAGGCCCATCTCCATGACTACTCCAGCGTGCCGCCGCCTCACTGCGCATGTGCGATAGCCCATCGGAGGCCCATCTCCATGACTACTCCAGCGTGCCGCCGCCTCACTGCACATGTGCGATAGCCCATCGGAGGCCCATCTCCATGACTACTCCAGTGTGCCACCACCTCATTGCGCATACGCCCCCATAGCCACACACCTATTGGCGTGCATTCCAATTCACCTCCAGAAGCCATATTTGGCAATGGCAGCACTTGATCTCCCTCTGCTGCCAGTATAGTAACACTACTCATGATACTCCATACATCTAAAGACAAAGATCTGCCCAATGACCCCACTGACAGCCCACACAAAGCAAGGACATTCTGGCTGCCATTGAAATGTATGTGTATACCTACTTTGTGTTCACATTTATCTCCATGGAAAGAAGCCAACAATTGAGGACCAGCAGGCTTTTATCCAAAGGAATTATGGATTCAGTTCATTCATTTTTACTTTTTATACATTCTGCTGATCCAACAATATTATCCCCATGAACCCCAATGCAGCATTCCCAATATGTCATTATTTATTATATGGGGATATATATATATACACAGACTATATGACCTCCTCATGTATATATTACACTGCCCTGCGTTTCTTACAGCTTTAATGCCGGTGAATGTTTCTAATGTCTCTTACTATACCTCTTGATGTTTAATGTATTGTTGCTTGTGGAGCATGTTGTGATGTCACCTTTGTCCCGCCTCCTTTCCCAGGACTGCCCAACCCAAGTGGGAGGGTCCAACCTCTGTCCCAGGGTATATATAGAAGAGGGCTGTCATTGCCAAGTCAGCTCTGATGAAGAAGGGACTCGAAACGCGTCAGCCTGACTCTGAGAACCTTCCCTCGTGTTTAGACTCGGCTGGTCTCTGATTGGTCAAGTCTCATCAAGGACTTTACACGCTTGTTATACTTCTCTGTTTGTGAGGATATTTTCACATCCAATAAAATCACATTTTACTGAGGTAATGCACAAGGTTGGTGCGCTTTTTGTTTCACTTTACAGTATTGGTGGGGCTTCCCCAGCCTTGTTTAGAGTCGCACAACCTTTGATGCCTTGGTGGGGAAGTTCTTCAAGTTCCGGGTCCATCTATCCACCCTTGTTCTGGGCCATAGAGGGCAGGAGGGGTTGTTTTGTGTTTACACCCGCAGTACCATTCCTCCAGTCACTTTCCGGGTCGTTACCATCCCCCATTATTATCACTGTCCCAGCCCTTTCCATCTGTGGGAGGAGCTGAGTCTCTACCTCCTCATTAACACTGGGAGGCCTATAACAAACTCCAATGATGACCTTTGTAGTACCGCCCCCCATGTGCAGTTCCACCCCTAATACTTCAGCCTCATCACACTCTCCATCAACTAGGTCCTCTTTCACACTCGCTCTGAGATCACTTCTCACATAGAGACAGACTCCACCACCTTTCCTATTTCCCCCGTCTCTCCGAAAGAGAACCTAGCCAGGAATATGAATGGCCCAGTCATGTGAGGAATGAAGCCAAGATTCAGCAATACCAATTCAATCCTAGTTCTCTTCATGCACCAAACCTTCTTACTCACCTATTGTGCTGGGCACACTTCTGGCATTGGGGAACAAACACTTTCATTCACTGACACCTTGTTCATTCACTGACGCCTTGTCCATTCACTGACACCTTGTCCAATCACTGTCACCTTGTCCATTCACTGACACCTTGTCCATTCACTGACACCTTGTCCAATCACCGCCACCTTGTCCATTCACCACCACCTCGTCCATTCACCGACGCCTTGTTCATTCACCGACACCTTGTCCATTCACTGACACCTTGTTCACATGGATTTTGAGCATTTTTTATTTTCATACAAATGGTACCAATTCCACTGGTTTTTTGTAACACCAACAAGTACTGACCCCATCTGATCTGTCTACCCCGTTAAAACTGAATTCTCCCTCCCCCCTCCATCCTAGTTTATATACTCCTCCAGCCTTCCCATAAACCCCTCCCCCAGCACAGCAGACCCCCTTCCATTTATATGCAGACCATCTCTAGCATATACAGTGAAGGAAATGCATATTTGCTCCCCTGCTGATCCTGAATGTTCACCCCTCACACAGAAATGATCGGTCTAACAATGGAATGTTCGGTGTAACACTGAGAGACAGAATACAACAACAAATTCAGCAGAAATGCGTCTAACAAATGATGACTGATCTGCATATTCATGAGGGAAAGAAGGATTTGATCCCCTTCACAAAACATGACTTAGTACTTGGTGGCCAATCCCTTGTTGGCAATCAGGTCATATGTTTCCTGGAGTTGGCCCCCAGGTTTGCACACATCTCAGGAGGGATTTTGGCCCACTCCTCTTGGCAGATCCTCTCCAAGTCATTAAGGTTTGGTGGCTGATGTTTGGCAACTCAAACTTTCAGCTCCCTCCACAGATTTTCAATCGGATGAAGGTCTGGAGACTGGCTAGGCCACTCCAGGACCTTAATGTGCTTCTTCTTGAGCCGCTCCTTTGTTGCCTTGGCCGTGTGTTTTGGGTCATTGTCATGCTGGAACACCCATCCCCCACCCATTTTCAATGCCTTGGATGAGGGAAGAAGGTTCTCACCCAAGATTTGATGGTACATTGCCCCGTCCATCGTCCCTTTGATGCGGTGCAGTTGTTCTGTCCCCTTAGCAGAAAAACACCCCCAAAGCAGAATGTTTCCACCACCATGTTTCACAGTTGGGATGGTGTTCTTGGGCTCATAGGCAGCATTCCTCCTCCTCAAAACACGGCGAGTTGAGTTGATGCCAAACAGCTGGATTTTGGCCTCATCTGACCACAACACTTCCCACCAGTCCTCCTCTGCATCATTCAGATGTTCAGTGGCAGACTTCAGACGGGCCTGGACATGTGCTTTCTTGAGCAGAGGGACCTTGGGGCACTGCAGGATTTCAGTCCTTGTCGGCGTAGTGTGTTACCAATTGTTTTCTTGGTGACTGTGGTCCCAGCTGCCTGGAGATCATTGACAAGATCCTCACGTGTAGTTCTGGGATGATCCCTCACTGTTCTCATGATCATTGACACTCCACGAGGTGAGATCTTGCATGGTGCACCAGACCTAGGGAGACTGACACTTGTTTTGTGTTTCTTCCATTTGTGAATGATTGCACCAACTGTTGTCACCTTCTCACCAAGCTGCTTGGCCATAGTTTGGTAGCCCAGTCCAGCCTTGTGTAGGTCTACCATCTTGTCCCTGACATCCTTGGACAGCTCTTTGGTCTTTGCCATGGTGGAGAGTTTGGAATCTGATGGTTTGATTGCTCCTGAGGACAAGTGTCTTTTATACAGGTAACACAATGAGATTAGCAGAACTCCCTTTAAGAGACTGCTTCTAATCTCAGCTTGTTACCTGTATGAAAGACACCTGGGAGCCAGAAATCCTGCTGAATGATAGGGGATCAAATACTTCTTTACCTCATGAACATGCAGATCAGTCATCATTTGTTAGACGCATTTCTGCTGAATTTGTTGTTGTATTCTGTCTCTCAGTGTTACACTGAACATTCCATTGTTAGACCGATCATTTCTTTGTGAGGGGCGAACATTCCATTGTTAGACCGATCATTTCTGTGTGAGGGGCGAACATTCAACATCAGCAGGGGAGAAAATACACATTTCCTTCACTGTAGGCTGCACCCCAAAAGTCAGCCCAGTGCTCTAGGTCAGGACATTTTTATTCTTCTCCTGCAATCAATGGTCAACACGGTCCCACACTTCATCCATGTCTTTGGGGGCCTCTGATCTCCTTATGAACTGTTTCTTCCATGATGAAGATCAGCAATGGAATATATCTGATGTGTATATCAGGGTGTGCTTCTTCCCCACATGAGAGCTGGGATGTCCAGCAACATTCATCTAGAAGACATTTCCCGCACTCAAGGCACTAATATACCTCCAGGGTTTTGTGGGACCCCTGATGTACAGGAAGACAGGACTTCAGTGAGGAACATTTCCCTCACTCAGGACAGGAAAATGGCTTCTCCCCGTGTGTAATCTCTCATGTCTGTGAAGATTGGACTTATCTGAAAAACATTTTCCACACTCAGGACAGGAATACGGCTTCTCCCCCGTGTGAGATCTCTGATGTTTACGAAGACTGGACTTCTGTGAAAAACATTTCCCGCACTCAGGACAAAAATACGGCTTCTCCCCCGTGTGAGATCTCTGATGTTTATGAAGACTGGACTTCTCTGAAAAACATTGTCCGCACTCAAGACAGGAATATGGCTTCTCCCCCGTGTGAGATCTCTGATGTGTGTAAAGATTGGACTTCACTGAAAAACATCTCCAACACTCTGGACAGGAATATGACTTTTCCCCCGTGTGAGATCTCTGATGTGTGTGAAGATTGGACTTCCGTGAAAAACATTTCCCACACTCAGGACAGGAATATAGCTTTTCCCCCGTGTGAGATCTTTTATGCACATTAAGATCAGATTTAGATTGGAAACATTTCCCGCACTCAGTACAGGAGAAGCTCTTCCCTGTTGGAAGGCCAGCCCGGTCCCGCACAGTCTGAGGTTCCTCAGGATACGAGGAATCCGATGGTCCATCTACACTGGGTGGTGCTGGATAGACATTGGAGGGAGCCGGGTTTTCTCCTGGACTATACTGTGTGATGTCCTCATCTTCTACTTTCCAGTCTGGAGACAAAGTGAGACAATCCTCGGAGGTTTTCCTCATCTCCCGGCCATGGACTAAAATACAAAGACAAAGAGGATTACTAGACAGGAGCTGATTGGTTCCCCTAAACCAGGACTCCACCCACATCAGGCAGCTTGGTCTCTGAGGAGCTTACAATTCCACCCACAAGAGAACTAGGTAATGGCTCCTCTGATCTCCTACCAGGTCATTTCTTTATTCATGGACCTTAGTCAGAGAGTGAGGAAACAACCAGAACTGTCTTTTATAGGAGGGACAGTGATGAGGGGATTATAGGACGAGGGTCCCCATCCCCTCTATCACTCATCGCCATCTTCCCAACACAAGAAGTACTGCACTTCCTTATTTAGTCCATGATTTAGTCATGAAGAACAGCGGGGCTGAGCCCCACCAGAGGTCAGAGAGTGAGGATGGGGAGAGAACAACCAAGATGAAGACTGGACTGATCCTGAAGACCACCATCATTGGGGTATTGACTCCTCCCTCATTATCACTTTCTGTTTAAGGGTCCAAAGTTGGAGGATGTTATCACATTATTATCACCATGTAAAAGTCTGTGCTCCAATCACATCATCCGATATAAAATGTCCAGCTGGGAGGAAATGGGTGTAACATGAGAGAATCCATATTATGTGTATATATAGCAGTGGGGGGAGGGGGGAAAGCAGGAGTCTGGACTATGGAATGTACAACATGGAGTATATAGTGCAGGGGTCAGGAGTATATAATGTACAACATGGAGTATATAGTGCAGGGGTCAGGAGTATGTAATGTACAACATAGAGTATATAGTGCAGGGGTCAGGAGTATGTAATGTACAACATAGAGTATATAGTGCAGGGGTCAGGAGGATGTAATGTACAACATATAGTATATAGTGCAGGGGTCAGGAGTATGTAATGTACAACATAGAGTATATAGTGCAGGGGTCAGGAGTATGTAATGTACAACACGGAGTATATAGTGCAGGGGTCAGGCGTATGTAATGTATAACAGAGTATATAGTGCAGGGGTCAGGAGTACAGTTGCAAGAAAAAGTATGTGAACCCCTTGGGATTTCATGGAGTTTTGCATGAATTGGGCATAAAATGTGCTCTGAATGTCATCTAAGTCACAGCAATAGAAGAACACAGTCTGCTGAACATAATACTACACAAACATTAGATGTTGCCATGGTTTAATTGCACATAACATGTAAACATTCACAGTGCAGGGAGGAAAAAGTATGTGAACCTTTGGACTTAATAACTGGTTGACCCTCCTTTGCAGCAATAACCTCAACCAAACGTTTCCTGTAGTTGCAGATCAGACCTGCACAACGATCTGGAGTCATTTTGGACCACTCCTCTTCACAAAACTGTTTCAGTGTAGCAATATTCTTGGGGTGTCTGGTGTGAATCGCTCTCTTAAGGTCATGCCACAGCATTTCAATCGGGTTGAGGTCAGGACTCTGACTGGGCCACTCCAGAAGGCGTATTCTGTGCTGTTGCAGCCATTGTTTTGTTGAATTACTTGTATACTTTGGGTCATTGTCCTGTTGCATCACCCATCCTCTGCGGAGCTTCAGTTGGCGGACAGATGGTCGTACGTTTTCCTGCAAAATGTCTTGATAAACTCTGGAATTCATTTTCCCATCAATGACAACAATCTGTCCAGGCCCTGAGGCGGCAAAGCAGCCCCAAACCATGATGCTCCCTCCGCCATGTTTTACAGTGGGGATGAGGTTTTGATGTTGGTGTGCTTTTTCTCCACACATAGTGTTGTGTGTTCTTCCCAAACAACTCAATCTCGGTTTCATCTGTCCACAGTATATTTTGTCAGTAGTGCTGTGGAACATCCAGGTGCTCTTTTGCAAACTACAAACGTGCTGCAATATTCTTTTTAGACAGCAATGGCTTCCTCCGTGGTGTCCTCCCATGTACTCCATTCTTGTTTAATGTTTTCCTTATTGTAGATGTGTCAACAAAAATGTTAGCATGTGCCAGAGATTTCTGTAGGTCTTTAGCTGACACTCTGGGATTCATCTTTACCTCATGCAGCATTCTGCGCTGTGCTCTTGCAGTCATTTTTACAGGACGACCACGCCTAGGGAGAGTAGCAACAGTGCTAAACTTTCTCCATTTGTAGACAGTTTGTCTTACCGTGGACACATGAACATCAAGGCTTTTGGAGATACTTTTGTAACCCTTTCCAGCTTCATGCAAGTCAACAATTCTTGATGGTAGGTCTTCTGAGAGCTCTTTTCTGCGAGGCATGGTTCACATCAGACAGTGCTTCTTGAAACCAGTAAACCCAAAACACGTGTGTGTTTTTTAAGGGCAGGACAGCTGTCAGCAACACATCCAATATCATCACACTGATTGGAGTCAAGGTTGGCTCACTCCTGGCTCCAATTAGCTCTGGGAGAAGTCATTAAGCTAGGGCCTCACATACTTTTTCCTCCCTGCACTGTGAATGTTTACATGTTATGTGCAATTAAAACATGGCAACATCTAATGTTTGTGTAGTATTATGTTTAGCAGACTGTGTTCTTCTATTGTTGTGACTTAGATGACGTTCAGAGCACATTTTATGCCCAATTCATGCAAAACTCCACGAAATTCCAAGGGGTTCACATACTTTTTCTTGCAACTGTATGTAATGTATAACAGAGTATATAGTGCAGGGGTCAGGAGTATGTAATGTACAACATAGAGTATATAGTGCAGGGGTCAGGAGTATGAAATGTACAACATAGAGTATATAGTGCAGGGGTCAGGAGTATGTAATGTACAACATAGAGTATATAGTGCAGGGGTCAGGAGTATGTAATGTACAACATAGAGTATATAGTGCAGGGGTCAGGAGTATGTAATGTACAACACGGAGTATATAGTGCAGGGGTCAGGAGTATGTAATGTACAACATGGAGTATATAGTGCAGGGTCAGGAGTATGTAATGTACAACATGGAGTATATAGTGCAGGGTTCAGGAGTATGTAATGTACAACATGGAGTATATAGTGCAGGGTCAGGAGTATGTAATGTACAACATGGAGTATATAGTGTATTTAGTATTCATGACCCACCTGTGCTGATCTCTGTAGGAGTGTCCTCCTCTATAAATGTCCCCGTTATTCCATCCTCCTCCATAGACTGCTGATCATCCCTCACATACGCCTCTTCTTCTTCTGCTTTAATCTCAACTTTTATATCTATCAGATCTTCACCCTAAACCAAGAAAATTAGAAATTTCACATAATATATAAATATAAGCTAACATGAAAAATCCAAATATTATCTCCACAAGTCCATGTTCTAGATGCTCCATCCCACCAACCTTGTAATGGTGAGGGATGGTGTGATCTTCCTGTGTGGAATCCCGGGAATACAGAGGACGGGGACATCTCTCTGGTGGGTTCCTGTAGCTGGATGACTCCATCATGGTGTCCTGGTACAGATCTTTGTGTTCTTTTAGAAGCTCTGACTCCTCCATCCCCCCATCCTCATCCTCCTCCTCTTTTATCTCTTCTTTAACCTCAACTTTAGGATCTCTCAGGTTTCCACTCTGAATATATAATAAAAATGACATCAATGGTAACAATGCAGATAATGTACAGATCCTAATGATACTGATAATGATCAGTGATTGGAGAATGTCCCAGAATTCCCAGCATTGCTCACCTCTCCTGTCAGCAGCTCCATCATCTTCTTGGTGACTTCTAGAATCTTCTGCATGTTGTGTCTCTCAGGGTTTAGGGAGTCACATGGAGGCACTGTGATGGTCATATGATCACCTGACTTCAGAAGAGGAAATCTCTGTATTGAGGAACCAATAGGAATATCATGTTAGAATCCCAGAATCCTCCTCACCTCTCCGGTCAGGTCTGTGTTTATTAATAGAGATAAGAGTGATGTCATGTGACCTCCCAGAATCCTCCTCACCTCTCCGGTCAGGTGTGTGTATTATTAATAGAGATAAGAGTGATGTCATGTGACCTCCCAGAATCCTCCTCACCTCTCTGGTCAGGTCTGTGTTTTATTAATAGAGATAAGAGTGATGTCATGTGACCTCCCAGAATCCTCCTCACCTCTCCGGTCAGCAGGTAGATGATCTCCAGGGTGAGGTTTAGTATCTTCTCAGTCATGTGACTCCGGTCCTCCTCCATCCTCATTGGTGCCATCATGTGATCTATACAGGTCTCCTTGTAGACGGATAACTTTGGGAAATGAAAGTAAGAATGATTTGGATGGTATTGGTCACACAATAATAGGATGTGGATGTGAGGGGGGAATAGGAGGGTTGCTGGACATTGAAGAACTACTCCCCCCATGGGAAGACATTTTGTTTGGACTGTTTAGTGTTTACTACAATTTTGAGGTCCGGGGGCCCTTTTCTCTGTTGAGTTTGTTTGGTCTCCGAACTGGTTTTGATGAGCTTTAGATCTGCAGACAAGGAATGATAAATCTGATCCTTCCTATGACTAGTTTGCTCTGAGGCAGTGCTGTGAGGTCAATGTCGGCTCATCATGCAGGGATGTTCACTTTACATCACCCGACGCCCGGGACATGTAGTTCTGGGTGCCGGGCAAGTATTGTGTTTAATCTTTATCCCTGCTGTGGGCAAGCCTCAGGGCTCTCCTTTCAGGTGCCAGCCTCTGCCACCCCATCTGTGTGAACCTCCCCTGTACCTACTATGCTTCTCTGGCTCTGCTTGCCCATCTGTGGGCACAGTTCAGCGGGTGCCAGAGGGTAGAGGGGACAGATGTCAGGGCTCTGTCCTTGGCAGAGGTGTTAGGAGACCTGGCAACCCTGCCAGTACCTTGCATGGCCGCAGAAGTTCACATTGGCTCAAATTTGGTGGCAAACGACCTTTATAAGGAAGCCCTGCACTACTCTCAAGTGCTGGTTGATCTTTGGCTCCCCAGTACCTTGTTCCTGTTCTACTGTTATTTCCTGTTCCTGTGCTACTGTGATTTCCTGTTACCGACTCGGCTTGCTCCTGGACCTGTCTTCTCTGCTTAAACCCTGACTTGACCTCTGCTGGCTAACGGATATTCTCTCTTGCTCCTCTGTGCCTGACCTCGGTTATCCCATCTGACTATGTCTGTTCTGATCTCCACCCAGTACCAGACCTTGGCTTTCAACCGGCTATCCAGTAATCCAGTTCCCCGGAAGGGCTTTCATACCTCACACAGGCACCACCTGTCTGCAGACCTCATCTCAGTGCATCAGCTGTGCTCCTGGGTGGACCACCAATAAGCACTCCTACAGGTGACCTGTGCCACTTTGGTCCTGACTCCTTGCTGTCCCACTCTCAGGGGAGTCTGGAACTTAGCCGCAAGGGAAGCCCTCTCTCCATTGGCATCTCTCACCAGGTACGTGACAGTATCAATCAGCCAATATGTCTGAGGCCGAGAGAGGTGCTTCTGCATTAGAGGCCTTGTGCCAACAGATGACGGCACTTACGCAAGTGGTCATGGATCTGCAGGAGGAATATTTTCAGCTGGAGGGACATCTTCATTCGCTCACTACTGCTGCGACTTCTGCAGACCAGAATCCATTGCCTAGTCCTATCCCTACAGTGGCACCAGCCAGTTCGCTTTCCACTGTTACACCCGCTGTGGTACTACTCAGGGTTACCATTCCGGAACGCTTCCTGGGGACCGACG
This sequence comes from Staurois parvus, assembly GCF_062004578.1. NCBI lineage: Eukaryota > Metazoa > Chordata > Amphibia > Anura > Ranidae > Staurois > Staurois parvus. The sequence goes on along the minus strand of NW_028318645.1, from coordinate 23,013 downwards.
TAAATTCCGAGCCTTCAAGAATGCTTGTGAGTTGTATTTTGCACTGAAACCCAGGACCTTCTCACTTGAGACAGTTAAAGTGGGGTTCATCATTTCTGTCATATCTGACGAACCTCAATCATGGGCACACAGCTTACTGGAACAAAAAGAACCAGCGCTAAACTCAGTGATCACATTCGTTGAAGCCATGGCAGCTCTTTATGATGACCCCCAGAGGACCTCTACTGCTGAATCCACCCTTCATGCTCTACAACAAGGCCGACGGCATGTGGAGGACTACATTGTGGAATTCCGCAAATGGTCCGCCAATACCGGGTTGAATGACGCAGCCCTAAAATACCAGTTCCATCTAGGTCTGTCTGAGTCCCTCAAGGACGAATTAGCTAGGGTGGAGGCTCCCTCCTCCTTGGAGAATCTAATTCAACTCACTACCTAATTGGATCGACGGCTACAGGAGAGACATTCTGAACATACCCAGACCCTTTGCCAAGGGTTTTGCCAAGGGTTCCAAGACCAGTGGATTCTGTCCCTATTTCTCCGCCTATCAGCACTCCTGAAGTAAAACCCATGCAAATTGGCCTTCTCTGACCTGCCTTATCTCCAGAGGAAAGATTACGCAGACGGCAAGGCAACCTATGCCTTTACTGCGGGGCTGTCATGGATCCACACCGCACACACATGCCCACGGCGCCTAGCTAACTGAGGCATGCACGTCCGGCCGTGACTTGGGGTAAAGAGGGAATGAGGGGGTCTTACTTTGAGCATATAAGACTGGCCATGATACGCATTCACAGCCCGCACTGCATCTGGCCACTACTAGAGGGAGACTCCACTCCAATCCAGATGGCTGACCACACACAGGCAGATACAAATCTTATATACAATCTGGTGCAATCTAAGGGTTGGGGAGCAGTCTAGCAATTGGCACACACTTCTAGCATTCCTCCAGCTATCCTACAAGCTAGAACCCCGGTGTGAATGACGATTCCACTGTCCACACCCCCCCACACCAGTCACACAACAAACGGTAGCTTGCCACCATCCAACAGTTTGTTGGCAGACTGGTCTGCTGGGCCACCACACACACAGATCTCCGTCTGGCAGATCTGCTACTTTACAATCTGCATGCAATTTGCCAACACACAGTGCAATTGAATACAGATTGGCAATGAAGTTAGATCGAGCATATATAGACACTGTAATACAATAATCTCTCCGGAGATATGAGCCCGAGCTTAAGTATCCAGAAGTCACTTATTAACTTTATGATTTAATATCCCGAAAGTGAGCTGTGCATAGAATATGTACAAAGTATAAAAAGTTACAAATAATACAGAAAATACAAAAAGACACACAATTGGCTATTGACTATAAAATAAAAGGGAATAAAAGCAGAAATAAAACTTTTACTAAGAGTTATCCTGTGACTGGAGCAAGTTAGAGAATGTCCGTGATTCGCCAGTAAAATAGAAATGGCCCTCAATTTATTGAAATATGGACATAGGCTGGACATTAGCCCTTGGCCAATCAACCCTATACCAGCCCACAGGACGTTCTGGGTACTGAAGTACCCAAAGTCGATTGGACCAGGAACGGTTTGAATCACCAAGTCAGGGATAGAATTTCTGACACCGGCGCATCAATCTGATCGCGACAGTACCAATCACTGTTCAGCTGTTGCAATCAGGTGCCATATACCTGTTTTCTGCATTTCTCTGGGATTCTACAGAGGCTATAAATACAGTTTTACATGCAGATGTAGCTTACAGTGTGTCCAATCAGAAGGAAGTATTTTCATCTCTCTGCAACTAATATTGTATCTTTTATGAAAGAAGAAATATATTCCTCTGATCTGTGGATATAAATCACAGCTAGCAGACAAAGCGGAGCCCTCTCCTGGTCTCCTGCTGCTTCCCGAAGCCGAAATGGTTGGAGCTCTTCTTTTAGATTTCAAGAAGGTGGCAATCTCTGGCTACATAGGTGACAACGTTTTTTTGACATGCTCTGTCCTTTCAGATGCCAATTGGTGAACATATGTCTCTGACTGAATTCGGAACACTTATCTTTAATAACATGGACTGAAACTAAATTTACAATGACATATTTCTACTGATCACATCTCAACTACTCAAATCTTACATTTATGTCACAGGGCCATGGGCCATTTCTTATGCAACTGCCCAGTGTGACCAAGTAAGTCCAGCCAGCCTCATCCTTCATATCTCCAGTTATCCAGAACCTTAACCACCCATGTCATTCTACCCATGTCATTACAGGTGGCTGGAAAGGAAGTCAAGTTGTGGGCAATCATTGATTCTGGAGCCTGCAGTTTTTTCTTGGACATCAACCTTGCCCAGAACCTAGGTATTCCTCTTTGTCCTAAAAGACAAAGGCTTGATGTACTCCTAGCAGATGGCACCGCTCCGCTCCTAGCTCAGGACCCGTTACCCAAGAAACCATTCCCATCCTAGCCACAACTGACTCTGTCCATCAGGAATTCATCTGCTTTGACATCCTGAGATCTCTCATGTTTCCAGCCATCCTAGGAATACCTTGGTTGCAAGCTCACAATCCATAAATCAACTGGCTCAAGAAAGAAGTCACCTTCCCATCAAATTACTGTATTCAGCACTGTGGCACTCCCACACCCACCAATTTCCCTGTGTGCCTCTCAGTTCAGCCTACATCAGATGCCAGTCAATCCGTTCCCCCTGCCTACCACCATTTCCTTGATGTATTTGATAAAAAGAAAGCTGACACTTTACCATCTCATCAATCATATTATTGTCCTATTGAGCAGCCAACATTTGCCAACGTTTATCAGAAGTTCATCAAGGGCTTCTCAACCATTATAGCCCCCATTACCCAACTCACTCGCCAGCATACACATTTTCTCTGGAGCCAAGAAGCACAGACAGCCTTCGAGCAGTTAAAAAAGCAGTTCACTTCTGCTCCTGTATTACAACACCCAGAGCCAACACTTCCTTCATCCTGGAGGTAGAAGCATCGGAGGTGGCTACAGGAGCCAAGGCCCAAAAGCTCTGCTCCATCGGGTAGCGTTTTGCTCTAAGAAACTAAGCCAAGCTGAAAGGCACTACGACATAGGCAACAGGGAACTTTTGGAGATCAAAATGGCGTTCAAAGAATGGAGGTACCTTTTGGAAGGAGCTAGTCACTCAATCATGATCTTCACAGTTCATAAGAATCTAGAATATTTAAGATCTGCCAAGTGCCTAAGACCGCAGCAAACTAGATGGGTCCTATATTTCTCCATCTTCAATTTTCACATGACCTACCGCTCAGGATCCAAGAATGGGAAAGCAGATGCTCTATCACGTATGTTCCCAGATTCAGTTTAAACTTTGCCCCCGATACCATCCTGTCGGCCCAAAATTTTTTGTTGATTCAGCCCAGTCTGAAGCTTTTGATTGAACAGGCATCTGCACGGTGTACCGTACCTGAGCAGAACTCATTAAGAAGGCAGGATGGCTTTCTGTGGCACCAGGATAAGATCTTTGTACTCCAGGAGGTAAGATCCCAAGTTTTCAAGACATTCCACGACCATCAACTGGCTGAAAAACAATGGACCTGATCCAGCGATCATTTTGGTGGCCCAACTTATGTCAGGACTGCAGAACTTAAGTAAATCCTGCACAGTATGTCTACGTAGCAAGGGAGACAAAGCCAAGGCATGGGGGTTTCTGAGGCCCCAATCCATTCCTAATCGTCCCTGGGAAATTATCACAATGGACTTTATTGTACACTTGCCGCCCTCTGAGGGGTTTGCTACCATCCTAGTAGTGATAGATCGGCTATCCAAGATGGCCCACTTTCTGCCAATGATAGGAACTCCGTTGGCGCCTGAGACGGCACATATTTTTATTAAGGAAATCGTTAAGCTACACGAACTGCCCAGCAATATCGTGTCTGACCGAGGGGTTCAATTTACCTCCAGGTTCTGGAGAGCCTTATGTAAAACCCTGAAAGTGGAACTCTGCCTATCATCGGCCTACCACCCTCAAAGAAATGGCCAAACTGAACAAATTAACCAAATGTTAGAACAATATCTACGATGTCTCTCTGCCTTTTCCCAGGATGACTGGACATCTCTACTCCCATTAACAGAATTTGCATACAATAATTCTGTCCATTCCGCTACGAATCAGTCGCAATTTTGGGCTAATTACGGATTCCACCCTTCATGCCTGCCAGATACCATACTCGAAACCTCGGTACCTGCAGTTCAGGACAGAATCAGCAGGATACAGGACAACTATTGAGCTCTCCAGGAATCCGTACAAAGATTGCAAACTGACTACAAAAGATACTATGACAAGAAATGAGGGGAAATCCTTCTCTGCAGGTTGGAGACCAGGCTTGGTTATCAACAGCCAACCTAAAACTTCCTTGCCCATCGTGGAAGTTGGGACCAAGATACATTGGGCCCTTTCAGATCCAATGAGTAATCAATCCAGTGGCATATGAGCTATCTCTTCCCGAATCATATGGGATTCACCCAGTCTTCCATGTTTTTCTGCTCAAGACAGCAGTTCATGATCCATTTCCGGGAAGAGTAGAACCTCCTCCGCCACCAATAACAGTTGGGCAGGATGCAGAACACGAGACAGAATCAATCCTGGACTGCAAGAAGCGAGGAAGGCAGATTCAGTTCTTGATCAAATGGAAGGGGTAACTCCTGAAGAAGGCTCCTGGGAACCAAAGACAACATACATGCCCCAAGACTTCTCCAGGAGTTCTACTCCAAATATCCAGACAAGATGGCCCAAGTAGGCATCTGGAGGCTGCCCTTGGGGGGCACTGTCAGGGCTCTGTCCTCAGCAGAGGTGTTAGGAGACCTGACACCCCTCCAGTACCTTGCATGGCCACAGTTCACATTGGCTCAAATTTGGCAGCAAACGGCCTTTATAAGGAAGCCCTGCACTACTCTCAGGTGGTGGTTGATCTCTGGCTCCCCGGTACCTTGTTCCTGTGCTACTGTGAACTGCGATTTCCTGTTCCTGTGCTACTGTGATCTGTGATTTCCTGTTCCTGTGCTACTGTGATTTCCTGTTCCTGTGCTACTGTGATCTGTGATTTCCTGTTACCGACTCCGCTTGCTCCTGGACCTGTCTTCTCTGCTTAAACCCTGACCTGACCTCAGCTTGGCTAACGGATATTCTCTCTTGCTCCTCTGTGCATGACTTCGGCTTGGCTAACGGATATTCTCTCTCGCCCCTCTGTGTATGACCTTGGTTATCCCATCTGACTACGTCTCTTCTGATCTCCACCCAGTACCGGACCTTGGCTTTGAACCGGCTATCCAGTAATCCTCTGTTCCCCGGAAGGGCTTGCATACCTCGCACAGGCACCTCCTGTCTGCAGACCTCATCTCAGTGCATCAGTTGTGCTCCAGGGTGGACCACCAACAAGCACTCCTACAGGTGACCTGTGCCACTTTGGTCCTGACTCCTGCTGTCCCACTCTCAGGGGAGTCTGGAACTTAGCTGCAAGGGAAGCCCTCTCTCCATTGGCCTCTCACACCAGGTAAGTAACAACGGAGGAGAGCGGACAAGTTCACTCCCTTCTTGTCCTGACCCAGAAGTGATGTTATGACAGATTTCCCGTCCATCGAGGCCGGCAAAGAATGTAATGCGGTGCGATGTGCTCTACATTACATCCAATGGAGTACAGGGGAGACATTGGGGGTCTTTTAGACCCTGGATGACTCAATAAAGAGAACCTGTCATCAAAAGTCATCTCATAGAGGACTTTGTCCCCTTAAGTAAAAATGTTTTTTTAATTGTAAAGAATGAAAGTTACACCCAAGTACATAACTCCTCCCCCCCACCCCCACATATATGCACACCCAAACATAAGAGCACACGCTGGAGCGCCTACACGTGATAACATTGATTGTGATACACGTTACATATCGCCGGTCACACCAGAATGAGAGGATAATTCTAGGAGCAGACCTCCTCCGTACTCTATACTGATGACCTAGAAGGGGCTATAAATGTGTCCCCTATAGATAATACCGGGGACTAAAGGTTGTCACCATTTCAGCACACACAACTTAAGGTTTGACATGTTGGATATCTATTTACTCGCTGCAACCTCGGCTTTTATATTTTTACACATAAATGGGTCATTTACTGCTTTTTGTGCCCTGAAATCAGCTTAAGTGTATTTTTTAATGAAATTTGGCATTTCCTAGACTTTGTGATAATATTTTGTGACATAAAAAATTGGAACTGCCGCTATTTTATTCTCTAAAGTCTCTAATTTTAGAAAATCGATAGTTTGGGGGTTTTGTGTCATCTTCAGGCTAAAATAATTTTTTTAATGTGTGCAAAAAATGCAAAAACATCTCTAGGAGTGAAAGGCAGAAAGGATAATCAGGACACTCCCCTTTCCTGAGCAGCAGCCAATCGGTTCTCATTACACTGCAAGGTCTCTCCCCTCCATGCTAGTCCCCGGGTGCGGTGCTGGAGACAGGCGGGGGAGGGGAAGAGGAGATAAACAGCGCAATGTTACACATATTAAATGTTTTAGTCGCTATAAAGCCCCTTTCATGTTTAAACCCCCCGGACATTCCTAAAAGAGCCTCAGATTTATATACATTTTCTGTTACAAAGGAATGTTTCCTTCCTCCTGAGCAGCAATGTAAGGGGCTCTATGCTCCATACTCCTGACCCCGGCACTCCATCATTGTGTTGGCTGCATAGTGTAATGATTGCCCATTGGCTGCCTGTGTAGTGTCATCATTGCCCTTTGTAGGCCATGTATGGTCAGGATGGTCCTTGTCTTGTCTATTTATTGTCAGTGCTGTTTGTTTAGAGGACCATATTACTAGAATTTATCTCCACAATGAGGAGAATGTTCCGGCCCCGGAAGTGGGGGAATGTTCTGCCCCTGAAGGGGTTCATCTGGGTTCCCACACTATATATGTGTGTATCATCATCTGCTGGAGATAAAAGATGTCACAGTGACTATGGAGGAAGAGGACGGACATGACTATGGAGGAAGAGGACGGACGTGACGATGGAGGAAGAGGACGGACGTGACGATGGAGGAAGAGGACGGACGTGACTATGGAGAAAGAGGGCGGACGTGACTATGGAGGAAGAGGACGGACGTGACTATGGAGGAAGAGGATGGATGTGACTATGGAGGAAGAGGAAGGACGTGACTATGGAGGCAGAGAACGGACGTGACTATGGAGGAAGAGGACGGACGTGACTATGGAGGAAGAGGACGGACGTGACTATGGAGGAAGAGGACGGACGTGACTATGGAGGAAGAGGACGGACGTGACTATGGAGGAAGAGGACGGACATGACTATGGAGGAAGAGGATGGATATGACTATGGAGGAAAAGGACGGACGTGACTATGGAGGCAGAGGACAGACGTGACACTATGGAAGAAGAGGACGGGCGTGACTATGGAGGGAGAGGACGGACGTGACTATGGAAGAAGAGGACGGGCATGACTATGGAGGGAGAGGACGGACGTGACTATGGAGGAAGAGGACAGACGTGACACTATGGAAGAAGAGGACAGATGTGACTATGGAGGGAGAGGACGGACATGACTATGGAGGGAGAGGACTGGCATGACTATGGAGGGAGAGGGTGGAAGTGACTATGAAGGAAGAGGACGGGCATGACTATGGAGGGAGAGGACAGACGTGATTATGGAGGAAGAGGATGGACGTGACTATGGAGGAAGAGGACGGGATGACTATGGAGGGAGAGGGTGGAAGTGACTATGAAGGAAGAGGACGGGCATGACTATGGAGGGAGAGGACGGACGTGATTATGGAGGAAGAGGATGGACGTGACTATGGAGGAAGAGGGCGGAGATGACGGGGGGGTTACTGGGTGTAAATAGGAAATAACATCTTATTACCTCCTCTGCTGCCACTTCCACCAACGTCTCCTCTCTGCTTCCTGTCTGCGCCTGACATCACTTCCTGTCTGTGTCTGACATCACTTCCTGTCTGTGCCTGACATCACTTCCTGTCTGCATTCCATAGAGACTTCCTGTGTGAGTATAGGTGAGATCAGCACCTTGTGGAGTTCAGAGGAACTGCAGCCCCGAGATCCATCCCATAATCCCCCTTCCTGTATAATATGTACCTTACAGGGATACTACGGGAGATGAAACATTACTGAATAAAGGAAGAAGAAATAAATGTAACTCTTATGTAACCAACTGTTCAACAAACATCTCTTATTACATATAGAAAAGTCTTACAAACACAGAACACAAAATACAAATGTATAGCTAATGAGAGCGATCCCACCAAACCTGATCCTTCTGGGGGGGACAATGCAAAATATATATCAATCCACTCATAATGACATCATCTTCTGGGAGTGTCTGCACATCCATCCATTTCATACACATTTCATTGTCTCAGCGGATCTCCTGCAGCCTATTAGCGCCCATTTCCCTCTCTATGTCTCAGCAGATCTCCTGCAGCCTATTAGCTCCCATTTCCCTCTCTATGTCTCAGCTGATCTCCCGCAGCCTATTAGCTCCCATTTCCCTTTCTATGTCTCAGCGGATCTCCTGCAGCCTATTAGCTCCCATTTCCCTCTTTATGTCTCGGCAGATCTCCTGCAGCCTATTAGCTCCCATTTCCCTCTCTATGTCTCGGCAGATCTCCTGCAGCCTATTAGCTCCCATTTCCCTCTCTATGTCTCGGCAGATCTCCCGCAGCCTATTAGCACCCATTTCCCTCTTTATGTCTCGGCAGATCTCCCGCAGCCTATTAGCTCCCATTTCCCTTTCTATGTCTCGGCAGATCTCCCGCAGCCTATTAGCACCCATTTCCCTCTCTATGTCTCAGCTGATCTCCCGCAGCCTATTAGCTCCCATTTCCCTTTCTATGTCTCAGCGGATCTCCCGCAGCCTATTAGCTCCCATTTCCCTCTTTATGTCTCGGCAGATCTCCCGCAGCCTATTAGCTCCCATTTCCCTCTCTATGTCTCGGCAGATCTCCTGCAGCCTATTAGCTCCCATTTCCCTCTCTATGTCTCGGCAGATCTCCCGCAGCCTATTAGCACCCATTTCCCTCTTTATGTCTCGGCAGATCTCCCGCAGCCTATTAGCTCCCATTTCCCTTTCTATGTCTCGGCAGATCTCCCGCAGCCTATTAGCACCCATTTCCCTCTCTATGTCTCAGCTGATCTCCCGCAGCCTATTAGCTCCCATTTCCCTTTCTATGTCTCAGCGGATCTCCTGCAGCCTATTAGCTCCCATTTCCCTCTTTATGTCTCGGCAGATCTCCCGCAGCCTATTAGCTCCCATTTCCCTCTCTATGTCTCGGCAGATCTCCCGCAGCCTATTAGCTCCCATTTCCCTCTCTATGTCTCGGCAGATCTCCCGCAGCCTATTAGCTCCCATTTCCCTCTTTATGTCTCGGCAGATCTCCCGCAGCCTATTAGCTCCCATTTCCCTTTCTATGTCTCGGCAGATCTCCCGCAGCCTATTAGCTCCCATTTCCCTCTCTATGTCTCAGCAGATCTCCCGCAGCCTATTAGCACCCATTTCCCTCTCTATGTCTCAGCAGATCTCCCGCAGCCTATTAGCACCCATTTCCCTCTCTATGTCTCAGCAGATCTCCCGCAGCCTATTAGCACCCATTTCCCTCTCTATGTCTCAGCAGATCTCCCGCAGCCTATTAGCTCCCATTTCCCTCTCTATGTCTCAGCAGATCTCCCACAGCCTATTAGCACCCATTTCCCTCTCTATGTCTCAGCTGATCTCCTGCAGCCTATTAGCTCCCATTTCCCTCTCTATGTCTCGGCAGATCTCCTGCAGCCTATTAGCTCCCATTTCCCTCTCTATGTCTCGGCAGATCTCCCGCAGCCTATTAGCTCCCATTTCCCTCTTTATGTCTCGGCAGATCTCCCGCAGCCTATTAGCACCCATTTCCCTCTCTATGTCTCAGCAGATCTCCCACAGCCTATTAGCACCCATTTCCCTCTCTATGTCTCAGCTGATCTCCCGCAGCCTATTAGCTCCCATTTCCCTTTCTATGTCTCAGCAGATCTCCTGCAGCCTATTAGCACCCATTTCCCTCTCTATGTCTCAGCAGATCTCCCGCAGCCTATTAGCTCCCATTTCCCTTTCTATGTGTCTGTACTCTGTGGGGGCGGGACTTGGGAGAATAAGACTCTGTGGGGGCGGGACTTGGTGAGCAGTACTCTGTGGGGGCAGGACTTGGTGATCAGTAATCTGGGGGGTGGGATTATGATTAGATTTACTATTCCATTCATTTTCTGCTCATATAAAGATGGAATTCAGATATAAAGACGGGAAGTATGAAGCAGAGAAATGAATAGACCTCCCAGCAATGTTATTACCAGGCTGCAGCTAGGGGGAGCTCTAATGTCACCCCAGCAGAGGGATCCCATCTAGCCCACATTAACCCTCTCACTGCCAGAGCTGGTTTTGCAGTGTGTAGGAGTCTGGGATGCGTTTTGTTGAGGTGGGGGAAGGGTTATGAATGGGTTCCATTCTCACTGTAGAATGTGCTGCAACAGAAGTGACATGAAGGCTCCTCCCACACTGATCACGGGACACGTATGACTTTTTGCTGCATTTCTGCCATGTTTTTACCGTGTTTGCATTGCACTTCTTAAAGATCATGTGACTCAAAATCCGCACCAAACCCTCACCGTGGGGGCATTGTTGGTTTGTTCTGCGGCGGTTTCCATTGATTTCAATGGGGAGGGGCGTTCTTGGAGCGTTTTTTTATCACCCTGAACCTGCACTAAAGATGCGACAAACAGGACTTTGAAAAACGCAGCGGCCCCGCATCGGCTGAGTGTGAAGAGTTCCAGGAATACACGGTCACATGATGTTCTTCTACTAACACAAACCTGGGAGAACACCGGATAGGGTGACAGCAGAGTGACCGATAATGACACACATTGAGCTGCCGATAAAACTTCATTTCCAGAGTCCCCCCACAATACAGGAGGGGGCGCTATGTACTGTGGGGTCTGGGGGAAGGAATCCGGGAGGGAAATGTCATCTGCAGAACATTTCATACTCTGCTCTAGATTTATAAATGTCAGCGACGTGCGATGATTGACACCCCCTTACCCAGATAATGGGGACTTGTAATCTGACAGATTCACACAGGAATTGTTCATTGCTGAAGGAGCCCCGAGAAACCTTTGGAGGAACCCTGACTGAGGAAGGCTGGACTAGGCAGTCATATATTTCTGTCCCCCTTGGTGGGAGTGGAGGTGACCCCTCTATAAGGATCTACAGTCCATACACACCCAGCACAAGGCCGGGGTCACACTACCAGACGCTTCTCGGGGCTGCAGTTCCTCTGAGCTCCACAAGGTGGGGATCTCACTACTACCCAGACAGGAAGTCTCTATGGAAGACAGACAGGAAGTGATGTCAGTGACAGACAGGAAGTGATGTCAGTGACAGACAGGAAGTGATGTCAGGTACAGACAGGAAGTTCCGTGTGAGAAGTGAGGCAAGAGGAAGCAGAGAGGAGACGTTGGTGGAAGTGGCAGCAGAGGAGGTAATAAGATGTTATTATTATTATTATTATTATTATACAGGATTTATGGCGCCAACAGTTTGCTCAGCACTTTACAATATAATGGGAGACAATACAGATCAATACAAGAGGGATAGGAGGGCCTGCTCCTTGGAGCTTACAATCTAAGAGATTTCCTATTTGCACCCAGTAACCCCCCCATCATGTCCATCCTCTTCCTCCATAGTCATGTCCATCCTCTTCCTCTATAGTCATGTCTGTCCTCTTCCTCCATAGTCACGTTCGTCCTCTTCCTCCATAGTCATGTCCGTCCTCCATAGTCACTGTGACGTCTTTTATCTCCAGCAGATGATGATACACACATATATAGTGTGGGAACCCAGATTAACCCCTTCAGGGGCAGAACATTCCCCCACTTCCGGGGCCGGAACATTCCCCTCATTGTGGAGAGGTGTCACCTTCTCACCTCATCAGTCTATACTAACGGATTATACCACTTTTATTAGTTGCGGGGAATGGAGAATCCTAAAATATCACACTGACCTCACAGCTCCTCCTCCCAATGTTCTTCCATCCAGAGTCTATATGTCCTATGACATCACACTGACCTCACAACTCCTCCTCCCAATGTCCCTCCATCCAGAGTCAGAGAATCCTATGACATCACACTGACCTCACAGCTCCTCCTCCCAATGTCCCTCCAACCAGAGTCAGAGAATCCTATGACATCACACTGACCTCACAGCTCCTCCTCCCAATTTCCCTCCATCCAGAGTCTATATGTCCTATGACATCACACTGACCTCACAGCTCCTCCCAATGTCCCTCCATCCAGAGTCAGAGAATCCTATGACATCACACTGACCTCACAGCCCCTCCTCCTAATGTCCCTCCATCTAGAGAATCCTATGACATCACACTGACCTCACAGCTCCTCCTCCCCCCGACGTCCCTCCATCCAGAGTCAGAGAATCCTATGACATCACACTGACCTCACAGCTCCTCCTCCCAATGTCCTTCCATCCAGAGTCAGAGAATCCTATGACATCACAGTGACCTCACAGCTCCTCCTCCTAATTTCCCTTTAGGAATGACCGATAAAATGACATCATATAGCGGGGTCTCCAAACTTTGTAAACAAAGGGCCAGTTTACTGTCTTCAGACTTCAGGGGGTCTGACTGTGGACAGTGATAGTAGAAAACATCCTGGCATCAGTGGGAGTAAACAGTGTCCCATCATTGGTGTCATTGGGGGACTAGTGACCTGTGGTTGATGTCAGTGGAAGGAATAGTGCCCCAGCGATGGTATTGGTGGGGGGGATAGTGATCTATTGTTGGTGTAACAGTCAGAAATGATGCCCCATCATTGGTGTCAATGGGGGAATAGTGCCCCAGGGGCTAGATAAAGGCAAGCAAAGGGCTGTTTCCGGCCCTCGGCTGCAGTTTCAAGCCGTGTTCATTTTGTTGACTAAACTATTTGAGTCGACTAAAATACGACTAAAACTAAAATAATTCAGATGACTAAAATGTATTGTAGACCAAAGACTGACAAATCCTAAATCGAAGTTTGGCATCAAAACTGGTTTGTAGGTAACTGGCATCAGGGACAGGAGAGCTAGAAAAGGACATAAATGAAGATCTATGGGAAAGGATGGAACTGAAGGCTAACATAGCAGAAACAACAAGACTGGATGGCCCCGTGGGGTTACCATGGACACTGTGACATCACCATCACTGACATGTAACATGGAACAGATGGAATTAAAAATGTATTAGACATAAAGGAATGATCTCCTAGATTGTCAGCTCTAACAAGCCGGCCCTCTGCTTCCTCTGCTACCAAATTGTATTGTAACTGTAATGTCTGCCTTCATTTTGTACAGCGCTGAGCACACTGTTGGTGCCATATAAATCCTGTATAATAATTTGGCTCCTTTCTTCTTATTCTATGGTATTAGGATGTGGGGGACCCTTGGCATCCTCATAAGCAAATCAGAACTGTAGATCCTGCGTTGTGTTATGACGTCAGAATTCCTTTTCCCTGCGTAGTGTGGGGGTCCTGTGGGGGGGAATTATACCTCAGCCTGAAGTGGGGCTTTAATAAAATGGAGACCTGAATGGAGAGGTGAGGAGGATTCTGGGAATATCATTTGATGTGACTATTTGTGTTCAGATGTAGAGTTTTCCTCCTGTGAAGTCTGGAGATCATATGACATCACATTGCCTCCACCTCCCTCCCTGATAGAAGAGAGAAAGAAGAAGAAGATTCTAGAAGTCACCAGAGAGATCACTGAGCTGCTGACAGGAGAGGTGAGCGGTGCCGGGAATTCTGGGACATTCTCCAGTAACAGACAAGGGATGTGTCTGGATGGTGACTGTATCATTGTGTGTGTCAGGTTCCTATAAGGTGTCAGGGTGTCACTGTCTATTTCTCCATGGAGGAGTGGGAGTATTTAGAAGGACACAAGGATCTCTGCAAGGACGTCATGATGGACAATCAGCCGCCCCTCACATCACCGGGTAAGAGGAGACTTTATTGTAAAGGAGAGAGCAGTACGGAGGATCCACCTAGATCCCCCATCATCTGATAAACACATAGAAACAATGGATTCAGTCAGTGTGTGTGTTTCCTACAGATGGATCCAGTCATGGGAACCCACCAGAGAGATGTCCCCGTCCTCTGTATTCCCGGGATTCCACACAGGAAGGTCACACCATCCCTCACCATCATCAGGTAGATGATGACAATTATTGGTAGTTGTGATTTATACACAGCATGTTTGTTACAATGAATGTTTTATTATATCTTTCAGAGTGGAATCCTCGGGGATGATAATATTGATGGTAAAGAAGAGTATAAAGAGGAGGATGAGGAGTATGGAGTGATGGAGGAGTTTTCAGAAGGACACAAGGATATGATGGAGCCACCTAATACCAGGAACCCACCAGAGAGATGTCCCCATCCTCTGTATTCCCGGGATTCCACACAGGAAGATCACACCATCCCTCACTATTACAAGGTTGGTAGGATGGAGCATCTAGAACATGGACTTGTGGAGACAATGTGTGGATGTTTAAGTGACCTTACATTTTACAGATGATATTCTCTCTCATTTCCTTGATTTAGAGTGGAGATCCAATCGATATAGAATTTGAGGTGAAAGCAGAAGAAGAAGAGGCGTATGTGAGGGATGATCAGCAGTCTATGGAGGAGGATGGAATAACGGGGACATTTATAGAGGAGGACACTCCTACAGAGATCAGCACAGGTGGGTCATGAACACTAAATCCATTCCTCCACCCATACTGCTCACTGATTGGTCCAGAGTAGGGCGGGGACTGGGTGATATCAGCCTGTAATCCCCTGGTCACTTTCCTGAGCTGTGTTCCCCGTCCTGTATTCCTGGATTTCTCTTCCAGGGGACCTTCTCTGTTATCTGCTGGCTGTGCCGGGTGGAGGGATATGTCTGTAGTGTCTCAGACCCAAGTCACTGAGTGCAGTCTCAGGAGATGGGAGGCAGCGGTTTGGGACCTACATAGTTACATAGTTAGTCTGGCTGAAAAAAGACATCCATCTAGTTGTACCATTAAAAATAAAAGTTATAATCCGACACCCACAGCTGATCCACCAGAAGGCAAAAACCCAGCAAAGCACGATCCAATCTGCTCCTGCAGGGGAAAAAATTCCTTCCTGACCCCCCGAGAGGCAATCGGATATTCCCTGGATCAACTTTCCCTATAAATGTTATATCCAGTTATATTCTGTGTATCCAAGAAAGAATCCAGGACTTTCCTACAGCAACCCCCCCTTATGTATTATACATGGAGATCATATCCCCCCTTATGTATTATACATGGAGATCATATCCCCCCTTATGTATTATACATGGAGATCATATCCCCCCTTATGTATTATACATGGAGATCATATCCCCCCTTATGTAATATACATGGAGATCATATCCCCCCTTATGTATTATACATGGAGATCATACCCCCCTTATGTATTATACATGGAGATCATATCCCCCCTTATGTATTATACATGGAGATCATATCCCCCCCTTATGTATTATACATGGAGATCATATCCCCCCTTATGTATTATACATGAAGATCATATCCCCCCTTATGTATTATACATGGAGATCATATCCCCCTTATGTATTATACATGGTGATCATATCCCCCCTTATGTATTATACATGGAGATCATATCCCCCCTTATGTATTATACATGGAGATCATATCCCCCCTTATGTATTATACATGGAGATCATATCCCCCTTATGTATTATACATGGAGATCATATCCCCCCCTTATGTATTATACATGGAGATCATATCCCCCTTTATGTATTATACATGGAGATCATATCCCCCCTTATGTATTATACATGGAGATCATATCCCCCCTTATGTATTATACATGGAGATCATATCCCCCTTTATGTATTATACATGGAGATCATATCCCCCCTTATGTATTATACATGGAGATCATATCCCCCTTATGTATTATACATGGAGATCATATCCCCCCTTATGTATTATACATGGAGATCATATCCCCCCCTTATGCATTATACATGGAGATCATATCCCCCTTATGTATTATAGACGGAGATCATATCCCCCCTTATGTATTATACACGGAGATCATATCCCCCTTATGTATTATACACGGAGATCATATCCCCCCTTATGTATTATACACGGAGATCATATCCCCCCTTATGTATTATACACGGAGATCATATCCCCCCTCATGTATTATACACGGAGATCATATCCCCCCTTATGTATTATACATGGAGATCATATCCCCCCTCATGTATTATACACGGAGATCATATCCCCCCCTTATGTATTATACATGGTGATCATATCCCCCTTATGTATTATACATGGAGATCATATCCCCCCTCATGTATTATACATGGAGATCATATCCCCCCCTTATGTATTATACATGGAGATCATTTCCCCCCCTTATGTATTATACATGGAGATCATATCCCCCCTTATGTATTATACATGGAGATCATATCCCCCCTTATGTATTATACATGGTGATCATATCCCCCTTATGTATTATACATGGAGATCATATCCCCCTTATGTATTATACATCGAGATCATATCCCCCTTATGTATTATACATGGTGATCATATCCCCCTTATGTATTATACATGGAGATCATATCCCCCCTTATGTATTAT
The DNA here is from genome assembly GCF_062004578.1 of Staurois parvus. Taxonomy (NCBI): domain Eukaryota; kingdom Metazoa; phylum Chordata; class Amphibia; order Anura; family Ranidae; genus Staurois; species Staurois parvus. The sequence goes on along the minus strand of NW_028318645.1, from coordinate 6,249 downwards.
ACATGGAGATCATATCCCCCCTTATGTATTATACATGGAGATCATATCCCCCCCTTATGTATTATACATGGAGATCATATCCCCCCTTATGTATTATACATGGTGATCATATCCCCCTTATGTATTATACATGGAGATCATATCCCCCTTATGTATTGTACATGGAGATCATATCCCCCCCTTATGTATTATACATGGAGATCATATCCCCCCTTATGTATTATACATGGAGATCATATCCCCCCTTATGTATTATACATGGAGATCATATCCCCCCCTTATGTATTATACATGGAGATCATACCCCCCCTTATGTATTATACATGAAGATCATATCCCCCTTATGTATTATACATGGAGATCATATCCCCCCCTTATGTATTATACATGGAGCTCATATCCCCCCCTTATGTATTATACATGGAGACCATATCCCCCCCTTATGTATTATACATGGAGATCATACCCCCCCTTATGTATTATACATGGAGATCATATCCCCCTTATGTATTATACATGGAGATCATATCCCCCTTATGTATTATACATGGAGATCATATCGCCCCCTTATGTATAATACATGGAGATCATATCCCCCCCTTATGTATTATACATGGAGATCATATCGCCCCCTTATGTATTATACATGGAGATCATATCCCCCCCTTATGTATTATACATGGAGATCATATCGCCCCCTTATGTATTATACATGGAGATCATATCCCCCCTTATGTATTATACATGGAGATCATATCCCCCCCTATGTATTATACACGGAGATCATATCCCCCCTTATGTATTATACACGGAGATCATATCCCCCTTATGTATTATACACGGAGATCATATCCCCCCTTATGTATTATACACGGAGATCATATCCCCCCTTATGTATTATACACGGAGATCATATCCCCCCTCATGTATTATACACGGAGATCATATCCCCCCTTATGTATTATACATGGAGATCATATCCCCCCTCATGTATTATACACGGAGATCATATCCCCCCCTTATGTATTATACATGGAGATCATATCCCCCTTATGTATTATACATGGTGATCATATCCCCCTTATGTATTATACATGGAGATCATATCCCCCTTATGTATTATACATCGAGATCATATCCCCCCTTATGTATTATACATGGAGATCATTTCCCCCCCTTATGTATTATACATGGTGATCATATCCCCCTTATGTATTATACATGGAGATCATATCCCCCTTATGTATTATACATCGAGATCATATCCCCCTTATGTATTATACATGGTGATCATATCCCCCTTATGTATTATACATGGAGATCATATCCCCCTTATGTATTATACATGGTGATCATATCCTCCTTATGTATTATACATGGAGATCATATCCCCCTTATGTATTGTACATGGAGATCATATCCCCCCCTTATGTATTATACATGGAGATCATATCCCCCCTTATGTATTATACATGGAGATCATATCCCCCCTTATGTATTATACATGGAGATCATATCCCCCCCTTATGTATTATACATGGAGATCATACCCCCCCTTATGTATTATACATGAAGATCATATCCCCCTTATGTATTATACATGGAGATCATATCCCCCCCTTATGTATTATACATGGAGCTCATATCCCCCCCTTATGTATTATACATGGAGACCATATCCCCCCCTTATGTATTATACATGGAGATCATACCCCCCCTTATGTATTATACATGGAGATCATATCCCCCTTATGTATTATACATGGAGATCATATCCCCCTTATGTATTATACATGGAGATCATATCGCCCCCTTATGTATAATACATGGAGATCATATCCCCCCCTTATGTATTATACATGGAGATCATATCGCCTCCTTATGTATTATACATGGAGATCATATCCCCCCCTTATGTATTATACATGGAGATCATATCGCCTCCTTATGTATTATACATGGAGATCATATCCCCCCTTATGTATTATACATGGAGATCATATCCCCCCTTATGTATTATACATGGAGATCATATCCCCCCTTATGTATTATACATGGAGATCATATCCCCCCTTATGTATTATACATGGAGATCATATCCCCCCTTATGTATTATACATGGAGATCATATCCCCCCTTATGTATTATACATGGAGATTATGTATTATACATGGTGATCATATCCCCCTTATGTATTATGCACGGAGATCATATCCCCCTTATGTATTATACACGGAGATCATATCCCCCCTTATGTATTATACACGGAGATCATATCCCCCTTATGTATTATACACGGAGATCATATCCCCCTTATGTATTATACACGGAGATCATATCCCCCCTTATGTATTATACACGGAGATCATATCCCCCCTCATGTATTATACACGGAGATCATATCCCCCCTTATGTATTATACACGGAGATCATATCCCCCCTCATGTATTATACACGGAGATCATATCCCCCCTTATGTATTATACACGGAGATCATATCCCCCCTCATGTATTATACACGGAGATCATATCCCCCCCTTATGTATTATACATGGAGATCATATCCCCCCTTATGTATTATACATGGAGATCATATCCCCCCTCATGTATTATACATGGAGATCATATCCCCCCTTATGTATTATACATGGAGATCATATCCCCCCTTATGTATTATACATGGAGATCATATCCCCCCCTTATGTATTATACATGGAGATCATATCCCCCCCTTATGTATTATACATGGAGATCATATCCCCCCCTTATGTATTATACATGGTGATCATATCCCCCTTATGTATTATACATGGAGATCATATCCCCCCTCATGTATTATACATGGAGATCATATCCCCCCTTATGTATTATACATGGAGATCATATCCCCCCTTATGTATTATACACGGAGATCATATCCCCCCTTATGTATTATACATGGAGATCATATCCCCCCTTATGTATTATACACGGAGATCATATCCCCCCTCATGTATTATACACGGAGATCATATCCCCCCTTATGTATTATACACGGAGATCATATCCCCCCTCATGTATTATACACGGAGATCATATCCCCCCCTTATGTATTATACATGGTGATCATATCCCCCTTATGTATTATACATGGAGATCATATCCCCCCTCATGTATTATACATGGAGATCATATCCCCCCTTATGTATTATACATGGAGATCATATCCCCCCTTATGTATTATACATGGAGATCATATCCCCCCCTTATGTATTATACATGGAGATCATATCCCCCCCTTATGTATTATACATGGAGATCATATCCCCCCCTTATGTATTATACATGGTGATCATATCCCCCTTATGTATTATACATGGAGATCATATCCCCCCTTATGTATTATACATGGAGATCATATCCCCCTTATGTATTATACATGGAGATCATATCCCCCTTATGTATTGTACATGGAGATCATATACCCCCCTTATGTATTATACATGGAGATCATATCCCCCCTTATGTATTATACATGGAGATCATATCCCCCCTTATGTATTATACATGGAGATCATATCCCCCCCTTATGTATTATACATGGAGATCATACCCCCCCCCCCCCCTTATGTATTATACATGAAGATCATATCCCCCCTTATGTATTATACATGGAGATCATATCCCCCCCTTATGTATTATACATGGAGCTCATATCCCCCCCTTATGTATTATACATGGAGATCATATCCCCCTTATGTATTATACATGGAGATCATATCCCCCCTTATGTATTATACATGGAGATCATATCCCCCCTTATGTATTATACATGAAGATCATATCTCCCCTTATGTATTATACATGGAGATCATATCCCCCCCTTATGTATTATACATGGAGATCATACCCCCCCCTTATGTATTATACATGGAGATCATATCCCCCTTATGTATTATACATGGAGATCATATCCCCCTTATGTATTATACATGGAGATCATATCGCCCCCTTATGTATTATACATGGAGATCATATCCCCCCCTTATGTATTATACATGGAGATCATATCCCCCCTTATGTATTATACATGGAGATTATACCCCCCCTTATGTATTATACATGGAGATCATATCCCCCTTATGTATTATACATGGAGATCATATCCCCCCTTATGTATTATACATGGAGATCATATCCCCCTTATGTATTATACATGGAGATCATATCCCCTCTTATGTATTATACATGGAGAACATATCCCCCCTTATGTATTATACATGGAGATCATATCCCCCTTATGTATTATACATGGAGATCATATCTCCCCCCTTATGTATTATACATGGAGATCATATCCCCCCTTATGTATTATACATGGAGATCATATCCCCCTTATGTTTTATACATGGAGATCATATCCCCCCTTATGTATTATACATGGAGATCATATCCCCCCTTATGTATTATACATGGAGATCATATCCCCCCTTATGTATTATACATGGAGATCATATCCCCCCTTATGTATTATACATGGAGATCATATCCCCCCTTATGTATTATACATGGAGATCATACCCCCCTTATGTATTATACATGGAGATCATATCCCCCCTTATGTATTATACATGGAGATCATATCCCCCCCTTATGTATTATACATGGAGATCATATCCCCCCTTATGTATTATACATGAAGATCATATCCCCCCTTATGTATTATACATGGAGATCATATCCCCCTTATGTATTATACATGGTGATCATATCCCCCCTTATGTATTATACATGGAGATCATATCCCCCCTTATGTATTATACATGGAGATCATATCCCCCCTTATGTATTATACATGGAGATCATATCCCCCTTATGTATTATACATGGAGATCATATCCCCCCCTTATGTATTATACATGGAGATCATATCCCCCTTTATGTATTATACATGGAGATCATATCCCCACCCCTTATGTATTATACATGGAGATCATATCCCCCCCTTATGCATTATACATGGAGATCATATCCCCCTTATGTATTATACATGGAGATCATATCCCCCCCTTATGTATTATACATGGGGATCATATCCCCCCTTATGTATTATACATGGAGATCATATCCCCCCTTATGTATTATACATGGAGATCATATCCCCCCTTATGTATTATACATGGAGATAATATCCCCCCCTTATGTATTATACATGGAGATCATATCCCCCTTATGTATTATACATGGAGATCATATCCCCCTTATGTATTATACATGGAGATCATATCCCCCTTATGTATTATACATGGAGATCATATCCCCCTTATGTATTATACATGGAGATCATATCCCCCTTATGTATTATACATGGAGATCATATCCCCTTTATGTATTATGCATGGAGATCATATCCCCCCTTATGTATTATACATGGTGATCATATCCCCCCCTTATGTATTATGCATGGAGATCATATCCCCCCTATGTATTATACACGGAGATCATATCCCCCCTTATGTATTATACACGGAGATCATATCCCCCTTATGTATTATACACGGAGATCATATCCCCCCTTATGTATTATACACGGAGATCATATCCCCCCTTATGTATTATACACGGAGATCATATCCCCCCTCATGTATTATACACGGAGATCATATCCCCCCTTATGTATTATACATGGAGATCATATCCCCCCTCATGTATTATACACGGAGATCATATCCCCCCCTTATGTATTATACATGGTGATCATATCCCCCTTATGTATTATACATGGAGATCATATCCCCCCTCATGTATTATACATGGAGATCATATCCCCCCCTTATGTATTATACATGGAGATCATTTCCCCCCCTTATGTATTATACATGGTGATCATATCCCCCTTATGTATTATACATGGAGATCATATCCCCCTTATGTATTATACATCGAGATCATATCCCCCTTATGTATTATACATGGTGATCATATCCCCCTTATGTATTATACATGGAGATCATATCCCCCTTATGTATTATACATGGTGATCATATCCCCCTTATGTATTATACATGGTGATCATATCCCCCTTATGTATTATACATGGAGATCATATCCCCCTTATGTATTGTACATGGAGATCATATCCCCCCCTTATGTATTATACATGGAGATCATATCCCCCCTTATGTATTATACATGGAGATCATATCCCCCCTTATGTATTATACATGGAGATCATATCCCCCCCTTATGTATTATACATGGAGATCATAC